>NC_073310.1:2466427-2828302 GCF_027595985.1 Sorex araneus | reverse complement strand
CGCTGTGGCAAACAGCAAATTCAACAAGACTGCAGTCTGTTATCATGCAAGTGCTACTCAGTGAGAAATAGAGCTGCAGACTGAAAAGCAAGATGTCCAAACTTACACTGAACGCTTCCTTGTTGTTTTTAACGGCAGAGGATTCTTCTACTCTATGGTCCTCTTCTAGCATAATGCTGGATGGCTGGCACAAAGGAAAATATCCGTTAGGTAGGTAGCCGATTAGTAACAACTCTCTTTCAAATAGTAAACACTGAAATATACTTTTCTCCCCCACCCTGCTTTTTCCTGTAGTGTCAGGGACTGAACCTGTCTCACACATGTAAAGCAAGCACAGCCTCCATCTCTGAGCCACGTCTCTGGTCTGGCCCCTACACTTACTTTCTAATACATACTATTAAGGTACAGAAAACTTCCATTCTTCTTTACCATAATCATAGTGAACAAAAAGCTAGCAATGATCACGAAGGAAATTTTGTAAGTGGAAAATTTTTGTTTGTTTTTTTGGCCATACCTGGCAGAGCTCAAGGGTTAGTCCTGGCTCTGCACTCAGGAATCACTCCTCGCTGGGACTGGGGGACCATACAAGATGTTGGGGATTGCATCCAGGTCAGCTGCATGCAAGGCATGCCTCCTACACTCTGTACTATTGCTCCAGCCCCTTTAAGTGAGAAAATTTAAAGATACAAGATTACATCTTCTGGGGGCTGGAGCGACAGGACAGCACAGCCGGTAGGGTGTTTGCCTTGCACGCGGCCAACCCGGGTTCGAATCCCAGCATCCCATATGGTCCCCTGAGCATGCCAAGGGTAATTCCTGAGTCAGAGCCAGGAGTAACCCCTGTGCACTGCTGGGTGTGACCCAAAAAGCAAAAAAAAAAAAAAAAAAAAAAAGATTACATCTTCTGAAATATTAGCATACACTATGATTTTCATGGCAATAAACAGTTTTTTTTCTTTCTTTTTGGGTCACACCCAGCGATGCACAGGGGTTACTCCTGACTCTGCACTCAGGAATTACCCCTGGCGGTGCTCAGGGGACCATCTGGGATGTTGGGAATTGAACCCAGGTTGGCCACGTGAAAGGCAAACGCACTACCCACTGTGCTATTTCTCCAGCCCCTCATGTCAATAAATATTAACTACTTTCTGGCAAAGCAAACTTCAATCTTATCTGGACATAAAATAAGTAAGATGATAAAAAATTCAACTCTCAGGCCAGAGAGACAGCAAAAGAGGTTGCCTTGATGAAGCCTACCGTGGTTTGATTCCCAGCACTGCCATGAGTCACTCCCTGAACAGAATCACGAGTAGCTCCTGAGTGCCAGTGGGTGTGGTAAACTCCCTGCCCCCATTTCCTTTTTTTCTCCCTTTGCTTTTTTTTGGGTCACACTGGTGATGCACAGGGGTTATTTCTGGCTCATGCACTCATGAATTACTCCTGGCGATGCTCAGGGGACCATATGGGATGCTGGGAATCAAACCCGGGTTGGCTGCGTGTAAGGCAAAAGCCCTACCCTCTGTGATATTGTTCCAGCCCCCGTGCCTCCCATTTAAAAAAAATGTAATATTACGGGGACAGAGTGTAGCACAGTGGGTAGGGCAACTGCCTTATATGGGCCGATGTGGGCTCCATTCCCAGCATCCCATACCCTGAGCACTGCCAGGAGTAATTCCTCAATGCAGAGCTAGGAGTAACCCTGGTGTATCACCAGGTATGATCCAAAAAAGAAAAAAAAAAAAAAAAAAGAAAGAAAAAAGAAAAGAAAAAAAAAAAGCAAAAAGAAAGTGATCTCAGGGCTGGAGTGATAGCACAGCGGCACAGTGGGTAGGGCGTTTGCCTTGCACGCGGCCGACCCGGGTTAGATTCCCAGCATCCCATATGGTCCCCTGAGCACTGCCAGGAGTAACCCCTGTGCATCGCCAGGTGTGACCCCCCCCCAAAAAAAAAAGTGATCTCACATTACTTATCAAAATTGGTAACATTCATAGAATGTAAGGCACTACAAAACTGATTAACTGATTCCTGGACTCAGAACTTACTAATAATCAAGATGGCTTTAATTGTTAATGTTGCTGTGTAAGGGGGCTGGAGAGAAAGCAGCGGCTGCAGCATAAGCCTTACACATGTCCCTGAGCACTGGGTCAGGAGTAGCTCCCAAGCACTGCCAGGTATGACCCAAACCAATTAATCCAAAAAGTTGTATGACAGGGCTGAAGAGACACTACAGCACATAGAGCACTTTCCTTGCTCACGGCTGAACCGGGCTTGATCCCCTACAGACATATGGTCCCCCGAGCACCGCCAGGAGTCATTCCTGGTGCAGAGCAGAAGCCCCTGAGCATCGCCGGGTGCTAGGAAAGGAAATAACTCATAAATTTCAGAAATGAAAGAGTTTTTATGCACATCCCCAGTCTAAAATTAATTTTCTTGCCCAAACCAGGTTAGGGAACGCAATGAAAGCCTTCAACATTGAGCCTGTCTGCAGTCTGAGGAGCAGCCAGTTGGGAGAAAGCCAGCGGCAGCCCTGGTCTTTATCAACTGCTCTGTGGGCCGAATGTTTGGTAGGGAAAAGCTAAACCCACTAATCTCAATGCTAAGTTTTACATACCTGGGGTAAAAGACTAAAGGAAGTCTTTTCTAAATCATTTTTTTGCTGTTCCTCAAATCTTTTTGCCAAATGTGATACAAATTCCTCTATTTCTTGATGATATTGCCTGCAGAAGAGGGTAAAGTGGTCAGAACTCAAGAGTAAAACATTCAAGAGTGAAGTTTTATGCATTAACAGAAGATACATGTTATTATTATTATTTATAACAATGACTCCTAGAAACACTGAAAAATGGACTTAGGGAAAAAAATCACATTGTTGCCAATTAACCAACATTATGATAATCTAACAGTGGCATACAAAAGAAAGAAAACTTTCCTGTAAAGAACTGGATTGTATCTGTAAGTTTTATGCCCTTAATTTCTGAATACATTAATACGTCTAAGTGTCTCAAAATCCAAAAATAACTAAGTCACAGAATTTTCTTCCCATCTAGCATTTCTGCAGCAGTAAGAACCCAGCACCCCCCGTTCTCCCAGAGGCAAAGCACTCGCATTAATATTAAACTGGGGGACAGAAATAAACCAAGGTGCATTGCAATACAAACTGAGCTCTACTTCCTCCAGCTCACTACTTCTCTAGAAATGTTCTGCACGTACTCTTTCAAGGTTTGGCCCAGGAGGTGCCAACAAGGCCCAGGACAGGCGCAGCTGGGCCTTCAACTTCTGTTTTTACAGATTGCATCTTTCGGGTTCTGAGTTCTCAGATATCTGCTGGTGAAGCGCTAGGTGAATGAGGAGAAATGAGACTGTCTATAGCAGGAATAGACGCTGATTTTGTTTTTGTTTTTTGGGCCACCCCAGCAGTGCTCAAGGATTGCTCCTGGCTCTGTAGTCAGGAATGACTCCTGGGCTCAGGGGACCAGCAGGGATGAATCCGGGTCAGCTGTGTGCAGACAAAACACCCTACCCACGGTACTATGGCTCTGGCCCGAAGCTGATTCTACTTCTTTATCCTTTTTTTTGGATCACACCCAGAGATGCTCAGGGGTTACTCCTGGCTCTGTACTCAGGAATTACTCCTGGCAATGCTGGGGACCATCTGGGAAGCCAGGGATCGAACCTGGGTGAGCTGCATGCAAGACAAACGCCCTACCAGCTGTACTATCACTCTGGCCCCCGATGCTGATTTTAATAGGGGGGCAATGACAGCGTCAGGGCAGCTATGCCCAGCACCTTGATGCTGCTGATTCACCTTCCAGTTTCTATTTAGGATCAAACCAAGAAAAGACAGGGCCCGTCAGACAGTGAACACTCTCCTAAGGCTCCTTTTGGGCCAGGGAGATAGCTCAAGGGTTAGAGCGCATGCTCCGGATTACATGGTCCCATAGCACTGCCTTGAGCAAACCCTGATGCTACCAGGAGAGGGGCCCACACTAATGGGTGTGGGCCCAAAACCAAAAAACAAAAGATAACAAAATGATGTAGTCACTTGACAGGGAGCCAGGAAAATGTGAGGAATTTTCTACATGTGCTGAGGCAGAAACAGGGAAGGCCTCACAGCACTTCAGAACACTGGCATGCACTGCAGGAATGCCATCTGGAAATGTCACACGGATCTAGTCTTCTTATAAAACACACAGGGCTGAAGTGATAGGACAGCGGATAGGGCTTGCCTTGCAAGCGCCCTATCTAGGTTCCAATCCCACCACTTCGTATCATCCCTCCTGCCCGCCAAGCGTGATGCTTGAGCATGCGGGTAAGCTCGCAGACAGCTAACAAGGAAATCAGCTCCCTGGCTAGGGAGGAGAAGTAATGCTGCTGCTGCTGTCAGTGTCGGGCCTGAGACCTGGGCTTACCATGCTCTACTCGAGTGACATCCCTAGCCCCGAGGATTAACATTCCTGCAGTGGTGATTTTTATTAGAGGCTTTTTATTGGGCTCTTACAAGGCCTCATTTTGCCATTTATGAGAAGTTCCTCACAGCATCCTGTTTCCTAGCGAGGGTCGCTGTCCTCCCAAGCTCAGAGTATGGAAAGCAGACGTCTGGATTGAAGGTCCGCTTCCGAGGACCCTACTGACGTTGCTCTCAATTGCAATTTTTATAAAATAATCAGAAAATAATGATGGTCTAAGTAAAAATGCAAACAGCATGATGATAAAAGACACTGTTTTATGAACACATTAACTCATTATATTTAGTAAAAGGAAAATTACTTACTTTGAAATAACATTGTTCATAAACAGAATCTGTAACAAAGGTCCATCTATCTTAGTATTGTTGACCAATATTCCACTAAAACAGAAGTTAAAACAGTCTTAGAAAATATTAAAATAAAATTTAAATACACTTATATACAAATAAACATAATTCCTCAGTTCCAAAGATAATGCATTTTACGAGTAAGATCAAGTGTTATTAAAAACTTTAATTTTCTCAAGAAAAATCTCATTTTCAGGCAGGAAGAGCTATCTTAATGAGAGAAGTGCATGGTCTGCATGTAGGAGGCCCATGTTCAATTCATGGGCATCATATGGTCCCCTGAACACTGCCAGGAATGACTTGTGAACACGGAGTTGGGAGTAGTCCCCTGGGCACTACTAGATATGCCCTAAAAACAAAAAGAAAAATCTCATTTTTACTAATTTTACCTACTTCGATTTTACTAAGGTAACCCTTGTATATTTAAACAACTTTTTTGTTTTTTGGGTCACACCCAGCGATACTCAGGAATTACTCCTGGCAGTGCTTGGGGGACCATACTGACAGCGAGGATCAAAACTGAGTCAGCTGAGTGCAAGGCAAGCACTCTATCTGCTGTATTATCTCTCCAGCCTCCCACTTACATATTTTTGTTTTGTTTTGCTGGGCACATCCAGCAGAACTCAGGGGTTCCTCCTGGTTTTGCACTCAGGTATCACTCCTGGTAGGCTGGGGGGACCAAAGTGATGCCAAGAATCAAATCCGGGTTGACCATTGTCGACCTATGCCCTATCCACCGTACCATCTTTCTGGCCGCGATTTCTTAAAGAATTTCACAACAATTTAAAATAGTTAATCTTTGATTTTCTTTTTTTTTTTTTTTCCTTTTTGGGTCATACCCGGCAATGCACAGGGATTACCTCCTGGCTTTGCACTCAGGAGTTACTCCTGGCGGTGCTCAGGGGACCATATGGGATGCTGGGAATCGAACCCGGGTCGGCCGTGTGCAAGGCAAACGCCCTACCCGCTGTGCTATTGCTCCTGCCCCTAATCTTTCATTTTCAATGAAGACTTTTTTTTTTTAAAACTTCTACAAGAAAATGAAAGTTACTAATTGCTCTAACTAAGAGGGTAAAGGATATCCCACTAGCTGACATTCCAGATGTTAAACCACTAGAGACTTAAAATATATAATGCTCTTGGATTTGACTTTCAAATGTTGCAAAAACTAAAATGTACCCTGGTAACCTGCAATTTTGTCCCCTCTGTGAGAGACCAGCTGATGGGATCCTTCCTTCCTCTTCACCTGTATAATACAGTTCTACTTCTAAAATTCATTAAATAAATATAGAGCAGTTCAGATACTTCTTTGCACAAACTTTAGTTCTTAAATATACTTCCTGTTTTGTATGAGTGGGGGACTATTACGACAACAACAAAATACAAAAAACACACAAAAAATACATAAAATAAAAAAAAAACCTAATTCCATTCTCTATTAAAAAAAACAAGTTCAGGGGCTGGAGCAATAGCACAGCGGGTAGAGCATTTGCCTTGCACGAGGCCCGACCCGGGTTCGATTCCCAGCATCCCATATGGTCCCCTGAGCACCGCCAGGGGTAATTCCTGAGTGCAGAGCCAAGAGTGACCCCTGCGCATCTCCAGGTGTGACCCAAAAAGCAAAAAACAACAACAACAACAACAAAAAAAACAAGTTCAGGGGCTGGAGCGATAGCACAGCGGGTAGGGCATTTGCTTTGCATGCGACCGACCCAGGTTCGATTCCCAGCATCCCATCTGGTCCCCTGAGCACCGCCAGGAGGAATTCCTGAGTGCATGAGCCAGGAGTAACCCAAAAAGCAAAATAAAATAAAATAAAAATTAAAAAACAAGTTTAGGGGTTGAAGAGACAGTAGAGCAAGTAAGGGGGTTTGCGGTCAACCTGGGTTCAATCCCTGGCACCACATATGGTCCTCTGGTCCCCCAAGCAACGCCAGGAGTAATTCCTGAGAATGAAAATTCCTGAGCACTGTCAAACGTGGACCACTCCCCCCTTATCACCCCCACCTTGCCCCCAAAAAAGCTTAGATGCATAAAGTGCACTCAGAGGAAATGGAAGGTACGATATGGGAGGTCATTCTGCATTGCAGCTAAATAAATTCAAATTCTAAAATTTCCAACTTTTAGTCAACAATGTAGGCGGACTCCAGCTGGAAGCAGAGATAAAAAAGTGTCTGCGAAATCGCAGCACAGCACCAATTCTGACAAGCTGAAAATACCATCCGCATCGATGGTATTACCCCTGGCGGTGCTCAGTACTTCAGCAGTGTAGGTTTAGCCACCTGTTAAGTACTAATGTGAGGAAGTACTCGCATTTGGTCTTCTCTGTGTCAAGAGATCTTGTGTTTGGCGGTGCTAAGGAATCACTCCCGGCAGGGCTCCGGGGACCTGGGATCAAACCTGGTCAAGTCCCAGAAATCTCTAGAGTAACACTACCCCCTTAGACCCAGCTTCCCGACATGCTTCTGATTCTGCAGGGACTCAGGGGTTGCCTGTGCTGGACACTTAGGTCAAAACTTTCCGGATCTGATTCACAAAGATGCTCTAGATCCCACGTTCCGTGAAAAGCTTAACACCGGGAACAGAGTACAAGCAGCCAGCCTGGGTTCCACACCCGGCAACCCTGACGTCCCACCAAGCGACGCCAGGAATGATTCCTGAGCACAGGGCCAGGAGGAAGCGCTGAGCACCGCCAGGTGAGGCCCCAAAAAGGAAATTAAAGAAAAAAAAAAAAAACCCTCAACGAATTCGGATTTACCGCTACAAGTTAGAGATAAAGGACCAGGGGCTGGGGAAGAGAGCAACGGGCTGGGTTCGTGCTCTGCAGGGAAGGGGCCCGGGGCTGTCTGGGGAACCGCGACCCGGAACAGTCGGGCCCCCCAGGGAAGACGGAAAGAATCATTCCTCTGGCATCAACGTTGGGGGAAGGGCGGGCGTCTCTGGGGTAATCTCTGGGGCGACCCCAGACCCCCGTACCTCGGTCGGGTCAGAATATTCAACTTCCTCTTCAATTCCCGATGTTCTCCGGGTCAAGGAACACAGCCCCAGAGACGCCACCAGCCCGCACTTCCGGCGGCTCCGAACGCCCCGCGCGCCGCCTCGGGGACGTGTCACTCGCGACCCCGCGCCCTCCGCAGGCGACGGCTCCCAAAACAAAAGTGTGTGGGGGGGGGCAAAGGCTCCGTGCGAAGACAGGACCTCAAACCCTTCGCGCCACATTATCGGGGTGCGCGCCACACACACACGCACATACACACACAGACGCGCGCGCGCGCGCACACACACACACACACATGCACAGGCACACGCACACACACACACACACACACACACACACACAGGCACACGCGCGCGCGCACACGCACTTTTCTTGCTCCTTTCAGCAGAAACTCCGAGGGGCCGGGAGCACCGGGGTCCCCGGCCGGGCCGCCCCGACAAGCGGGGGAGCCCGTGTCACCCCCGTGGCGCGCCCGGAAGCCGCCGACAGACGCGGAGCGCGGGCGCGCGGAGACCCCCGTTGGCGGCGTGGAATCCCCTCGGAACGCCGGCCCGGCCCGCTCCGCGCCGCCGCGGGAAGGATATTCTCGGCCCGCAGCCGCTCGACGGTCTCCTCGCACTGGCGGAGGCGCTCCCGCAGCCCCGCGTCCTCCACGCCGTTCTCGTCCTCCTCGACGTCGTCGTCGTCCTTGAAGCGGGTGTGCGCGGGCTTGGGAATCGCCTCCTCCGGCGGGTCAAACGCCTCGAACAGCTCCAAGTCGCCGAAATCCACCTCAGCCGCCATCTTGGGCCGGGAGGCAGCTGCCAGCAGGGGCGGGGCTGGCCGCGGCGCCGGGGGCGAAGGTCGGAGGGCGGCGGCGCTCTCGGGCCCGCGCGCGCCTCGGCCACCCGCCAGCGAGGCCGCCCGCGCAGCCCCGGGACTACAACTCCCACAATGCACCGGCGCGCCCCCGCCTCGCTTCCGCGGGGGCCGGGAGCGGGGTGCGCTGGGACTTGTGGTTTCTAAGCAACTCCGTCATTGTGGGCGCCGCCCCCTGGGATTGGTCCTTGGTAAACCGGAAGAGCCAGGCTAGAGCTGAATGAGCTGGAGCGGTGTGTAGGTGGCCCTGCTCACTCATCTCCCATGAAACCCGAGGGTTGGCACACGTTCTGGAGGGCAGAATCTGGTCAATGGACTACTTCGTGCTGGTTCTGTTTGTTTGTTTGGGGGCCACGCCTGGCGGTGCTCAGGGCTTACTCCTGGCCTTCCACTAAGGAACCACTCCTGTCAGGGACCGTATGGGATGTCGGGGATCGAACCCAGGTCAGCAGCATGCAACACAATGCTCTGCCTGCTGTACTATTGCTCTGGCCCTGAATAGACTATTTTGGACCACCAAAGTTCAGCTTAATGGGCTTGCTTCGCTTTCACATCTAAACCAACGTTATTTAGATTAGTCTTTTTTTTTTTTTCTTTTTCTTTTTGTGTCACACCTGGCTCAAAAGGAGTAACGGGTTACTCCTGGCTCTGCATTCAGAAATCATCCCTGGCAGTGCTCAGGGGACCAGATGGGATGCTGGGAATCAACCCGGGTCGGCCGCGTGCAAGGCAAACCGCCCTACCGATCCCACTGTGCTATTGCTCCAGCCCCAGGATTTGTCCTTTTTTTAAAAAAAAAAATTGTACAATATTTGGCTTTTCAGTAGTCTCTCTGGTTTAACTACTCATTCAATAAAGTGCATTTTAGGGATGGGAGGTAAAGTGCTTGCCTTGCAAATGATCAACCGGGTTGGACGCCCAGAACCAGATATATGGTCATCTCGAATTTAGAGCTAGGAGCCAGGAGTAAACCCTGAGCACTGCCAGGTGTGGTTCAGTCCGCCCTCCATATCTCCCACCTCCAGCAGATGAAAGGGGTGGGACTGTAGCTTTTTTTTGGGGGGGTCACACCCGGCGATGCACAGGGGTTACTCCTGGCTCTGCACTCAGGAATTACCCCTGGCGGTGCTCAGGGGACCAGATGGGATGCTGGAAATTGAACCTGGGTCAGCCGAGTGCAAGGCAAATGCCCTACCAGCTGTGCTATCACTCCAGCCCCCCAGGACTATAGCTCTTCTCCTGTATGTATGAGGCTCTTGATCCCCAATGTTTGTGCATGTGTGTGTGCATGTGCATGTGTGTGTGTGTGTGTGTGTGTGTATGTTTGGAAATTGAAACGGAGCCTGGATTTTGTACACAGCAAAATGTGAGCATGTCCTGGAACTGCAGCGGCCACACACACGAAACGGCTCCTCTGCTCCTTAAAGACTATGATCCTGGAGGGCTACTAATCACTTTTGGCACCAAGCGGCTTCTTAGAGAAATGCATCTAAACTGAACTGAGCTACAACCCCAGGCCGCCCGGGGAGGGGGAAGGTTTTTCTCTCTCAGCCTTGTTTTTCAGTGATTTCTGGCAGAAATCTCTCTGGACTTAATTACTAAAATATCAGAAACCAAAACCTCATATATTTTTCACTTTCAGCAATGGAAAACCAATTATCAAATGATGCTTTTTCAGCAGGTTTGACTGTTGGGGGAAAATTCTAAATGATAATAGTGAGTTCTCTGTTGAAATATTGAATATATTCAAAGTATAGAGAGTAAAGTGAAGATCATTAGCCACTCAGGTGGTGGGGTGTGTGGGAGGGGGGTGTATCGGGGTTCTTGGTGGTGGAATATATGCACTGGTGAAGGGATGGGGGTTTGATCATTATATGACTGAGACTTAAACCTGAAAGCTTTGTAACTTTTTTCACGGTAATTCAATAAAATAAAAATTAAAACTAAAAAAAAAATAAAAGTGAGCATGTCCTATATGAATGTGTGGTGATAATGGTGGATGGCATTTACAAGAAATTTCAGAAATAAAATTGAAGAGCTGGTTGCTAATTGAAATGGGGATTTGGGAAGATACATATTTGTTGACTATGAGTATTTGCTGGCAGTCTCTCTTGCCCCCGCGCCTGGCTGTCTTCACCAGGGCCCCCTCGGAGGGGGCGGGTTGAGTTTCCCTCCCCACCCTGAGCAGATCCCCAGCAGCCAAAGACCTCCGGAACCCAGCCACAGCCATGCTCAAGTCAAGGCCCCTCTCCACACGTTCAGACGAGCCTCAAAAGGAACCGGCAGAGGAAACCAAGTGTGCCGGACCTGGGGCTGAGATCTCCAAGCCTGCTCAGACTGGGACTGGGCCTCTCCTGCCCAGATACCCCATTTTCCAGTAGCTAGGCAGCCCGCCCCCGCACCCACCCCTGTGCTGTGTAATCCCATCAACAACGGCCAATAAAACAGACTATAAAACCAAGCTCCTGGACATCTTATAGCCTAGTTCTCTCTTGGAGAACTTGGCAAGCTACTGAGAGTATCCTGCCAACATGGGAGAGCCTGCCAAGCTCCCTGTGGTGTATTCATATGCCAAAACCAGTAACAATGATGGGTCTCATTCCCCTGACCCTGAAAGAGCCTCCAATGTGGTACCGTTGGGAAGGACGAGTAAAAAGAGGCTGCTAAAACCTCAGGGATAGGATGAACGTTATTAAGGTTACCTAGAGAAAATCGACAATCAACGGGATGATGATATTTGCTAGATAGCAGATTCAAAAAATAGACCGAATAAATGATCTTTAGATGAGGCAATGGGCAGGGACCAAGTTAGGAATAATGAGGGAACTCCATCCTGGTTATGTTGCACTGTAGCACTGTCATCCTGTTGCTCACAGATTTGCTCGAGTGGGCACCAGTAACATCTCCATTGTGAGACTTGTTACTGTTTTTGGCATATCCAATATGCTATGGGTAGCTTGCCAGGCTCTCTGAGAGGGAGAGAGGAATCAAACCTGGGTCAGGTTTGATGTGCAAGGCAAACCCTTACCCACTGTGCTGTCGCTCCAGTCCTCTGTGACCACAGATGACTGGTTATGTTGCACCAAGGCAATATACTTTTTATTGGGCAATAGAAGTAACAGGACTCTCAATAACTTGGGTTAGGGGAGTCACACCTGGCAATGCTCAGGGGTTACTCCTGGCTCTGCACTGTGAGGAATTACTCCTGGCGGTGCTCAGGGGACCATGTGGGATGCTAGGGATCGAACCCAGATCAGCCGCATGCAAAGCAAACGGCCTCCTTGCTGTACTATCACTCTGGCCCCAGACTTATTTTTATTTAATTGGTTTAGTCATTAACTGGCAAATTGAAGGTGAATTTTGAGACTCAGTGTAGAGGTTTAAGAAGCTGGGTTGTTAGGTATAGTTACCAGATAATATAAAAAATATGTATCCCAATTTTTTTCGGGGATCCCACAGCCAACAAATCTCCAGGGTAACTCCACTCAGGTATCAGTCCTGGTAGTGTTTGGGGGACTGCATAGGATGCCAGGTGTGTCCCACCCATTATATATTTTCTTTTAAAAAATATTTGAACCACTCAGTGGCGCTCAGGGCTTACTTCTGGCTTTGAACTCCTGGGATCACTCCTGGTGTTGCTCAGGAGGCCATATGGGATGCTGGACACCAAACCAGGGCCTGCGGCTCTTTCACATCTAAGACAAACATGCCCCACCTGATGTACTATTGCTCTGGCCCCCACCTGGGCCTATTTCTTTAAAGAACAAAGGCGATGGGGAGAGGTATTCTCCCAGAGTTCATGGGCCCCAGTGCTACTCAGGTCTGGCAATACTGCTGTCACCTGAGGATCTCGAGATGCTGGAAATTGAACCTGGAGTCTCCCCATGCAAGGCAGATCTAGTACTTCTGAACTTCCCTCTCCCTGTGAAAAAAGAAATTTTTTGCTTTATAGAAGACACCCAGTTGTGCAGGGGCTAACGTGTTTGGGAGCCTGTGGTGCCAGGAACATAATCCAGAACCTTACATTTGCAAAGCATGTGCTCCTGTCAAAACTACAGAAAAAAAAATCCTTGAAAATTTCGGCAGAGGGGTTGACAGGTTACACCCAGAAGCACTTAAGGAACCATGTGGTTTATGTGACCCCCTCCTCTCCCCAGTAGCCAACACCCCAGAAATGCATCTTACCTCCTGGTACTCTGCCCCCCACAATGGAAAAAAGTATTTTGGGGGTTTGGGGGCTAAACCTGGTGCACGGTGTTATGGATGGTATGCTGGGATGGAATCTGGGCCGGCTGCATGCACCCTACCCACTATCGCTATCACTCTGGCCCCACATGAAAATATTTTTCTTTATTTTGGGGTCACACCCGGCAATGCACAGGGGTTACTTCTGGCTCATGCACTCAGGAATTCCTCCTGGCGGTGCTCAGGGGACCATATGGAATGCTGGGAATCAAACCCGGGTCGGCCGCATGCAATGCAAACGCCCTACCCACTGTGCTATTGCTCCAGGCCCCCCACATGAAAATTTTTAAAGGAGCTCATTTGAAATGGCAGAGTGAGGGACCAGAGTGATAGAAAATGGGGGAGGAGGGAGTTTGCCTGGCACGGCCAACCTGGTCTGATCCCTAGCATCCCATATGGGCCCTTGAGCACCACCAGGAGTATCTCCCGAGTGTAGAACACTGGCCGGGTGTGACTCAAAATGCAAATAAATAAATAAATAAATAAATAAATAAATAAATAAATAAGGGAGAAAAGGCAGAGCTAAATTCGAGGGTTCTGCTTTCACTGCACAGGGCAGTCCTGGCATCTTATCCCCACAAAAGCACCACTGGGAGTGCTCTGGGAAAACGTATTTTTACCAAAATACATTAAAAAAAAAAGTTGCCATTGATTTTATCAGAAGGTTTCACCAGTAAGACTTAAATGACTACACTAGTTTTAGGACACTCCTGTGAATGCTTAGTGCTCACTCCTGTAGCCCCCTAACCCCCACAAATTCCACAAGCAAAGGAATGAGCTGTGAGCTCTCTCCCAGCACAGGGAACATCAAACTTCCTGGAGCCACTGCTCCAGGACAGTAACTAATCAAAACAACAACAACAATATATATAAATATATATATAATTTTTGTCCTTATAAACACACTTTAGCCTTTTATTATGCTGCTACATCATATATGTTCATAAGGATTTCCCCCTGACTCCCATAATGGAAGGCAAATTAACTACCAAATCCCAGTCTTTTCTACATGAAATTTATGTAGCAATTTATTGACAGTGTAGCTCTCTAAAGATTTAGAACTTTATGCTAAAGACTTCAAAGGGACAATGAGCAAAGGGCATACAAAGAACTTGTTATAAGGCACTTTATTAAAATAAAAGTGCTTACATCCCTTTAATGTATTACTCTATTTCCTGAATAACATAGGAATATTTAACAAATACTGTACACCAATTCTGTCCTTGTAAATAAACAGTATCATTCACTAAGTCCTGCTCTCTCCCAACTTCCTTTTACATTTTTGCTCACCATAGTATTGCCTATAGCATAGTTAGCTGTTCTTTAAAAAAATTTTCTAGCTATTTTTGTCTAATAGCAATTGCAAAATGCTACAGAAACATGAAAACAAATTCAAACAAGAATTCCAGGTAACTTAAATTAACACCAGTTTTGAGAAAACCATTTTTATTATCACCACCCATTGTGCTGGGTATGTACCAAATGGCCAGATCGTCTAAAGAACATCTACATTTCTTTCATGTCTCAAGAGATGAAAATAACTGTACAAGGTTAAGTACAAAAGTACACAAGACAGCGGACACAAAAAATTCCATGTATGAGATTTTATCCCACCTGCAATTTTTATATATTTGAAAAGTAGAATTCATGAACTAAAAAATATCGTCCTTCTATAGTCCTGTCAAGTTTAATGGAAGTGGGTTTAACCTGATTACAACACTAACACCAGTATCACTGATCTGATATTTACAAAAAAAAAATTGTATTTTTCAATAAATTAAAGTCAATGCAACACCCATGCAAGCTAGAATGCTAGCTGTTTGGTGAACGAGGGCCTGACACCAGAATCAGAAGTCTCTAAAGTTCCAAATTTAAGAGTAGTCTCTTTCACACTGCATCCATTCCTCGCATCGATGATGTGAAACCCAGCCCCATTCCTCGCTGTGTGTGGGTCTGTGATCTTGCCATTTCATACTGGGCGTCTAGATTTCGAAACACTTCTTCCTGTTGCTTTAAAGTCTTGTAACTTTCTTCATCAACTGAGCTACATCCAGCTTCATCTTCACTCTAAATGCCGGATATAATATACATTAAAACCCAGGGAACAAGTGTTCTCCCGCTTCCCAGTATTAGTGAATCATTTTTCCTTTGGGCCATATCTGGATTAGTGCCAGGGGGACGGTAAGATGCCACAGTCTGAACACAGGTCTCCCACAGGCAAAGCATGTGCACTTAACCCTTTCAGCCATCTGCCGTGCCAGTAAATATTTCCAGGATACAAATTTGATATTAGTCATCTTTGCTTTAATTTACTTACCATCTAAAAGCGCAGGTTATAGTATGTATTAAAAATTAGGTTTGTGGTGTTGGGAAATGTACACCTGTGAAGCAGGTGTTGGAAGATTTTATGACTAAAAATCCATCACAAGCAAATTTCTGTTAGCTCTCAGTGATTCAATTAAAAAAAAAAAAATCAGATCGGCTCAATCTTTGGAGGTGAGAAGTGGTTCTTCAAAAATGATATTTTAGCGACTGACCCGGGTTCGATTCCCAGCATCCCATATGGTCCCCTGAGCACCGCCAGGAGTAGTTCCTGAGTGCAGAGCCAGGAGTAAGCCCTGGGCATCGCCGGGTGTGACCCAAAAAGAAAGAAAAAAAAAAAAAAAAAAAGGCAAGTCATTTTAAGGAGCCTGACAGACCCAGATTCAATCCCTGGCATCCCGTATGTACGACTTCTGACTGCACAGCTAGGAGTAGCCTGAGCATCACTGGGTATAGCAAAAGGAAGAAAGACACACACACACACACACACACACACACACACACACAAAAGTAAATGAGAGGTATTTAGGAATCTGGAGAGATAGCACTTATTCACACAGCCAGATAGATCCCTGGCACCCCAACCACCCCTCCCAAAACACATCATGGAAGACATTTAAGTAGAGACAATGAAACGTTCACGCAAAAAATATTGGAAAAGGTACACATCCTGCAGCAAATGCAAACCTTTTCTCATGTTTCAGAATGGACAGTTTAATGAGCACACGAGCATGTGCAGGTCTTTCTAGCAAAATTGTTTCTCTCTCCATCAACACCTGTTTTAGGTGTCAAGCTAGAACCCAGGTCATCACTCATCTAAAAAAATTAAGTACATTCTAATACTCATGAAGAGAGTCCAAATGCACACCTTGCATGCTGAAGCCCAAGCAGTGTATAGTTTGAGTATAGGTGTGGCCCCAATAGAAGGAACAAAGGGTCAAAAAAGATGCTCAAGAGTCCATCTACAGGATCACTCAGACAAAGATAGAATATTCTGAGCCCTGCTGGTTATGGCAAAAGCAAAATACAACACAAATTTTAATACAAAGTATATATAACTCACCTTAATACCCATTAATTTCCTAAATTTGACATTTTGGTCCTTGTTTCCAAAATTTAGTTTTTCCCATATTTCAGCAGACTGGGATTTGTCCTGTTAAGATTTAACAGTGAAACTTTAGAATGTGTAACATTTATCTTTTATTAGGATACCAAGTTAGAGCTGGTACAGTGATTAAAGGTTCATGCCCTGCACATGGCCAACCCGGTTTGATCCCCCTCAACATATTTTAGTTCTCGAAACATCACCAGGTATGGCTCTAATACGAAAGATAATTAATCTTGCCATAATATGGCTTAAGTAAGACAGCAACTCATAGCACCTATAGGAATATTGCAGGGCCTTAGAATACCTGCTTTACAAATGTGCAGGTAAATCTCCAGTGACCCCTCCCCCCCAAACAAGTACATACTGTGTGTGAATCCTATTGTTGAAGCAACTTCTAGCTATCGCCAGGTTTGTGTGAGCAATACAAAAAACGGGGACCTGAGAACCAGAATGACAGTACAGATGCAAAGGAAACTTGCCTTGCATATGGCTGACCAGGATGTGATCTCTGAGTGAGAGCCAGGAATAAGCCCTGAGCACCACTAGGTCTGACCCCCAAACAAAAGGGGACACGACCCCAAAAAAGCACAAGGTGTGCAAAGAGCTATGGCTATTCTTAGCAAGCATAACCATAACTTGTAAGCCTTAACTATGAAGACAAGCTCCAAAAGGCACACCTTGCAAGTACCGCAAGAGGTGAATGTGCTAAGTCATGCATGAGGACAACCATTAAAGGAGGGGAGTAAAAAATAGTTCACAATTAAAGTTCATTACAAATAAATAAGCAAAAAAGTACTCCATAAGGGATGCCATGAAAGGGACCTAAGGAACCGCTCTTGCCCTTGAATCTCAAACTAGCACTTTCAATACTGGGTGCTGGGGATTGAGCCTAAGGGGCACTTGCCTTGCAAGTGGCTGACCCAGGAGTAAGCCTTGGGTACCGCAGTAATGTGGTTCCAAAATAAAGCCCACCAAAAAACATGACTTACTCCTTCTTTCTTTCCTTGCCAAAGCATTTTCCGTTTTTTTTCTTGTTCAGCAAACTTCATTGGATTCACAGCTGCCGGGTTATAATAGCTTGGAACTGCTATTCCTGTCTCTGCCAGAGCTTTAGCCTGCAGGGCTGCCATCTGAGCTGCCATAGCTATCTGAGGAGTTACTTGTGTTCCTGATGCCAAGAGGGCAGCAACGTTGAGAACAGAACCTCCAGTAGCTGCAGCTGCTGAAGAGTTAAAGACCAATTTTGTGATTTATATACATTACATATGAGATACTCATCTGTAGTATGGCAGGCCAAATGCCACCCAATAGAAGTTCATTAACTATTGGCTTACTTAAATACCCCAGCCTTTACTAAACACGTAAAGATGTGCTTATATGTCTTAGTTTATAGGTTTCTCAACTTGAATCCCAGAAACATTTGAAAAAACATAAATTAGTATTACATACAATAGGTACTAAACCTGAGCACTATAAACCATAGAACCATAATGAATTTTACTATAAGTATGTATTAAGGCAAAGTGAGAATCTGTGAAACTGATTTTACTGTTTAAAAAAAATGCTGTACTGGGGCTGGAGCAATAGCACAGCAGGTAGGGCGTTTGCCTTGCAAACGTTTGCCTTGGCTGACCCGGGTTCGATTCCCAGCATCCCATATAGTCCCGAGCACCACCAGGAGTAATTCCTGAGTGCAAAGCCAGGAGTAACTTCTGTGCACTGCCGGGGTGACCCACTGTCACTGTCATCCTGCTGCTCGATGGGCACCAGTAAGGTCTCCATCGTGAGACTTGTTTATTATTGTTTTGGGCATGTTGAATATGCCACGGGTAGCTTGCCAGGCTCTCCAAGAGGGGCGAAAAAATCACTCGGATCAGCCGCATGCAAGGCAAATGCGCTACCCGCTGTGCTATGGCTCGCCCCCCCCCCCGCCCCCCCAAAACAAAGCAGACAAAACAAGCACCACCCAGAAAAGACCTTCATTATACTGTGTACAACTTATCACTGGGCCTGAAAGAATAGGATAGTTCTCATGGTGCCTGCTGTGCACACAGTGGATCTGAGCTCAGTTCCTGCATATGGTTCCCCAGCACTGTGAGGATTGAGTACAAAGCCAGGAACAAGCTTTGAGTATAGCTGGGTGTGGCTCCAAAACAAAAAGTTCTGATTTTTAATCATTTACAGGCAGTGTTTGTGATACTCAATTACCTGAGTAATACAAAATTCACATTCAACCTCATTTCATCTTTCTACGTTATATTTCCAAAATCCATACTGGGAATATATGTACATGATGTATCAGGTATTACAAAAGAACAAAGTCAATATTCATCCGCAGCGGGGGAAAGTCACTTAGTGTTATAGTACATGCCTTACAGGAGTGAATCCTAGGCTTCCACTCCCACAGCATGACTAAAATGATTCAGAGCACTGATAGGTAGTAGGTAACAATGACTATTCTATTCTATTACTTTTCACAATGTCAACAAATATGCCATTATTTACACACAAATACCTGCAGCTATTTCTTGTTGCTTTTGTTTTTCAACCATTTCTTTTTCTCGCTGTTCTTGTAACTTCTTTGCCCTTTCTAATCTGTTAAAGACAATTTAAATTAGATGAAATAAAGATCAATAGAAAACTATCATGTATACTTACATTTCCCTACATGCACACTCAGATATTTAATACTACATTAAAATTAAAATTGACAATGCCTTCACAAATTGCCATATGAGCAAAAAGTATTTCTTTAGATGGCATCAAGTCATAGCAATCTCAATATTGATGTAAAATATTTCTGAATTAGTAGCAATTATTTAAAGAGTTTCCATACTTTTATAAACAACAGTTAAAAAGTAACATGAGTGCAGGTTACAGAAGAATAAGGTTAAGTTTTGGATACAAGTAACAACAAAGCAACTTAGGATATGTTAAATAGTACATATCTTTTATAGGTTTATCTAAATGCTTCTTGGCTAAGGCTGATACAAGCTAAGGTCAATGCATGCAGATAATGGTTTCTGCATTTTAGCAGTTTTAATTAGTCTTCAAATTAGTAAAAGTTAAAAAGCCAAGAAAGGGCAAAAAATATAATTTTAAATAACCTGAGAGGGGCAAAACCCTTTATACTATGAAATCCCTTTTAGTAGCTCAAAAAATGTAACATTAGCATAAAACTGGAAACAAAAACACTAATGTCAAAACAAAAATTGTTTCATACTAAGTTCACCAAAGAACACATATACTAAATGTTCTGTCAGGTGAGTTTATTTCCTCTGGAGATATTACTATCTCCATCAATTTTGGAAAAAACAACATTTCTTTGCAAAGGTACCTTAATTTGCAAATCATATAAACACTATCCGTCCCTTAATGTGGTAGTATAAAGAACAAGATCCAGAAAAAAGATTCTATCTGTGGGAGTGATGTGAACTATATTTAAGATGAAACTGGCATCTGCCTTCATAGCCAAAATTTATATAAAGGGAAATAGTAGAATTTATTACAAGAAAGACACACAGAACTAATTTTTGTCCTTGGAAATAAAGTTTTTGATTAAGGGTGACATTAAAGTTTAGGTACCCATCCATGAAGAGTTTCAAAGCAGTTTTACTATCGTCAAGGAATAATCTGGTATATGAACCTGCCATCTCAAAGTAGCTCCTTAAACTAAGTGAAAGAATTTTAGGTGATAGACTCCTTTAATAAAAACTTAATTAGCTCATGTAAAAATAAAGGGTAGACTTAGGGGCTTAAAAAATAACTGTCAGAGTTAACAGACCAATTATAAATTAGTGCAGATAAAGTGATAATTTCCTAATACTACTGGTTTCAATTCCAAGAAGAAACTATGACTGCTATTGGGTGCATGAAAACGGTTCACTGCAGGCCTGAATGAACCCATTCACTGGGGTGAATGGACCGAAGAAGGATGAGCTCACACCTTTGCTGCTGCTGCTGCTCAGCTGGAGTTTCTGCCAGGCTGGAGTCACAGGGCAGCAGCCCGTCAGGTTACATTGTGAACTGTATTTTTGTAATGGAAAAAAAATACAAACTCAATTTCATAAAGAAAAAATGTAAAGAGTATAATTTTCAGAATATGGGAAAAAATCTGAAAACAAGCGCTTAGATTTTATTCTACTTCTTCTCTGGCCTCTACAGGAGGCAGCTCCTGTCACTGGTATTGTGTTCTCAGTCTTGATGTGTGGGGTCTTTATAATCATTTACCTTCGAAACTCTAGAAATCAGAAAAAAGGAAAAAGAAAAAAACAAAAACCTACACGCCACATGCAGTAAATTCTTCAACACTGAATAAGTTGGCTTATGTTTATTATATGCCATCGAAGGATAGAATTTCACTTCTTTCAGATACTGTTTTCTTAACAATAACATTGAAGACAAAAATAAAAAAAGCAAGCTGAGGGGTCTGAGCGATAGTATAGTGGGTAGGGCATTGGTGTCCTTTTCGGATAAGCTGATCTGGGTTCCACCCCCAGCACCCCATATGGTCCCCTGAGCCCATCAGGAGTGATCCCCAGTGATCCCAGAATGTAGAACCATGAGTAAGCTCTGCTGGGTACTATCCCCTTCCCCTTAAGAGTGGAGGGGTGGGGGAGAGGAGCAAGTCAAGACAACAGGAACTTCTAAAAGAAGGTATTCATTTTATCCACACAATTGAGTTTTCTACTTTAAGTTGAAAAAGGAAGACTGGGTCAAACAAAAACAAACACACCTTCTTGCTAAAGCCTCCTGTGCATCCATTGCTGTGTTTCTGCCTCGGAAAGGAGGTGGACTAGGAGTTCTACTTAAGCTTCTACTAAATCTTCTTGGTTTTTCGATCCTCTTCTTTCTATCTCTGAAATAAATCATGCTTACAGATCAACACAAGTTAAAGTTGTATATGAAATATACACAATACAATCTCATTTCCATTTCTGTCCTACATTTTCCTTAAGCGTGTGTTGAGCTTTCCATATTTAACCAACCCTGTAAGTATATTAAGGTTATTTTCAATCTTTTGATATTAAATTCAGTATTCCAAACTTAAGACTTGTATATTAGCTGTTTTATACTTCTGTATATCAATATATAAATTCCTATTGGGATCAAGAAGTTAAACATTCTTAGCACTTTAATATAAGATTAAAAAAAAAAGAAAAAAGAAAAAGAGGAGGGGCCAGAGAGATAATGTAACAGGTAAGGAATAAGCCTTGCACATGGCCGATCCCTGGCACCCCGTATCTTCCACAGCACTGTCAGAAGCCCTGAGCACAGCTGGTGTGGCCTCATAAACAAAAAAATCACCCAAAATACTATTGACCAGGTTCTGTGATAACCTTCAGGGGTCACCCTTTGACTTTTCAGCCTTGGGTGATGTAAATACCAAAACCAAAACCAAACCAATAGCAATGAAAAAGCACTTAAATTCAGTTTAACTTAAGTAGCGATGCCCAGGGCTTACTCTTGGCTCTGCACTCAGGAATTACTCCTGGCGGTGCTCGGGGGACCATATGAGATGCTGGGAATCGAACACGGGTTGGCCACGTGCAAGGCAAACGCCCTCCCCACTGTGCTATTGCTCCAGTCCCAACTATCTTTTTGACTACCTTAGTATTCACAATATAGACTATATTATCTAGGTAGATAACACTAAGGCTTCAGCATTTTTAAAACTATGATTTCTGTGTCTTAAACAAGTTGTTAAATGGACTGAGCTCACAGAAAAACTTGATCCAAGGATTAAGAGAGCCTATGCTTTGCAGCCAGAGGCATAGATTCAACCCCAGATACATTATGGTTTCCTGAATGCCACAAGGAGTGATCCTCAACATTAAGCTGCAGCAGTGCCCGAGCACCTGCCAGATGTGGCTCAAAAATAAAAATCCAGCATGGCAGGCAGTACACACACACTACTAGGATTGTTGTTGAAGATGTACAATGAATTCAATGTGTTCAAAATCAAAATGAATTCTCCCTCTCTGCTTACCCAGAATCCCAGACTCACTTGGGTGATATACTCTCACCGGGGTTTTAAACCATAACATTGATTTTCGAGCCTCAGAAATGTTTTGGGACCCCTCTCAGCAGTGCTTGATGACCATGCAGTGCTGGGGATTGAACCGGGGCCTCTGGCTTGCAAAGCATGCACTCAGGTGCTGAGCTACAATCCCAGGCCCATGAAATATCAGAGTATTTCTACAAAACATTACATGTATTTGTCACATAGTATTTTACCACATCTGCTAATAGCCCATTTCATTTGTATTCAAGATAAATACTCACCGACTTCTACTCCTTGTCCTACTTCTGCTTCTACTCCTATGCCGGTGTCTTGACCTTGAGCGAGAACGAGATCTGATCCTCCGTTTTCTTTCTCTGCTCCTGGATCTTGACTTCTTCCTCTCCCTGCTCCTGGATCTTGACTTCTTCCTCTCCCTGCTTCTGGACCTTGACTTCTTCCTCTCCCTGCTTCTACTACGATGACGCCTGAAATGAGAGTGCAAAAACTTGTAGTTGTATGGAGCTGAGCCTGTCCAATGATAGACACTGGGCTTCAGTTAACTATAGAGCATATAGTCCAGGTAAGCAGCACATTTCTGTATTGGGCACAGAATGGAAAACTGACCTTGCTTTATTATTTAACACTGTGCTCAGGGGGCTACTCTGGGGACAGTGCTTGAGGTACTCTTGAGACCATGTGGTGCCAGGGTGAAACCAGACAGCCACAAACAAGAGCAAGGAAAGTGCCTTAATAGCTCTCCCCTCTCTCCATCCTTGAGGTTTTTTGGGTCACACCTGGCAATGCACAGGTGTTACTCCTGGCGGTGCTTGGGGAACCATATGGGATGCTGGGATTTGAACCCAGGTTGGCTGCATGTAAGGCAAATGCCCTATCCACTGTGCTATTGCTCCAGCCCCCAGCCTTGAGGTTTTTAACAAAGTTGAAACAAATGAAAATTTATTCTTGTTTAGAGCTTTTGAAAATGTAAGCTGTAAACTGTAAAAATGCAATGCTCCCTACTCCAACTTCACAGTCTTTTTAATAGTTAAAACCTACTGTTTCAAGTGTCAGTACATTTTAAGGAACATACTTGTTAACTTATGATTAAAATATTTTGACTTGCAGGCTGGAGTAACAGTACAGCGGGCACGGTGCATGCCTTGCACGTCCAATCCAGGTTCAATTCCCGGTATTATATGGTTATCCCCAACACAGCTCGGATGGCCTGGGGATCCCTAGCACTGAGCTGACAGCTCAGCTGGCCAAGCAGGATTAGCCAGCGGGAGCCCAGGCTTGTGAAACACTGCTTCAGTGACCCCCTCCTCCCCAATTCTGACCCAAGTTATCATCATACAGAGCAGCATTTCTCCACTGGGGGCCATGTGACCTCGTGTATCTTAAGAAGGTCACAATTAAATTCACAGAATTGGCATGAGACTAAGGGCTACTACTATGGTTCAACAGTAGAGCAAGATGGAAGGACACAAAGCTGGAAGAGAACCATAGTCAGAAAAGGCGAGAAATACCACATCAGAGCACAAAATAACAGGTTAACTTAATTAAAAAAAATAATTAACAATAACAAATTTTCGTCCTTCCTTCATTCTTTGGATCACACACCAGTGGTACTGGGATTCTTGTATAAAGAGAATGTGCTCCAGCCCACTGTACTAACCCTTCCTCTTCTCTCAATATTCGACATTGCACCCCAGGCAGTGCTCTAGAGACCATGCAGAGCAGGGCACTGAAGCCAGGCCTCCTGATGCAAAGCATCACTGACTTCCCCAAAACACAACAATCTAACTTAAAATAATGGCAACTCATGAGAAATTTTTTGTCGGTACTTTTTTTTTCTTTTTGGGTCACACCCTGCGATGAACAGGGAATATTCCTGGCTCATGCACTCAGGAATTACCCCTGGCGGTGCTCGGGGGACCATATGTTATGCCGGGAACTGAACCCGGATTGGCCAAGTGCAAGGCAAACGCCCTACCTGCTGTGTTATCACTCCAGCCCCATGTTGATACTTTATAGATCATTTATATCAAATTATTTACCTTTCCCGGGACCTAGATCTTGAGTGACTTTTGCCTCTTGACGACTTTCTTTCTTTGCGTTTATGTCTGTCCTCACCATTTTCAGAAGAATTTAGCCGTTCTCTTCCTTTATCAGAAGAATGATCTTTGTCATTATGTTCCTCAGATTTGTGTTTCTTAGAGGATTTATCTTTGGATTCATGTCTTCTTGCCTGTTTTAAGAAGAAGTTGGTTCTTTCAGGAAAATAGTGCAACAAAGAGAGTTAGTATGGGTAACAGCAGACAAAAAATGTTGTGATGCAACATTAGTAACCTTAGGAGTGTGTGGCAAACAAAATTCATGATCTAGTTTCACATCACCCAAATGTTGCAGATGCCTATTATAACCCCCCCCTTCAACAGTTTCCTTCCCAAAATATTTTCATTTAAAAACAAAAACAAAACAACTTTCAAAGTTGAAATACTGAAAAAACCATTGTCAGAGGAATCCCTGATGTTTCTCCCATCTGGAAGAATTAAAAGAAAACACACAATGTACCCAAACATTCAATCACTTCAACAAATCTCTTTGAGAAAGATAATGTACATTCAGCAACTTCTAAATACAGAGTACATACTATTAAGCTTAAATGTTTAATGATAAAGATAATAAGGACACAAAGAAACAGCATAAAATGTCTTTTAAATTAGGGAACTAAGAAAAATCTGAGGAAGCATTACTTCACTGCAGAAAATATAATACAATTTTTGCTTTTTGTGTCACACCCGGCGATGCACAGGGGTTACTCCTGGCTCATGCACTCAGGAATTACTCCCTGTGGTGCTCGGGGGACCATATGGGATGCTGGGAATTGAACCCAGGTGGGCTGTGTGCAAGGCAAACGCCCCAATATAATACAGAGTTGAAGTGTCCTTTTAATAGCTAAACTGCCATGGACTTTCTAAATGATGACTGTTTTATTTTTATTCCAATGTCTTTTCATCTATCTTGAAATCTCCCAACAGGCCCAGAGCTCTATTACATTTGGGATACCTAGGATAGAAAATGGCAATCATGGTTTACTTTCCTGAAATCAAATTAGGTATGTAACAGTCTGTATGTCACTATTGTCTATATTACACCCCTACACTCTGAAAGATTAAAAACACTTCAATTACAATTTTAAAACTGGAAGGAACATCCTAGAATTCAATTCCCTTATTTAGATCATGACTCAATCAAGATCTGAAACCATAATTATATACAGTCTCACAGTTGAACCCGGAACACCTCATGCCGTCACTGCTTTCCCAGAACACTGGGAAACTTATCCTATATTCTCCCCAAACAGGCCACAGTTTATTTCTACTCAAGGTTAGCATTTTTTTTTTTAAAAAACGAACTTGGCCAAACATTTTGGAACATGCATGAAGAGCTATATGGAAAGTACCACAATATGTATTTTATTATTTTGCAGAAAAATGAGAGACCTGGAAATAGAGTTCAATTTCAGTTTGCCAGTTCTCTATAATATGAAAGGAAATTTCCTTGGCTTTGCCATAATTTTAGTGGAAAAACGTGAAGTGGTTAAGACTGCCAAAGGGCTTAGAGTTTATCTCAAACTGGTTTTTCAAACATAGTATTACTATTAAAAAACAAAACAAAAACAAAACAACAACAAAAAAACCATTTAAACCCTTAACTGATTTAAGATATACTTAAGGGAAATAGGAGTTTGAATGACTAATAGTTACCTTATCATGAAGTAGGCTTATTATTTTGCTATCTGAGTCTGCAGCGTCTTCAGTTCAGTCTCTTCGCGCATTAGCACGCTGAGTATGATTTATTATAGAAATGTTATCATGTGAGCTAAACAAAATAGTCATTTTCACAAAAACTCTCCTAAATTAAAAATGTAACAGAGCTTCCATTAGGGGAGGAGGTGAAGTCCCTGCCCACTTTTGTTTTCGAAGTCCCTTGCCCAGCCCCCACAAGACTCCTTCTGAACTATTTCTGCTCTTCCTTGTTGGCTCATTCCTTGTCTTCTCATGTGGGCAAGAAAGTTAATGTCTGCAATACAGCTGCTTTCGTTCTCTCAAGATTTGCTGTCATCACCGCTTTTCCAACAATCCCTCACTGACACTTTTAAAGTCAATACTGCTAGTAAGGAAATTGAACTAGTTAACCAGCAAAAAAGAAAAAAAAGAAAAAAAAAAAGCAAAGAAAAGAAAAAAAAGAAAAAAGGGTTCTATCTTCCACAAAGAAAAAGTAGCCCAGAGATATCTAAGGGACTGTGATGGGCAGATGATTTTGCTATTTAAAAATCCCAAGTGGTCATCGGCATAAGGAGATCTGGGACCTCAGGTTAATGGAAGCTCTGTGTGACAGGCCTAAAAAAACCAGCTATATTCTTCATATGAAATTTTTATTGTGAATATTTTCACATAATAAAATTAATAGTTTTGAATGAACTTTGCATATAAACAAGTATCTTCTTGAAAAAGGATGATTCCAAATCATGCTTATTATATAACCCAATTAACCACTCAAATTTCAAGTTTTGGCACTTACCTTGGCAATCATATAGTCACACAAACATTTCTACCAGATAGTTTTACAAGTATTTTTAAAGTACCTATTCACTACAAAGTTTTAATTACCTCTTTGCTTCTGCTCCGGCTCCTGTGTTTCCTTCCTTCGTTATCTGTGAACATATAAATTCATCATAAACAGATTGCCAAACATATCAAACTGCAGTATTTGCATAAACAATTTGCAATTAGCTTTCAATTTCCATTTTCCAGTGGCAGAAATTACATTTACATAAAGACTGCATATATGAAACAAAGCAATGTAAATAACTGATAGAAGAAAAAAGTACATAACAAATTAGCCATTTACAAAACATTCTCTATCTCATCTTGTTTCCTAGTCTACAGTAAATTAAGACCCCCCCCAAGCCATCAAAAGCAAAAGAAAATTTGCATAAAGTGAGAGTTACTGTTCAAAGGTCTGGAGCACATGCTTTGCATGCTAATCTTCAATTCAATCCTGGACACCATGTGGTTCCTGAGAACTCTGGGTGTGGTCCCAGGGAAAAACAAAACCACCAAAGTAACATCACCCCCTGTATCCTAGCGATAATTTCTCTTTCTTCTCTTTTGGGTCACTTCCAGCAATGCTTAGGGTTTACTTCTGGCAGGATTCAGGGGAATCCATGCGGTGCCATTTCCAAACCAGGGCTGGCTACACGCAAGACAAGCCCTATTCATTGTATGATCTCCCCAGGACAATATACTGCCACATATACCAGGTCCAACGCAGGAGACAGCGATGAATAAGTAAATTAGGAACTTCTGACCCCGGACTTATACTAAGAAATAGTCACTAAAAAAGGTTAAAATATTCTTGCAATTTTTACTTTTGCTTTTTGGGTCACACCCAGCAATACTCAGGGGTTCCTCCTATCTCTGCACCCAGGAATTACTCCTGGTACTGCTTGAGGGACCATATGGGATGCTGGGAATGGAATCCAGGTCAGCTGCATGCAAGGCACATGCCCTACCAGCTGTACTACTGCTCAGACCCCTATTCTTGCAACTAAAGTCAAAGAAGAATCTTTTAGAATATACCATCCTACTACATCTTTCAGAGTATTTTGCATATGTTGAAATGTTAAACATCGTATGGTTAATAGTTATGGATATACACACATTTCCATGCATATTACAAAGGGTCATCTCCAACAATTCATACCTGACTTCCGCTTTCTTTCTCTTGACCTTGATCGTGACCTTGAATAGTGGTGTTTTGAGGCTCTAGGAGAAACGGATACATCTGACTGCTCTTTTTTCTTCTCTCTATCTGGAGATGTCTTTTCTGGCGCTAGTCCATCTCGTTCAGTATCACTAGCCTAGAAGTTTAAAGAAAACTAATTATAGCTTCTTAACCACATTTAAAATGTATCCAACTGCTTAGCAGCAAAGAAAAGCATGACATTTATCCCGCTGCTTTTACAAAATAGCAACAAGACCAATTATCAAAATGGCAAATTTCTAAAGCCATTAAATACGCTTCATACCTGACAAAAAGACCTAAGTTGAAATTATTAACCTAATACCAAATCTAGGCATGTAATTAGACTGATGTCTTTACTTTTTTTTTTTTTTTTTTAAAAAAAGGACTTTTTTTGGGGCCACACTGGGTGTTCCTCCAGGTTCTATACTGGGAATGATGCCTGGAGTTGAGAAGGGGACCCCATGGACTACCACTAATGGCTGCATAAAAGGCTATTGGTCACCTGGCCCTTTAACTTTTTTCCCCCTTTTGGATTGCACTCAGTGATGTTCAGAGTTAGTCCTGGCTCTGCACTCAGGAATTATTCCTGGTGGTGCTTGGGGGGGACCATATGGGATGCTGGGGATCGAACCCGGCTTGGCTGCGTGCAAGGCAAATGCCCTACCAACTGTACTATCCTCCAGTCCCTGGCCATTTAGCTTTTAAAATCTTATTTCTAACTTTCAAAACCAAAGAGGTAAATAGGGCTCCCAAGTATTTCTAAACATACGAGCAGATAGTCCTTTAGATTTATGAACAACGGGCTTTATCAATACTTTTAACTTTATACAATGCTTCATGTATACTGGCATACACGAAGGCATTTAAAAACAATCTATTAACAGGTTCAAGAGACCCAGGACTATAAATCTTATTAAACAGTGGAAAAAATGGTTCAAGTATATTATGAAAAGAATAAACAGAAAGTCAACTTACCTATCTGAGAACCCAATCTTAATTTCATTAACCCTCTTTAATGAAAACAGCCCCTGGGCACAGTGCTGCTGCAAAATATGGTCTTGCTCTCCTCACATATGCTCTGGGCTATGAAAACATTAAGTTGTTTTTGCTTTAAAGCATTTTGTAAGTTATTACAGTACTAAAACAATACTCAAAGTTTTCACTCTTTTTTTTTTTTTTTTTTTTGCTTTTTGGGTCACACTTGGCGATGCACAAGGGTCACTCCTGGCTCTGCACTCAGGAATTACCCCTGGCGGTGCTCAGGGGACCATATGGGATGCTGGGAATCGAACCCGGGTCGGCCGCGTGCAAGGCAAACGCCCTACCCGCTGTGCTATCACTCCAGCCCCCAAAGTTTTCACTCTTTCCCAGAGTCCTAATTTTCCTAAAAAAGGGCACGTAAGTATTATGTCTTTTTCCCCCCAGATAATTTTATCTGCCTTAATCACAACACAGTACTGAACACAAAAATTTAAAAAACAAAACAAACAAACAAAAACACTTGAAGAAATAAGTATTAGCTTTCCATTCATAAAAGTTATTTCTGTGGTTTTAGTGAATGGTGTGGTCAACATTACAAGTACCATAAAGAAAAATAACTAATTCAAGAAAGAAGGGCTTCGCTGGGCCGGAGCGATAGCACAGCGGGTAGGGCGTTCGCCTTGCACGCGGCCGACCCGGGTTCGATCCCCGGCATCCCATATGGTCCCCCAAGCACCGCCAGGAGTAATTCCTGAGTGCAAAGCCAGGAGTAACCCCTGAGCATCGCTGGGTATGACCCAAAAAGCAAAAAAAAAAAAAAAAAAAAAAAAAAAAAAAAAAAAAAAAAAGGGGCTTCAATAGACTAGAACCTCAAAGTCCCCAAGGTAAATTTTGGTACTGGACAGAGCAATCTTGGCAATCATGAAGACTGGGCAAAGGCAAACCTATTCTGAAATGGGAGGAAAGGAAGCCTGAGAAGCTGGTTGCCTAGAAAATGGACAACAAACTATAGCTCTTAAGCTAAGAACAGGCTTTACTCTGGAGGGGCAGGGAGGAGGCCAGGGTTGGAAATCCAACCAAGGCTTCTGAATGCCAGCCATGCACTTCGGTCCCCAGAGCTGCATCCTTCAGGCTGGTCTTATTTAGATTTTGGGTCACAGGGCTTTATTCCTAGCTCTGCAATCAGGGATTACAGGTAGAGCATGCAAGCAAGTGCCCTAGGAGCTATGCTACTGCTCAGCATCCTATTTTTTTTTTTTTTGCCTTATTTTGGGGGACTACTCCTGGGTCTGCACTCAGGAATTACTCCTGGCGGTGCTCAGGAGACCATATGGGATGCTGGAAATCGAACCCGGGTTGGCCGCGTGCAAGGCAAATGCCCTACCCGCTGTGCTATTGCTCCAGCCCCAGGATCCTATTTTTTTTTTTTTTTTAAATCAAGCAAGGGGTGGGACCAGAGCAATAGCAGAGCAGGTAGCGTGCTTGCCTTACACCAGGCTGACCTGGGTTAGCTTTTGGGCATTCCACATGGCCCCTTGAATTGATACTGTCCTCTCCCCACAAGAGTCCACTAGTTTGATACAGGAATCGCTATATTATTTTCAGGAGGAAAATAAATCCCCACAAAACAAAAGAGTATCTTTTCCCTTTATGACAGTCAAAACTACCAAATCTTACGTTAAGACTCCCGCTCTGAAACGATTTAAATTGTATGGATGGACGAGAGGTGGCACTTAGGCAGGCAAAAACTCTAGATTTTCATAAAATGTCACTAAGACATGTTACAGCATGGTAACACAAGTGTAGTGCTCCAAATTAAAGTTGCTTCAATCTAACTGCAATCCAATTAGAAATCAAAACTGCCATCCACTCTGGCCTTTGTTCTATTAGAACACACACACTGCTCCCTGAAACCTGACTCTTATTAAACATCGTGAGCACCTAAAACACAGTCTACCAATCTCAATCCAGCTCCAAGCACACCGCTGTCTTTGGGGTAGGGGGTTCTAGCGGGTGTTGGGGACAGGGGAACACCTCCCGGGCTGTGCTTGGGGCCCTCGGGTGGCAGGACTCGCCCTGACCACCACCATTCGGCTACCTCCCCGACAGGGGCCAGGCTTTTCCGCAGACACCATAGAAAATGGAATTTTGTTGTTGTTGTTGGAGGGGGATCGTGACAGAGGTGACCGGGCCTCACCAAGTAAGGAACCAGAACGCACCGGGAGTGAACCCGGCTACCGCCCCGGATCGCATCTCTTCGGCCCCCACCGTGTGCATTAAACCGGGGGGAAAAAAAAATCTGAGCAGAAACGCCCACTCTTCTATTCTTGTTAGATCATGGCACTCCACGGAGGAAAACACCCAACATTTTAGATGCACAAAAACCCAGCCCGGCGGGCCGGCGCTGTCGCGGCGGCTCGGGCGCCCCCTCCCCCTCGCACGCGGGTTCGAGCGCCGCGTCCGAGCCCGGGGGAAGCGCCGGGCGGAGCAGGGTGTGGCCCCAAACACGGAACACAAACACAACCGCGCGCCGGGTGGCCCGTGCGTCCCCGGCACTGCCGGGAGAAGCCCCGGGGCCCCCAGCGCGCCGGGGGGGGGGGGGGAAGGGGGGCGGGGACAGCCCCCGCCTTTATGAAAAGAAAGCGACGCCCGGGTCGCGCGCCCGCTCTCGGCCACCTCGTCACCATTATCATCTTTATTCTGGACGGGGCGGAGCCCGACCACCTCCGGACGCCGACGCCTCAGTTCCTTCCCCGCGGGCGGGGGTCGCGGGCCGCGCGGCGATGACATCACGGCAGCCCCCGGGCCCGCGCCGCCGCCCGGCGGTTCCTCCCGGCGGGAACAATGGTCTGGCGCGCGGCCGCCGCCCGAGTCGCGCCTCTCCAGACGGCCGGGAGGCGCCCGCCCCCGCCCCCACGCCCCGGGCCCCCGGCGCCGCCGGCAGCAACTCCCCGGGGACGGGGGCCGCCTCGGGAGCCGCCCGCGCAGCCCCGGAGCCCGCGACGACCAAGCGCCGCGCAGGGGCCGGGGAAAGTTCCAGACGGGGAAGGCCCGCCGCGGCGGCGCCCACCCCCACCGCCGCGGCCTTCCCCCCCGCCCTCCCGCAGGCCGCCATGATGGCGGGCGCCGAAGGGCCCCGGCGCCATTTTGTCCACTCACACCCGCGCCGGCGACAGCTGCGGGGGCCGCGCCACCCCTCCTCAGACAGGCGCAGGAAGGCCACAACCCCAGCCTGGGCCCCGGGCCCGACACCTACCGCCATGGTGCGGAGTCCTGGCCGCTGGGGCGGCGCCGCCACTCGCCGCTGCCGACTATACCGGCCGCTGGAAGCTTCGCCACAGACTAAATGGCCCGCACGAGAGACCCGGATGGCACAAAGGGGCTGAGGCCCGGCGCGCCGCACGGCTTGCCGGGAGGAAAAGGGGTGGGGAGAAGGGTTTCGATAGCAACGGGACTCGAGGCGGTGATTGGCTGCGTCTTCCGCCCGGGGCGGGGACAGACCGGCAAGGGGGCGTGGCCGAGAACCCGCCCCAGAACGCGGAGTCTGGCGATGGAAATGGGCGGAATTCGGGGTGGAGCGACTTCCTCGTTTGCCTCGCCGGCAACCTTGGGCTTCTTCGGCCGCCGTAGAGGGAGGGGGTGGAGCTTGGGGCTTTCCCGCCAATTCAAATCCTGACAGGGCACCTACAGTACAGCCGTGGGGGGCGGTCTGGGGGGTCTGGAAGCCGGGCGAGGCGCCCGCGCTCGCGTTTGGTTCCTTCAGCCGCGGGTGAGGAGCGGGGGCCGTGCTGCCGTGCGCGGCGGGGGCGCGGGCTTAGGTCGGAGTCGCAGCCGCCTCAGCTCGGCGTGTTCCGCCGCGGACGCTGGCGGGGGCGTGGGTGGGCGTCTGGCGGGCCGGGCGCCCCGTCGGAGGCCAGAGCGACCCCGGCTCCCGTCGCCTTCTCTTCCCGGGCACCCGCCGGCAGCCGGCCGCGCGGCGCCTAAGCCCAGCAGCCCCGGGCCCCGAGCGGGAAGGGAACCGGGCCCGTTTCGTCAGTCGGGTGGCATCTTGCTGTGAGCGTCCTCCGCCTCCTCCTGCCCCTCCTCCTTTTGGTCCCCCCCGGCGGTGCTCAGGGTCCACCTGGCTCTGCGCTCAGGGATCACTCCTGGCGCGGCCCCCGGGGCCCTCTGGGCCGCCGGGTCGAGCCCCGTCGCCCCTGTGCAAGGCAGACACCTTACACGTTGGCCTCGATCGCGCCGGCCCCGGGAGATCTTGGGTCTGTTGACAGCCTATCAGTAATGCCCTCCCACCAGTATGGTCCTTGCTGATCCTCGCAGCCCTGGTTCCGTGGGTCTTACCAGTGCGACGCGTTTAGTGATGAAAACATTGACCAAGACAGGCCCGGGAGGTAGCTCAAGGGTAAGGCACTGGCTTGCCTTGCACACAGCTGACCTGGGTGGGTTCCATCTCAGGCCCCCCCACGGGTCCCCCCCAGGAGTGATCCCTGAGCACAGATCCAGGAGTACTGCCAGGTGTAGCCCAAAAACCGAAATGAGGGAACAAGGACATCTCTATTGATTTATTATTACTAAGCTTTTTCATGGGTTCCGTGCACAAATATGATTTGGTCTCTGATTTAGTGCGGTTCCAGGGAAGGCAGTGGTTCCTGGGCCCAGAAGACAAGCTTAGAAATATGTGGAACGACATTGAGCTGCTGACAAGTGATGATACAGGAAGTGGGTACCTATGTGTGGGTTCCCAAAAAGAACACGGGACAGCTTTGTACCAAGTAGATTTACTAGCGAAGATCTCTTCTGACAAGGTATGATTGTCATGCTGCCTGCACTAAACAATTTTTACTGAAGCAAGTGCAAAAGCGGAAATAGCACTTTCTCAGACTCAAGGCTTAATGTTGGATAATCGGAAGTTTTTACCTGCTTCTCCCTCTCTCAGCTTAAGATCAATAATCCCCCCCCAGAAGAACTTTTGATAGCCCCTCTTGACATTTTTAGTTTGCAAAACGTTAATAAAATGCTGCGAAGAATTAGCAGCAGCAGCTTGAGAAATAGAGGGAGTTCTTCTGAACAAGAACTGGGGTCTGTAAGGAGGTAAAGTGATACGCTTTATACCCTCCCGATAACTATTGCAAAACACAGTGCCTAAAAGGGGAAAAAAAAGAGTCAAGTATCTGCCATAGAGTCAGGCTGGGGTGTGGGAGAGAAACTGGAAACTTTGGTGGAGGGAAGTAAGTGGACATTGGTGAAGGGATGGATGCTTGAACATGGTTAAGGCTGAAACTCAGTCATAAACAACTTGTATCTCATGGTGATTCAAGAAATTAAAAAAAGTTAAAAATAAAATTAGGGGCTGGAGCGATAGCACAGCGGGAGGGCGTTTGCCTTGCACGCGGCCGACCCGGGTTCGATTCCCAGCATCCCATGTGGTCCCCTGAGCACTGCCAGGAGTAATTCCTGAGTGCAGAGCCAGGAATAACCCCTGTGCATCGCCGGGTGTGACCCAAAAAGCAAAAAAATCTAAAAATAAAATAAAAATAAAATTATACTATGGAGGGGAAAAATAGAAGGGGTCCCTTTCTGATCTCACTCCTGAACCAAACACCCTGAACACTGAATATGGATTTAGCCTTTCCACGAATTTCTTTCTATACTTCTTATAATAATAATTCTATTCTTATTCTAGGCCCGGGATCTTATTCTTAGCCTTCTAGAAAGTTTGACTTCATGGGTTAATTTGGGGAGTGGGAGACTCCCAAAGTAGTCCTTGAGACGTGGGGGGCCACTCCTGGCGATACTCAGCCTGATTTCAGGGCCTGGCAGGTTTGGTGTAGCCGAGAGGGGCCTAACTATGTAGTGTGGAATCCCAGGGGGTTGAGCCCATCTTATACAGAACCAGAAAGTTTGGGGGACAGACATACTAAACATGTATGGGGATGATTTGTTTCTCCACCCTCCCCCTACAGGCCTCTCTCAATCCAAAGATACAAGCCTACAGCTTGAGTGATGGTTTCATTATTGTCGTAGACCGATCAGTGATACTGCTTGACAGCATTTGTAGATCACTGCAGTTGCATCTTGCATTTGGTAAGTGTAATGTAATTCAGTGAAATTGGAAATCAGCTCTCTGGCTTCGGTTTTCTACCTCCTTGCCTTTTAATTTATTATTATTGTTGTTGTTATTATTATTATTATTATTTTCCTTTTTCTTTTTGGGTTACACCCAGCAATGCACAGGGGTTACTCCTGGCTCATGCACTCAGGAATTACTCCTGGCGGTGCTCAGGGGGACCATATGCGATGCTGGGAATTGAACCTGTGGGATAATATTGGTTTATCCTTTCAGCCTTGCTGCAGGGAACTTAGGTTTATCAGGTTATACCCATCACAGTGCTCCTGAGTCACTCCCATTCCTTTTTTTGTCTGTAAACTCTTTTCTGCACCCTCTTTCCCAACCAGTTAATCATTTTTTACCTAATCAGATTCTGTTAGCTTGTAAAATCAGATCCTTGTAAGGACACTGAACTTGTATTGTAAGTTATGTCTTTTGCGGAACCCAAATATTTTTTTTGTGAGTCTGTTACCTGTTAAAATATAAGCATAGACTTTTCCTCGAATGAGAAGTTTCCCCAATACATTCAAGTGGGGAAATACCTCCTTTTTTTGCTTTTGTTGTTTTGTGCCATATACCCACTGAATATGAAGAGGTGGTGGACTTAAAGCCGCAGTGTTCCCTTAATAGTCGAACTGCTTTCCCTAAGAGTAGGCTTATAGTGTCTTGTGGAATTGGTCCCTTTACACCAGAATTTAATTTGTAAGGATACTGGACGGGGTTATACTAATCGTATCAGGGCAGGAAATACCCAAAGCTGCGCTTCCTGCTGTTACTGGCTGCAGTGAGTCTACTGATTGGAGCTCTGAAACTCCATATTGGGAACAGGGGCTGCAACTGGGAACATGCCCTGATTTTGCAGGGCCTGGGGCTGGCCCCCTTGCAGGTTTCCTGAATTGGGGTCAACAGCTGCATCAAAATTGAAGTGACAATCTCTGGCCCAATGATTTCCCCTCTTGCACCTGGGACAGGTCCCAGGAGGTTTAAGTCTGGCTTGGCAGTCTCTGGCCCAGTGGTTTGCCTTCTTACACTTGGGACAGGGCCCGGGAGATGCTCTCACAGTAGCACGGTTGGGAGGCGCCCTGCAGTCTTTACGAAAGTGGCCTGGTTCTCCACAATTAAAACATCTTTTCTGAGCTTGTAAGGCATAGACCTCAATAGACTTCATCTGCACCTTATGTTAGACAGAACAGAACCAACATTCTGACATGCTTCCTAGTACCCCATTATGTCCTCCTTCTCCTTAATAGGGCCAGAATGGCCTGGCAATCCTTAGCGTTTTCAAAGGCCAATTGTTTAGTCAAAAGCTCCTGAGTTTCCTTACCCTTGACCTGCATTTCAGTGGCTTCCATCAACCTTCCTATAAAGACTGCATAAGGTTCTGAGGACCTCTGGACAATCTTTGTAAAACTTCCCTTAAATTCAGCATTTGCATCAATCTTCTCCCACGCACACAGGGCTGCCTCACGGACATGAACAAAAACAGCACGAGGCCAGATGACTTGCCTTTTTGGGTCGCATCATTTCCCTTCACCTATTAACATCTCATAAGTCAATTTAATCTCTGAAAATTTTTGTCCAGCATGGCCTAGGCTCAGAAGCTTTGCACCCTACCTGCTGTGCTATCGCTTCAGCTCATTTTTAATTTTTTTAATTTAATTTTATGTTTATAGTTAGTCACAGTAGTTTATTACATTTAATATTCTAACACCAATCTCAACACCTTTATTACCTACATTACATCTTCCCACTACAATTATTTTGAATTTTCTCAATCACCACCCATTTCTAAAACTTGAAATTGGGCTGATTCACGAAGTTAATTTTGAACACCATTAATTTTTTTCTCTTTTTTTCCCAACATCAGTGTACATTTCTCACCACCAGTGTCTCCGCCATCCCTGCCCCAGACCCTCCCATGGGAGGCACTTTTCTTCTTCTCTCCCTCTCTCTCTCTTTCACTCTCTCCCCCTCTTTCTCTCTCTGTCTCCTTTTGGGCATTATGGTTTGCAATATATATACTGAAAGGTTATCGGTTATATTCCTTTACCTACTTTCAACACTCAGTTCCTGTCCAAAGTGATCGTTTCCAGCTGTTACTGTCACATTGGCCTCTTCTCTATCCAAACTGCCCTTTGCCCCCCCCACACTTGTGGCACCTTCCAACCATTGACCAGGTCTCCTGGACCCTGTTATCCCTGGCCTTGGAAAGCCGTTAATCCTATGCGTTCTGTGCCAGACATCAGGGATGTGGCACGAAGGGGCCGGAGAGATAGTACAGCGGGACATGGGGAAGTTACTTGCTTTGTTTACTTGAGTTCGATCCCCGGCACCCATAGGGTGCCCTGAGCCCAATAGGAGTGATCTCTGAGTAGAGAGCCAGGTATAAGCCCTGAACACAGGCAGGCGTGGCTCAAAAACAAACAGAAAAACAACCAAAAAAAAAAAAAAAGGTGATACTGCTGGATAATTCAAGTTCATCTACCCTTTAAAGACTTGCTGATTTCTTATTTTTTATTTTTTTTTTTAACTTTGGGGACCATGTCACTTCTGGTGGGGTTCAGGGAATATATGGACATTGGGGATTGAAACTGGGGGGCTTTAAGCAAGGCAAATGCCCTACCCACTGCATTATCACTCTGGCCCTGTTGCCCATTGTTGACTCTCTGGTGCTCCTAAACTTTTCTCCCTTGTGAACAGACCTTCTGAGGCCTTCTGGAGACCAGTCAGTGCTGCCTTGCCCATTCTTGCCTTTTCTGGTCTCTTACCTTGCTTTACTTCTCCTTTTTCCAGAGAATTCACTTTTTACAGGTCGTATAATTTGTTAATTGTGCCAATTGTAGACCTTCTACTTTAGAATACAGGCTTCATAAAGGCAAAAACCTTTTGTTATTATCAGATACACGTAAGGCCTACAACGATGTTTATTATATATGTTCGGGAAATACCTGTTGGCTGAATAAGAATCGGTAAAATTCTTTTTTTGTTTTAATTGCTTTTGTGAAATACTTAAAACATGAGTCATTGACTTTCAATGACAAAATATGCAATTTTTCATACTGAATCACGTTTTTAGAGGAAGTGTATAACTTTGGTTTGAAATTTTCAGATACCGAAGTGGATGTAGTTGGACTCTGTCATGAAGGGAAGTTTCTTTTGGTTGGGGAGAGAAGTGGCAAGTTACATCTCATTCATGTGACATCACAGCAAACCTTGCTCACTAATGTAAGACCCTGTCATATTTTATCTCTCCATTCCTAAATGATGTCTGGACAATAACACTCAAGCAAACTTTTATTTGGCTTGTGTTTTGTGGTTGTTTTGAGTCTTTTTTGATTGTTTGATTTGGTTTTGGGGCCACACTGGTCGTGCTTCCGAGTCATTTCTGGCATATCAGGGGATCTTGTGCATGCCAAAAGCATGCTTAATCTCTTGAACTGTACCCCTGGTTATTCCTTGGCTTGCGTTTTAAATTAGAAATAATTTTTTTTAAAAAAAATACTATATCAGAAACGTAAATAAAATGCAAAATTGAAAAATTAAGATTCAAAAGTATTAGTATGGGGGCTGGAACTATAGCACAGCAGGTAGGGTGTTTGCCTTGCATGCCACCAACCCGGATTCGATTCCCATTATCCCATATGGTCCCCTGAGCACTGCCAGGAGTTATTCCTGAGTGTATGAGCCAGGAGTAATCCCTGTGCATCACTGGGTGTAACCCAAAAAGCAAAAAAAAAAAAAATTTTTTTTTTAGTCTGAATGAATATCTCACATAATTTTCTTTCTTTTTCTTTGTTTTTTTAAAAACTATTTTAGTTTTGGGCTGCACTCAGGAATGACTTGGCAGTGCTGAGGGGATCGAGCCCATGTTGTCCGCAGCTATAGAATCTCTCCAAACCCATAATTTTCCATTTTAGAGAGAATATGTTTTGGGCCTGGCAGATAGTTCAAAGACCTTGAGCATATGATTCACGTGTGAGAAGTATAGGGTCTGGCACTGCACGGCTTCCCAAGCTCCGCAGGAGTGACCCTGGGCTTCGTGGAATGTGACGCCTCCGCAAATGAAGATGTTTGGAACATAGACAGACTTAGTACTGAGGCTAATTAATAACTTGATTTAAGTATAAGACTCAAGCATATTTTTCTTGCTTTAATCTTATTTAACATTATTTTACATTAGACTTTTGTTCCGAAAAATAATGATGAAAATCAATATGCTTACCAGAGTCTTGTTATTGAGAAGGATGACTCAACTGAAGGTAAGTTTTTTTTACTTATATATTTTTAAATGGGGTGACATGGTTTCTGATTAATTCCCAGTGGAAATAGATTTATAGTTAATTAACTACGTATAAATTAATTGTCCTGACTAAATTAATTTTTCTAGTGATACAATTGATATAAAAATCAGGTTTGTGGGTTTTTGTGTTTTTCTTTGTGGTGTTGGGGACCTGGGGGTTGAACCCGGGACTTCAGATATGCAGGACATATGCTCTATAACTGAGCCACATTCTTGGCCAAGAAGCAGGTTGATTTATTTTCTTCAAAGCTGGGAATGGAACTCAGGACTCCTGCAAGCAAGGCAGGCGCTTGACCACTGACCCACATTCCCGGACCCCTGGTGTTTCAATTTTATTTCTTTTCAGAGGTTTAAATGTGCTTTTCCTAAATCATAGTATTCTAAACTAATTTTATGCTTTGGGAGGAAGGAGTCTCCCAGGCCGTGCTCAGGAACCCCAGCGCCCTCTGGAGAGTCTCAGCCGTGCAGGCAATGCATCGGTGCACAGGCCGAGAAGGGGGGGCTGCTTCAGCCCCGTGGTGCGGGGATTGTCTGGGGCCCCCTGCGTTGTGTGCGGGGTGTTTGGGGACCTCCAGCCCTGCACACACAGATAGGCCTGGGACCAGGTACCAAGTGGGTGAACTCGGAAGTGGCTACAGCAAGACAAGCACCTTAACCCCTCTCAGTTCACCTTTTGTCTTGCTTAGTACTTTTTCTAGCAACTTAATTTTGTTGTTGTTTTGTGGCTATACGGAGGAGATCTTGGGGGTTGAGTCCTGGCTCTGCACTCAGGAATCACTTCTGACAGTGCTCAGGGGACTTATAGGATGTCAGGGATTGAACTCGGGTCGGCCGTGAGCAAGGCCAGCACCCTACCTGCTATATATCGCTCCAAATTAAGTTTGTTTTTATACAATTTTTGAAATATTTTAATAAAATGGAGTCAGGGGTTGGAGTGATAGTGATTGCTTGGTGTGTAAGCACACACACACACAAAGTAGAGTCAGGGAGCTAGCTCAAAGAGCTCAAGCTCCTGCTGCAGCCCACACTTCCTTCTTGGTATCACACGCCTCTAACCACCAGCACCTGGGGTATCCCTGCTGGCTCTCCTCTCCTCTCTGCACCCTGTGTTCAAGCACCACCTCATCACTGACCGAGCACTGAACTGGACACAGTTGTCACTGGGAGTGGGCCTGGGGGCCCTGAGCACTGCTTGGGAGGCTCTGAAAAACAAAACGCATGAACATGCTTTTTGTAAATAAGTTTCATCTGTGCCATCACTCTTGTTAGAGGGGGATAATTTAAACTAGCAACTTAGCATATCTTAAACTCAATTAAACGTTAAAAGCCTGTGCCTTTTAGAGACACTAGTTTTGCTATGATTGTTTTTAACAGGTACCTATTATATGCTGCTTCTAACAACCAATGGATTTTTTTATGTAACAAACCTTCAGCTTGTGAAAATTCAGCAAGGTGAGTGATGTATTATTTGTCATCATTAGCTGACAGCGATGCTTCTTATTTTTCCGGGTTTTTAAGTGTTCTCTTTAAGGATAGTGCAGTCTGGGGCCAGAGTGCTAGTGTAGCAGGTTGGGCATCTGCCTTGCATGCAGCCAACCCAGGTTTGATCCCCAGCATCCCATATGGTCCCCCAAGGACCGCCAGGAGTAATTCCTGAGTGCAGAGCCAGGAGTAACCCCTGAGCATTGCCAGGTGTGATCCAAAAAGACCAAAAAAAAGAAAAAGAATAGTACAGTCTGTGACACTGTATGCATGAAAGGGCTGGCTCGTGTGCACTTAGTAGGTTCCCTACTCTAAATTCAGTCTGCTTTCTTTCCACTGCAGCCATGGAGAGTGCTGACTTCAGCACAGCAAAGAAGGTAAGACAACAAAATCTTGCTATCTTCTTGAAACCTCCATTTAAGGGAAGGCTAGGAGAAGTGGTCTGCTGGATGATGTTTGGGGATTAACATCATACCACATCTTTATTTCTGTTTAAAACTATATAGATAGTAAAGCAGGTAGGTCTCTTGCCTTACACACGGCCAACCTACGTTGGACCCTTGCCAACCCATATGGTCCCCTGATCACCGCCAGGAGTAATTCCTGAGAGCTGAGCCAGGAGTAACTCTAGAGCACTGCTGGGTGTATGCCCTCCCCACCCCAAAATACATTTATAGCGTGGGTATATAAGTTGAGGACATGCCTTGCGTGTGTGCGTCCCAGCTTCAATACCCAGCACCACACACATGCATGCATGCATGCACACAAAAGGAGAAATACATTTGTAATTTGTTGGTTTAAAATGATTTTGTCAGTGTCTTATATCTTAATTTCCTCCTGTTTTGCAGTTACAAGGAGAAATCCAGTCCAGTTTCATTTCCACTGAAAATTATCATTCTCTCGGGTGTCTCAGTCTCGTGGCTGGAGATCTCAGTAGCAAAATCTCTGTGATAATTGGGGTAATTATTTTTGTAATATTTCTTTTTATTATTGTGTAAAATATATACAGTATGTGGTTTTTGGTTAAATTATGAATTAATTTGTAATGAGTAACAGAAACTGGGAAATTTTAAATTTAAGGCCATAAAATTGAGTAAGTACACCTTGGCCTCTGTTGGGAGATGGTGTAACTGGGGGTGTTGCCCAGGCACGGCTCCGAGCACTGCGGTGCATGCTGTGCGTGCGTGGACCTTGTGGGGCACCCTGGGTGGGGCCCAAAGACAAAATCGAAAACAAAAGAATCGCAGCTTTTCATTTCCTTTCTTGGGGGAATGGAGAGGACTGGGCCATGCCTAGCAGTGCTCAGGGGAAATAACTAGGGCTCCCTGCTCTCTCTCTACATCCTGCATCTTTATTTTCTGAAGGACCAAAAGCCCTAATCAGACTCTCTGTATATATTATAGCTAGTTGGAGGCATAATAATTCAGTTTATTATCTATATTCATAATTGAAAGAAATCCCAAACTGCAAATAGATATTCATTTGATAATTGTGTTGTTTCTGTTGAGTTGACAGATCCCATGAATCTTGAAATAAACCAGGTTAGGATCATCACTGTCTGGGAAGAGATCAAAGGGCGCATGTGGGAGCCCCAGTTTTCTGGCCCTGCGTGGTATAGTCCTGAACACTGCAGGGAAAGCCTCCCTCTCAAAAACAAAATCCTCTCCTTTTGGGAGAGGAGTAAAAATATTTACTAGGAGTAAAAATATTAGGAAGTAAAAATATTTTAAAAAATTTTTAAAAAGTAGGGAGTAAAAATATTTAATCCTCCATTTAATGAAAAGTATTCTAATTTAATTTCCAGTTAATTTTCATTTAATGGATACTATTTTTTGTCTGTGTTGGTAGTATTTTGGGAAGCTGGCCCAGCGAATCCAGTTCTTAGCTGCAGAGAACACAAAGAGTACCTTCCTGAATCATGTCTCATGTTCCATGTGAAAAATGACAATTTGTCACTTGATATCATTTTTGGTTATTCTCGTCAGACTGTCTTTGAAATTAGGGTGGAGGATCTAATATATTCAAGGAGAAGGCAAGAGTTCAGTACAGCTGTAACATTTATGACATTTTTATTTGCCAAATTAAGGCGTTACACATCAGTCATGGGCTGGAGAGAGAGTCCAATGGGTATGGCGCTTGCCTTGCACACAGTCAACCCAGGTTCAGTTCCTAGCACCACAAGTGGTCCTCTGAGCACCACTGAGAGTGAGCCCTAAGCAAGAGCCAGTAGTAATCCCTAAATACTGCTGGGTATAGGGCTGGAGCGATAGCACAGCGGGTAGGGTGTTTGCCTTGCACACGGCCGACCCGGGTTCAATTTCTCCGCCCCTCTCGGAGAGCCCGGCAAGCTACTGAGACTGTCTCGCCCGCGTGGCAGAGCCTGGCAAGCTACTCGTGGCATATTCGATATGCCAAAAACAGTAACCACAAGTCTCACAATGGAGACATTACTGGTGCCCGCTCGAGCAAATTGATGAGCAATGGGGTGACAGTGACAGTGACTGCTGGGTATGGCCCTCTCTGTCCCCACCTCCACCACCCCCGCAAAAGAAGTAATCACATTTCCGTTTTTTTCTACCCAGTTTAATTTTTGATGTTTCAAATAACTTTAAATTGGCACTTGTGAATCTTCCCAAATATTTGTCGTTGTCATTTGTTTTGACAAAACTGCTTAGAGAGAGGCCCCGCGTCCTCATGCTGATAGGCTGGTCTGACTCGCCCGGGCTCAGATGGGTTAGGGCTGGGGGCCTCCTTGTTCCCAGACTTCGTGTGCTGATAGTGAGCAGCTGTTCGATATTCTTCGTCTGTGTTCTGTTAACGCATGAGTGGACCCTGGAGACGGAAACGAGTGTGCCTCAATGATCTAAGTATATTTTGAAATAAAAACTGAGGACAGCTTGGATGTTTCTGCTTTGTGGAGGACCCAGATTAAAGGACCAAGTTTGCATTGGATGCCATGGAGGCGGGGGGGGGGGGGGCGGGGGCTGGGCCACACTCGGGCTACTCCTGCTCTGTGCTCAGCTGTCATCCCTGGAAATGCTCAGGGGTCCAGATGTGGTTCTGGCGATGGAACTGGGTCACCACACCTTACGCTTCGTCCTATCCTTGACACCCTTTTTGCTTTTGTAGGGGACTGGTCATTGTGCCATCTCCAAATGGGAGCCAGATTCTTCAAAGAACAGAATGACAGTTCAGAATGTCATTGAGACAGAGATGATTAAAGGTAAAGAAGTTCAAACTGCTTTAGGCAGCTATGAGTGAATTCTGAATTCTGATTGCTGACAATATAGAAACTCTGACATTTGGGCCATTTCTCTACCCCACTCTCTGAAATGAGCCAGGTTGGTTTGATAAATGTCTACTTATGTGACTCTCTCTCTCTCTCTCTCTCTCTCTCTCTCTCTCTCTCTCCTTGGGGGCAGGGGGAGGACACGTTGGGCAATACTCTGGGGTTACTTTTGACTTTGCACTCAGGAATTACTCCTGGCAGTGCTCAGGGGACCATATGGGATGCAAGGCAAGGCACCCTACCTGCTGTACTCTCTATCCAGCCCCGACAATTAGCCATCATTTGGGGAAGTTTACCTTTAGGTAGTCACCTAGACAAATTCAGAAATAAAGAAGCAGGCATGAATAAGAATATATATATATATGTGTGTGTGTATATATATATATATAGGTAACTATATATATGTATATTTCTACCTTTTTTTTTTCTTTTTGGGTCACACCCGGCAATGCACAGGGGTTACCTCCTGGCTTTGCACTCAGGAGTCACTCCTGACGGTGCTCAGGGGACCATATGGGATGCTGGGAATCGAACCTGGGTCGGCCGCGTGCAACGCAAACGCCCTACCCGCTGTGCTATTGCTCCAGCCCCCTATTTCTACCTTCTTTTTGCTATCTTTCCTTTTGAAATCTTCAGGGGTGCTGGGGGAAGTGGCTCAGTCATAGAGCACATGCCTTGCATAGCTGAGACTCTGGGTTTGGCCCTCACTGCCACCAAAAATTTGCCCTTGGCTATAAGTAACTGAAGTGTTACACACTTTGCCTTCTTTCTCTCTTTAGGTGCAAAGAAGTTCCAGCTGATAGGCAGTCTGCTTTTCGTACTTGACACTGATGTAGGTTCCTAATATTTTTCTTTCAATGTTTTTACTTGGTATTTTGTTTAACAACCAAAGTGCTGTTGAACTTAACAAAGGCCACGCTGGTAGCTGGGGTGGGTCACTAGCTCATGTACTGGTCTTCATTGCAAAGTTCAGATCCTGACTGACTTTTAATCTGGAAGGTGAATCTGTGACGTGTCTCTCTTGCAGAACGTGCTAAGCTTGTGGGACATCTTCACTCTCACCCTGATATGGAACTGGCCCACTCTTCACGTGGAAGAGTTTCTTCTCACCACTGAGGAAGACACACCTTCCTCAGTCACGTGGTATGTCACTTGCATGTCTCAATTGTCCTCTGTTCCAGCCAGCTGCCTGCCTGGTTCCATTGAGCCCACTCACTTTGGAGTATGTTCTCAGGCCCACTGAGAACAGAAGGATCGGGCTGGGACCATTTCGTTCTTGGCTGGATTGTTTGAGAACAGCTAGGCAGTGCCAGCCTGCTTGTGATGCCAGCCTGGATTCGGGCAGGTGGACTCCAGGGGCACCCCTGAGTGTCTTCTGTAATGTTTGTGTAAGACTGTCACTTAGCTGTCGCTTTCATCTGTCAGTTGACAAAACTTACTTGATTTATTTACACTTCCTCTTCTCTTTTAGGAGAGGATTCACAAATCTGAAATTAGTAGCTCTGATAATGACTGCTGATACACAGGTACACGAAAATTTTCTTCCATCCTTGTCCATGTTATGTGTAGCAAATAGCATTTTTTACACTAAAACTAATGTTTATTTGTTTGTTTTGGGGGCCATTCCTGGTTGTACTCAGGGCTTAGTCCTGGCTCTGTGCTCAGGATTACTTGTGGTACTCAGGGGCCATGTGGGGAGCTGGGGATCCGCAGGGCCACCCCAGGATGCTTTCACTGGCCTGTGGACCTCCACTGTGTTGGGGGTTGAACTGCAGCTGGACACAAACAATACACACCCCGTCTCCTGTACTAGCTCCCTGGCCCAAGAACATAGTTTTATGTGACATTTGAATATCACAGTAACAGACTAATAAGCTTGGCTACTTAAACGTGTTTTTGGTATAGCTGCCATACCTGCCAGTGCTCAGGGACCGTACAGTGTCAAGGGTGAAACCCGAATCTGGGATCCCACATAAAGCTCTTGCTCCTGCCCTTTGAGCCAACTCCCCAGCTCCTGTCAATTTTTCTTTTCCAATGGGGGGAGCTTCTGACTCTGTGCCAGGGATCACACCTGGTGGGACTTGGGAGATCATGTGTTGTACCGGAGACTGATCCCTGGTCGGCTGCACACAGAGCAAATGCCTTACCCGTGTTACTGTCTGGCCCAGCCCTATTTGAAATTATTTTTTCATTTATCTGTATGCTACCTTTTGATCTATGCGAGCTTATGTCGTAGGCTTAATTGACCTGCTCTATTAATTGCTCCAACCTTTTCTTTTAGATGAAAAACTTCGTGGTTTATTCATTACCTACCATGGAAATACTTTATTCTTTGGAAGTGTCTAACGTGTCTTCTCTAGTACAAACAGGAATTAGCTCAGTAAGTCAATATGCATTATGGTGTTTGGTTTGGTTCTGGATTTTGGGCCCTGCCGCGTGGTGTTAGACTTACTCCTGCCGGTGCTCTGCGACCGTATATGGTGCCAGTGATCATACAAGGGTCAGTCATATGCAAGGGAAGCACCTTAGCCTCTGTAATACCTCTACAGCCCTAATAGGGACAACTCTGAGCTACTTAAAAGTTTAAAAAATAATAATAATTGAGCTAAGCACATGTGGGCACTGGCGAAATAACTAGTTAGATCTCAAATTTATAACTAATATTTTCTTTTTCTTTATTGTCCTTTGTCCTTTCATTTTTTCCTCACTGCTCAGTATTAAATCCAGGACCTTACAAATACAAGTCAAGTGTCATACCACAGTGCACACCCTGGCCCAGCACATACCCCCACCCCAGTGCACACCCCTCCATCATAGCACTCAGCCCCTGCCATAGTGCACGACCCCCGCACAGGGCACACCCCCAGCCCAGCACCCACCCCCCCCCCAGCACATACCCTTTGTCATTGGAGAGACTCAGATACACTTGCCCAAAGTCAGTCTTCATGGAAGAAAGAAAAGCCAGTTAATAAAACACCTGTCACCTGCTTGTCCAGTTTTCTTGTATCTGCACAGGAAATACCAGGAGGGTTTATTGCTTTTTCGTGGGTGTTTGGGCCACTGGTGCTTCGGGCTGATTCCTGGCTCTGGTGGGCTCATATGCAGTGTCTGGGATCAAACGGGGTTGGCCATGTGCAAGGCAGATGCCTTGACTGCTGTACTATCTCTCAGGTCTCTATTGATTCATTTTTAATTCTGATCTTTAAAAGAATTTTTATACTATTTTTCTTTTTCCAAATAATGTAGAAATTACTTGTGGATGTCATCACCCATCACACCAATACCTGTCCGCAAGTCCTAAGAGAAAGGGCATTCCTCCACAACATGGCGTCAGAAACTTAGAAATTTCGACACATCCTTGTTTCTGTTCTGGGCCCACTGAATTCTGATGTCATCAGTCAATTGTACAAATATTTATGTATAAACATTTAAAGCTTTTCTCTCCTCACTCAGGAGCAGTCAGGCATCCCCCACCTCCTACCCCCTTGAATTTGGTTGTTGTAGCTCCTGTTTCTGATCTAGAATAATTTCTTTAAAATCCTGACATTTTCCAGGAGTCCTTGCATGTGCAGTAGAACGTGCTTCTTTTTAGATTTGCCCGATTCCTCTAGACTCTTCTCAGGCTCACGTACATGCAGATGACCAGTCTTCTAACTTTAGTACCCGTGGCCCTGAGCCTCTCGTTGCGGGGTGAGAGTTGGGCAGCGGTTTGGGGCTCCCCAGTGTCTCCCTCATCAGTATCTGCTTCATGACGGCTGTGTTGGTGTTGCAGACTACAGGAGGCCGCTTCCCAACAGTGCTCCCTGCCTTAGCACTCCCCCGAGAGGTAGTCCCGGCTAACCCAGCAGTGACTCTAGTGCTAAAATGAGTTTTGTCCTTTATTTTTTTAATTTTTAAATTTTTTTAATTTTTTAAAAATTTTTTGCTTTTTGGGTCACACCTGGCAATGCACAGGGGTTACTCCTGGTTCTACACTCAGGAATTACTCCTGGCGGTGCTCAGGGGACCATATGGGATGCTGGGATTTGAACCCGGGCCGGCCGCGTGCATGGCAAACGCCCTACCCGATGTGCTATCGCTCCAGCCCCCTGTCCTTTATTTTAATTTTAAATCTGTTTTTACTGTTATTGTAGGATACCATATACCTTCTGGAAGGAATTTGCAACAATGATCCAAAGTAGGTGGTGTTTTGTTTAACTAGCCAGGAGTTGTTAAATGACAAATTCACTTACCGAGAAAATTTTTCCAGGCACTGGGAAGATGCCGCCTCGGTCTTAGTGCTCCGATGCCTCACAGAGGCTTTGCCAGAAAACAGGTAACTGCTCTTTCTTAAGCATCACCCAGTGACAGATACTTAAAATTCCCTGATAAGTATAACTTTAACTGGGGCCAGAGCCATAGTATAGCGGGGAGGGCATTAGCCTTGCGTGCAACTGACCCGGGTTTGATGCCAGCATCCCTTATGGTTCCCCAAGCACCACTGGGAGTGATCCCTGAGTACAGAGCCAGGAGTAAGCCCTGGGCATCACCTGATATGGCCCCCAAACAAAACAAAAACTACAACTTTGACCAAACTCTTTTTCCACAAACCAGATTGAGTCGACTACTTCACAAACGCAGATTTGCTGAGGCCGAGAGCTTTGCCGTTCAGTTTGACCTGGACGTGGAGGTAACGGTTGTGGAGGTTTTGGCTCCCAGGCCTGGCTCAAGTGCTGGAGGAATGTGACACAACTGGACTTGAGCGTGCCCAGCGGTAGCTGGGATGTGACCGAAGCGCGTGGGCATTTCCAGGCCATGCGGGTGCTCCTAGAGCAGCCGACTGGCCTCTTGGAGGAGGAGGTGTTCTTCAGGCCCCACCTGGGAGGCCCAGGTCCAGAGGGAGGAAGGAATTCTAGTCTCAGGCCAGTGTGAGTCAGATAGGGGACTGAATGGTGCTCTGGGTGTGCGGGCTCCCAGTGGGGCTGATGAGGGAGAGCCCCCCAGTGCTTCTGAGAGGCCCAGACCTTATCCTGTGGGTGTCCGGGCGCTCTGTGGGGTGGGCAGGAGAACGTCTTGGCTGGGTTGTCCTTCCGTCAAGACAGAAGGAGAGGTGCACAGAGGCACCCACACCCCTCCCGATGCACAGAGAGATGTCAGGGACCGGACAGGGGCTTCAGGCATCAGTCACTTGATGTGTTTCTCTTATAGTTGGTTTACAAGGTGAAGGCAAATTATATATTGGAGAAACTGGCCTTGAGCTCCACGGATGCCGGCGAGCAGCCCCAGTGGCAGAACCTCATAGATGAAGCGAAGGGAAACCTCCACAAGATCCAGGTGTGCCTTCCCAGCAGAACGGAGTGCCTCGGGTGGGGGTCCCCACCACCCCTTACCTTACTCTGGCACCTTTGCAAACAGGACGATGAATTTGTGATGAATTACTGTTTGGAAGCTCAGTGGCTAACCTATGAAACGACCCAGGAAATGCTGAACTATGCCAAGAACAGGGTGAGTCTGTATGTGTTAGTCTGTCTTACTAGAATGAGAAAAAGTGCATTTTCTTTAAGTAAAAAAATACTTTTTTTTATAAGTCTTTTAGTCTTTTTGTTGTTACTCCAGGCCTTGTACGTGCGAGATCTTTATAAATGCCTCCCCCCACACACATGCACCCACATAGACATAGTCATAGTATCTATATACTTATATGTAGCACTGTAGCATTGTCGTCCCATTGCTCATTGATTTGCTCAAGCGGGCACCTTTCATGTCTCCAATGTGAGACTTGTTACTGTTTTTGGCATATCGAATATGCCATGGGTAGCTTGCCAGGCTCTGCTGTGCTGGTGGGATACTCTCAGTAGCTTGCCGGACTCTCCAAGAGGGACAGAAGGATTGAACCCGGGTTGGCCACGTGCAAGGCAAACGCCCTATCCGCTGTGCTATATTTATATGTATTTTTATATGTGTATGTATATCTCTCTGTGTCTATATATTATATATAGTACGTCTTTCCATATAGAGATATAAACACAGGTAGATACAAAATAAAATCCAGATGTAATTGTACCTGGTGGGCAAAATGTTATGAAACTTTTCATAGAAAGTGTTACTGTTTTATGCCAAGTCATTTGGTTTATTGTTTGCTCTTCATATCAGTGCTCAAGGCAATGTTATTCCTAAAGATGCTTTTTCTCCTTTAATTTACAGAAAAGTATAATTTTTATGAAAAAACTAATATAGTAGTCTAACCATGTTTCTTGTTTATCTTAGCTTCTGAAGAAAGAAGACAAAACTGTTCCTTTCTATTCTGAAGGCTTAAGAGAGGTAATTACAATCAATTTATAGATAATTTGGGGTGGGCATTGAAGGCATACATTTACAAAGTTTTGTAAATAATTTTTTTTTCTTTTTGCACTGCACCTAGCAGCGCTCAGGGCTTCCTCCTGGGTCTATGCTCAGGAATCACTACTGGTGGGCCTCAGGGGGTCTTATGGGATCTTATGGGGTGCTGGGGATTAAAACCTGAGCTGACCGCATGCAAGCCAAGCACCTTTTCTTCTGTACTTCTGTCTGCCTCTGAAAAAAAGTTTTTTAATTAAAGATGTATCTCCTCCTGTCCCAGGCAAATTGATGTATTTTATTATTGGTGGTGGGGGAAAACCTGTTTTTTGTTTTGGTTCGTGTTTTTGGTTGCAAATGGGCTGCTCCTAGTTCTGTGTTTTTTTTTTTTTTAATTGATTCACCGTGAGGTACAGTAACAAAACTTTCTTGTTTGAACTTCGATCATACAGTCGTCAAACACCTATCCCTTCACCAGTGCATGTTTTCCACCACCAAAGTCCCAGTACCCCCCCCACCAATTCCACACCTCCCCCTTTCTATGTGGCAGACAATTTGCACAATACTCTCTTTCTCTACTTTAGTTACCTTCGATATTTCAAGACCAGTCCCACCACTCATACCTGCCAAAAAGGCAATGCTAGACAATGTGTTTTGTATTGCTAGTTACGGATACAGTATAATGTCGTGTGGCCAAAAGAGCAGCCGCGTGCTCTAGAGATTCTAAAATTTTAATAATTAGGGTCTGAAGAGATCACTGCAGCAAGTTGCTCAGGTCCGAGATTCGTCTGTGTGTCACCGGCTCATGGCCGTGTGGGAGCTTAAGAAGACAGTGGTCTGATGTGGTGTCATGTCAGAGTCCCATCGGGGTGGGGAAAGGAGAAGGGTCCACTCCTCCCCTGTCCCATGAGGCCTGGTGTTTGCTGCCACCACCACTCGTACCTGGAGCTTGTCACTGACTTCTAGAAAATGGCGGCCGCCGGGGCTCCTAGAGGGCAGGTGGAGGGACGGCACCTGCCCCCCTCTGGAGTAGCCCAGTGGAAACAGCCTATTGCAAAGTCCAGGGCCATCTCTGCAGCAAGTTGCTTGGGTCCGAGATTCGTTTGTGTGTCATCCTGGTTCTATAGAAGTTTGGGACTCACTTCTAACAGTTATTTGGGAAGCCACATAGTGCAGGCATTGAACCCTGGCTTCCTGTATGCTCAGCCCATTAAATTCTCTCTCTGATCCTCAAATATTTAACTTATGGTATTTGTTTGAGGCCACACCCAGTGCTTGAGGGCTTCCTCCTAGCTCTGTGCTCAGGAGATATTCAGGGAACCATGTGTGTGACTGGGGGCCATGACAGGGTTGGCTACACAGAAGGCAAGCTTCTTAACCCCTCTGCTATTTTTTTTTTTTCCTAGCGCTGGGGGTTGAATCCAGGGTTTAATACTTGCAAAGCCAGTGCTCTAGTGTTGAGCCTCGTCTTCATTCCTCGGATTGCCTTAATGACCATTCCTTTTGGGGTCAGAGAGGACAGGTTAAGGCACGTGCTCTGCATGTGGTCAACCTGGGTTTGATCCTCAGCACCATGTATAGTTTCCTGAGCACAGTCAGATGTGGCCACAAAACAAAGCAAAGAAATAAAACCCCACAAAACCATTTCTCTATCTACAAAATAGGAGCAGTGATAATGCAAGGTTGTTTGAGGTTAAATAGTGCCGCCAACATGAATTATAAAGATGGTGATTATGATGGTACCAATAATGTGTGTGTGTATATATATATATGTATATATATATCTGCTTGCATGTACATATTAGATATAATAAAATGTTGCATGCCATATGTATGTTATTTTGTGTGTGTGTGTGTGTAATAAATCTGTACCATGGGATAAAATGAGAACAGGTGTAAGACTTCAGAAATGATGTCTAAACTTGGGTGTAAAATATTGAAAAATTGTTTTTTGTTTTGATAATCAATGCACACCCTTCAGATTACAAGTTACTTCTTTTCAGGTTCTAAGGGCTCATGCAAAATTGACTACTTTCTATGGAGCGTTTGGACCAGAAAAATTCAGGTATGAATATTCCTCATCTTTAGTTTTCATTTATCTCATAGTCTTTGAGCTCTGCCCAGTGGTACTCAGAAACATCAGGTCCTCCTGACAGGGACTAGGGGATCATATGTGGTGCTGGGATCAATTCAAAGTGAGCCCAGGCTTGGTGCGTGTAAGGCAGCACCCTGCCTACTAATTTGGGACAGATGCCAAGATAATGTGAAGTGAACGTAAGCGCAGATGATTTGCATACAGTAGTTTACTTAGGCAGTGATAATCTCAGGGAGGACCAACAGGCAGAAATAAGCTTTGGGAGAAAATGATGGGTATCCTCTGGATCTGGGTGCGAGGGACATTTACTTCATTGCATCTTCTTTGAAACTTTAACTTTTTTTTTTTTTTTTTTTTTTTTTACTCTTTGGGTCACACCTGACAATGCGCAGAGGTTACTCCTGGCTCTGCACTCATCTGCACTCAGGAATACTCCTGAGTAATCAGGGGACCACATGGGATGCTGGGGACTGAACCTGGGTCAGCCCCGTGCTAGGCAGAGGCTCCACCTGCTGTAGTATCCTATTTAACTTTTTTAGGACCACAGGAAACCTAGTTGAAGAAATGAATAATGATAACCACTTGTAATGCAAAAACCTTAATTCTTTCAAACTACTGACTTCTTGACTTCACAGTGGCAGTTCTTGGATTGAATTTCTGAATAATGAAGATGATCTGAAGGATATTTTTTTACAGCTAAGAGAAGGAAACCTTGTTTGTGCACAATACCTTTGGCTTAGACATCGGGTAAGACTGTGTCTTTCCTCATGGGCCCCGGTGGCGGGTGATTGAATCAGTGGTGGAAAGGAACAGGGTGGCAGAGTGACTGCGTGAATAATGACGTGTCCCAAAGGCAGTTTCCTCTAGTGATAGTTGAGGCAGGGACGTACTCTGCAGGTACAGTGTAAGTTTGCAAAGTTCTGTGGAGGGAGGACTCCTAAACTGTGCTCAGGGGTCTCGGGGCCATCCCCCAGCAGCACTCAGCACAGTGGCTGGGCTAGCCCAGTGCTGCTGGTACTCGGGCTGCCACCTCCACTGTCGTTTAGAATCTTAATCTTCTCCTAAGCTTATTTTGAGACTTTTTTGTTTTGTTTTCTGATTTGAAGGCACACCAAGCGATGCTTCTGACTTTTCTATGTTCAAGGATCACTCCTGGCAGTCTTTTGGGACCCTATGGGGTGCTAGGGATCAAACTCTGGTCAACCGTGTGCAAGGCAAACAGCCCATACACTGTACTGCCACTCTGCCTGAGAATCATTTTAACATTTTAGTTATTATTACTTTTTTGGTTTGGGGGCTGCGTGCACCCAGCAGTGCTCAGAGCTTACTCGTGGCTCTGTGCTCTCTGTCAGTCCTGTGTCTCCTGGCGGTGAGGTCACTGAGTCTGCGCTTTCCTTAGTTGCTTAGAGCAGATTGCCCTGAGGGCCCCTTATTAGATTATTAAAGTATGTCTCAGAATGACTTCCTAATAGATCTTTCCATTGGGGGAGATCGTCTGTTGAAATTTGTCAAATCTTAATTTTTTACTCACTTAGGCAAACTTTGAAGACAAGTTTGATGTGAAAATGCTTGAGAACTTGCTCAACTCGGTATCTACACCGATCTGTCTGGAAAACCTTTGTGCTTGGCTTCAGAATGATGTGATCCCCTTTGTGAGAAGGACGGTACCCGAAGGCCAGGTGCGCTGTGTTCCTGTCGTGGTTTGGCTTGGTTTGTGCTGGGGTCACACCCAGTGGTGCTCAGGGCTTACTCCTGGCTCTGCACTCAGGAATCACTCCTGATGATATTTAGGGGACAATATGGGGTGCTGGGGATTGAACCCAGGTCGGCCGCATGCAAGGCAAGCTACCCGCTATGCTGTCTTTCCAGCCCCTTGATTGCGTTTTTCATGGTGTCTACAGGAAAATGTGCCTAAGTCACGTTAATACCTAGTCGTCATCATGCCTCTTCGTCCGTGATTTTTAACTATTTCATTTTTGAATGATGTGTCTTTCAGAAAATTCTCGCAAAATGGTTGGAGCAAACAGCCCGGAACCTCGAATTAACTGACAAGGTAGTACCCATATGATTCGCACTGTTTCATCATTGTGAAAACTCCCGACTGCAGAAAGCGTTTTATTTAATTGCTTTCAATACCTTTTTATTTTTTAAGGCAAACTGGCCAGAAAATGGACTTCAGTTGGCAGAAGTGTTTTTTACAGCAACAAAACCAGCTGAGTTGGGATTGACCTCCTCTTGGCACTGGATTTCCTTGGTATGGTCTGGGAAGCGAAATCCTTTTGGGGATAGAAACCAGGGCCTCACATGCGAGACACATGCTCTGTCCTCACCCAGAGACGGAGCTTCTGTTTACAGCTGTTTGCTTGTCTCTGTGTATATTCAGAGAAAAGTTTCAGAGAGTACATATGCCTCTTATATTTTCTGTTTCTTGGTTTGGGTTTCCCGCCTTGCTTTGGGGCCACAGCCAGCACCGTGGTGGGCGTGCTCAGGATGTTGCTGTGCTCAGCTGCCATGCTGGGCAGGGCTTGTGCTGCTGGTGATTGAACCTGGTTGGCTGCATGCAAGGCAGGAGGAGCCTGGTACCCACTGAACTATTTTTTCTAGCTCCCAAGTTTTCCTGTTTTGTATTTAATGTGTATTTTCAAAATCCATTGAATTTTTTTTTTTTAGAAATTTAAGTTTTTGGGGGGCCGGAGCGATAGCACAGCGGGTAGGGCGTTTGCCTTGCACGCAGCCGACCCGGGTTCGATCCCTGGCATCCCATATGGTCCCCCAAGCACCGCCAGGCGTAATTCCTGAGTGAAAGCCAGGAGTAACCCCTGAGCATCACTGGGTGTGACCCAAAAAGCAAAAAATAATAATAATAATAATAATTTTTTTTTTTTCCCAATATTTCTGTTGCTACTTCAACCTACTTTGTAGTTTTTGGTTAGTGGTGCTCAGGGCTTATTTCTGGCTGTGCTGTCAAGGATCACTCCTGGCAGGGCTTGGCGGGACATATGGGGTGCTGGAGATCTAACCCAGGATGGCCAAGTACAAGGCCAGCACTTGTCTGCTCTGTTAGCTCTCTGTCCCCCACGTCCACCTGTTTCAATACACATCCTGTCTGTTAAACCACCCTAAGACAAACACTCTCGCAGCACTCTCCCAGGTAGAAAGAGTAGAATTGTCTGGGTAGAATTTCACAGAACTTTCCAAGAGCAAATGCTACCATGTACTAGGATCAGTTCTCTTAGTCATGTCAAACTGATGTTCTGTGACTTAAGCTGGAAACCATTCCAGGTTCTGCTGGCCTTTCTTTTTTTTTTTTTTTTTTTTTTTTTTTTTTTTTTTTTTTTAATTTATTTATTTTTAATTAGAGAATCACCGTGAGGGTACAGTTACAGATTTATACACTTTTGTGCTTATATTTCCCTCATACAAAGTTCGGGAACCCATCCCTTCACCAGTGCCCATTTTCCACCACCCGTAAACCCAGTGTCCCTCCCACCCTCCCCAATCCCATCTCCCCCCCACCCCACCCTGCCACTGTGGCAAGGCATTCCCTTCTGTTTTCTCTCTCTAATTAGCTGTTGTGGTTTGCAATAAAGGTGTTGAGTGTCTGCTGGCCTTTCTTAGTTCAACTCCGTGATTGTTTTTTTTAAAAAAAAATCTAGACTCAGTTCATCTGAAATACAGAGCAATGCTAGAGGGATCGAAGGTCAGGAATATTAATATCATATTTGAAATTAGCTTGAGTTTAAAGAACTAAATTCTTGTTTGACTTCCACATTCTTAAATTTTGGGGGCCAGGGCTTTTGTTTTGCACATGGTGGAACCAGGTTTGATCCCTGAGCACAGAAGCAGGAGTAAGCCATGAGCATTTATGGTCCCCTGTGCTCAGGGGTCACTCCTGGTGGCGCTCAGAGGACCATGCAGTACTGGGGATGGCACCTTTGTCAGCCATGTGGAAAGCACATGCCTTCATCCTGTGTGACCTGTCAGCCCCTGTGTGATGCCGTGACCGATCTTTTCAGAAGCATTATGAGAACACAGAGGAAGTCTGTCAGTTAAGGAACCTGGTGACTGATTTGCGGGAGCTGATCACGTTGCATCGGAAGTACAACTGCAAGTTGGCCCTGTCTGACTTTGAGAAGGTAAAGCCTCGGTTTCTTGGAACCACCTTCCTGGCGAGAGCTGCACTTACACCCTCTTCCGTTCTGCATCTAGGAGAACACAACCACCATTGTATTCCGCATGTTTGACCGGGTGCTGGCCCCTGCGCTCCTTCCTTCCGTCTTAGAGAAGTTCATCAGAGTTTACATGCAGGAGCATGGCTTACAGGAGGAAGAGCTTCTCCTGCTGTACATAGAGGTAGCACATCACTGGATTCAATGTTTGACTCCCTTGAAGGAATGTTGCACTTACTATTAGGAATTATGGAACATAACATCTTGGTTAAGAATGTGGGCACGGGCTAAGGAGTTAGTAGCTGGAGGGTATGCTTTGCGTGCAGGAGCCCTGGTATGATCCCAAACACCACACAGGCCCCCCCAAGTGCCACCAGGACCATCCCCTGAACACTGAACTGGGAATAGCCCCGAGGCTGCCAGAAAAAGAAAGAACGCAGGTTAACTGCTGCTAATTGACAGGTCACCTTGAGCCAAGAGGATAATATTAGGGCTTTTCGCATACAATTATCATGATACATAGGAACACAAACTCAATAAATATGAGCATTATTTTCTGTAGACATTGAAAAACCCTTTGTGCCACTCTCAGGCCCAGCTGGTCGTGATGAGTAGAAGTTTCCATCTGTCTGGATAGCTGTCTGACTTCTAGATGGAGTTTTAAATTATGAAAAAAGCAAGCACAGAAAAACCATGTCTTTGCCTTTTCAGGATCTGTTGAAGAGATGTAGCTCCAAGTCCACTTCGCTCTTTGAAACGGCCTGGGAAGCCAAAGCCATCGCGGTCATTGGGTGTTTGACCGACACCGACGTGAGTCCCCCACGCAGATTTCCACGGGCAGGGGTGTCTCTTCTTAAAACTTGCTGTCTCATCTCAAAAACCGTTGGTGTGTTCAGGAGAACCGGGGAGGGGGCATGAGAGAAGGATGGGAAGCACAGCCTTGCCTAGAAATCTGGGGGTAAAGTTCGCCCCTCTCTGGAGTGGGGCTGTGGCTACACTGAGTTCCAGACCTGGCCAGAGGTGGGGAAGGGGCAGGTCACTGAATCTCCATGAGACACACAGTTACAGAGTTGTTCATGATTGAGTTTACGTCATACAGTGTTCCAACAACCTCTCCCTTCACCAGGGCATATTTCCCGCCATCAATGTCCCCCATCATGTCCAGAGCGATCATTTCCAACTGTCATTGTCATAGTGGTCGCTTCTCTGTCCTGACTGCTCCCCTGCACCTCTTGTGGCAACCTTTCTACCGTGGGACAGTCCCTTCTGGCCCTCCTTTCTATTGTCTGTAGATATTATTCTCGTACTATGTCTTTTATATGCCACAAATGAATGCAACCAGCGTGTGTCTGCAATCCCTCTCTTTCCCTGACTCACTTCACTCAGCATAATACTCTCTGTGTCCATCCATGTATAAGCAAATCTCATGACTTTATTTTACCTAACAACTGCATAGTGTTCCATTGTGTGGATGTACCATAGTTTCTTTATCTACTCCTCTGTTCTTGGGCACTCAGCTTGTTTCCAGATTCTGGCTTTTGTGAACAGTGCTGCAACAAACACAGGAGTGCAGGTGGCTTTTCTGCACTGTTTTGGATCCCCCAGGGAATATTCCCAGGACCAATATTGCTGGGTCAAATGGAAACTTAATGTCTTAATTTTTTGAGGATATCTACAAAGTCCCAGCAGCATTTCCACCAACAGTGAGAGAGAGTCCCTTTCTCTCTGCATCCACACCAGCACTGGTTGTTCTTCTTATTTTTGATGTGCCAGTCTCTGTGGTGTGAGATATTATCTCATTGTTTTGATTGGCATCTCCCTGATGACTAGTGATGTAGAGCACTTTTTCATGTGTCTTTTGACCATTTGTATTTCTTTGAGGAAGTTTTTGTTCATTTTTTCTCCCCATTTTTTTTGATGGGATTGGAAGTTTTTTTCTTGTAAAATTTTTTCAGTTTGGCACGGGTTTATGTGGAGATTTTCTTACTATCTTAGAGTATGTCTTAATTTTTGAGTTCCCCCTGAGATGAGTCACTATTACAAAATCTGGGTAACAATCATGAAAAATAGTTCCAAACACAGGGGCCGGAGCAATAGTACAACAGATAGGCCCTTGGCTGGCACACAGCTGACCCAGGTTCTCTGCACCCCAGGTGGTCTTCCAAGCCCTGCTAGGAGTGGTCCCTGGGTACAGAGTCAGGAGTACGCCCTGAGCACCACGGGTGTGTCTTTCCCTTTGTCCTGCCTCCACTTCTACTTTTGGTGGGGGGTGACCTGCCCCCACCAAAAATTTCAAACACAGAGGCTATCGAGAAAATTAATTGAAGTCTCTGGGTCAGCGAAAATATTTTGAATTTTTCTTTATCACAAAACTTCATGCATTCCATTGGGAGAGGGAAGCTCTGACAGTTGGAAGGTGATGCACGTTAGGAGTAAGTCTTGTTAGGGTTAGGCACTGTTTCTAGTTTGTATGAAGCATAAATCCCAGGACACTTCCTTGTCCGTTTGTGTCTAGCTCATATTTGATGCCGTGTTGAAGATCATGTATGCAGCTGTGGTTCCCTGGAGTGCAGCTGTGGAGAAGATGGTGAAACAGCACTTGGAAATGGACCATCCCAAGTAAGATCGCTGTCCTGTAAACCCACTGTTTTATTTTGTTTTGTTTTGTTTTTGGGTCACACCCTGGCTCATGCACTCAGGAATTACTCCTGGTGGTGCTTTGGGGGGACCATATGGGATGCTGGGAATCAAACCCGGGTCAGTCAAGTGCAAGGCAAACGCCCTACCCACTGTGCTATCGCTCCAACCCCAACCCCCTGTTTTTGGTGGGGGCAGGTCGTCTTAGTTTGAGTTACCAGTCTTATGTGATTTTATTTTATTTATTTATTTATTTGCTTTTTGGGTCACACCTGGCACCTGGTGATGCACAGGGGTTATTCCTGGCTCTGCACTCAGGAATTACTCCTGGCAGTGCTCAGGGGACCATATGGGATGCTGGGAATCGAACCCGGGTTGGCCGCGTGCAAGGCAAATGCCCTACCCGCTGTGCTATCGCTCCAGCCCCATTATGTGGTTTTAGATCCTTCACTGTGTACATTAATGTTTCATGGAAAAGATAATTCATGTTAATGGCGATCAATTTACTTTCAGAGTCAAGTTATTACAGGAAAGTTACAAACTAATGGAGATGAAAAAACTCTTGCGAGGATATGGAATAAGAGAGGTGAATCTCTTAAGCAAGGAGATAATGGTAAGTACTAGAGTTAATGTCTGTATCCTTTTTAGTTCTAAGGCAGCATGGAAATTTCAGTTAGTTAAAGGTTAATATTTTAATCAGTTAAAGGAAAAAACGGGTTCTCCATAACTGCCCCTTTGTTAGAATGTTACTAGTATACCCAGTTTTTCACTAAAGTAGGGCTGGGAGAGATAGGACAGCGGGTAGGGCATTTGCCTTGCATGCAGCGGACCCTGATTCAGTTCCCAGCATCCCATATGGTCCCCGGAGCCCTTTCAGGAGTGATTCGTGAGTGCAGAGCCAGGAGTAACCCCTGAGCTCTGCTGGGTGTGACTGAAGAACCAAAAAAATAAGAGAACAGTAAGGACAACCACTAGTAAGGACAGCCACTAGTAAATTAAAAAGTTTTTTGAAGGAGTATATCCAGTTATTATGCTATTGACCCTAAATATGTACAATTTTCATTTGTTAGTTATACCTTAGTAAAGGTGGGAGAGGGGAGAAGTCTGTCAGGCTGTTATAAAATTCAGATCATAAATTGTGTTTTAATTTTTCACGCTGCTCAATATTTTGCCCTGTTATTTTAGTGATGCCCTTCGGAACAAATGATTTTTGGCATCTCTGTGTTTTCATGATAACTGTCTTCATTCTGTTTCAGAGGGTGATAAGATACATTCTCAAACAAGATGTCCCATCGTCTTTGGAGGATGCTTTGAAGGTGGCCCAGGCTTACATGTTGTCAGATGAGGAGATATACAGTCTGAGGGTCATTGACCTGATTGACAAGGGACAGGTCTGACAGTTGACAGTATCTTTTCTTACAGCTTCTTTGTTAGTTAAATCCTTAAAAACGCAGAACAGGGGCTGGAGTGATAGCACAGTGGGTAGGGCATTTGCCTTGCACGCAGCTGACCTGGGTTTGATTCCCAGCATCCCATATGGTCCCCTGAGCATCGCTAGGAGTAATTCCTGAATGCCTGAGCTGGGAGTGACCCCTGTACATTGCTGGGTGTGACCCGAAAAGTAACACACACACACACACACACACACACACACACACACACACACAAAAACGCAGAACAAGGGCTGGAACCATAGTACAGCGGGGAGCACATTTGCCTTCCTTGTGGCAAACCTGGTTTTTAATCCCTGGCATCCCATGTGGTCCCTTGAGTACTGCCAGGGGTAATTCCTGAGCACAGAGTCAGGAGTAGCCCCTGAGCATCGCTGTGTGTGACCCTCCCCCTGCAAAAAACCTTCAGAACAATCCAACTATCCAAATAAATCAGCACAGGGTGAAATCATGCAAGATGAAAGCACCGGATGGTCAGCCAGCAGCACTTTTTTATCTTGCCAGGACTGACCAGGGCCTCCCGGGAGAGATGTCCTCCACTGAGCACACTCCAGATCTGGGGCTTCTTTACAAGTGTTTTCTGAATAGCCAATAGGCTGTCAGACCCCAGTTCTTAACAGAACTCAGGCTCCTCTGTTAAATATTCTGCAGGACCCTTTGATTCCAGGTTGGAATGTGGTTTTCCTTCTGGTGCCAGGCTCAGTCTTATACATGCAAGGCAGGGCCTTACCACGGAGCCACCTGGAATGTGGCCTGGCAGTAAGGCAAGAACCAGCTGGTAGTGTTTCTTCCCCGTGAACCCTTTAGGGTGAAGACTGTGTCCTCCTGCTGAGGTCTCTGCCTCCTGGTCCAGCTGCACAGACTGCAGAAAGAGTTATTCTATGGGCACGGCTGGCCTTGCAGGAAGAGCCCGACCATTCTCAAGAGGTAAGGTTCTCATGGGATTAAAGGATAATTCCTATTCCTGCTTATCTTTTTCCCCCACACCCATTCGTGCTAAGGTGACCAGGTGGTGGCAGGCGTGTACCTGGGCCTTCTTCAAGGAGGCAGGGGTGCCATCCCTTCGAGCTGTCTGCCTGAGGGTTACAGTCTACATGGATTCTAATCAGCAGGCTGGAGAAGACAGACTTATAATCATCAATGTCTGCCTTACTCACTGTTAGAATGTGCTGATAGATTCTTGTAAACTTAACTGCACATAGGAAAAGGCAGCTGCTCTGAGCAGGGGCCTGCGCCAGGCTGAGTTATCTAGGATCTGGCCACCAGGAGGATTCGCTGTTGTTCATGAAGTTTGCTCCGCACTGTCCTTCAGTTTGGACACTGCTTTGTCCACGAGCGCGCAGTCAGGACCAGAAACCAGGCCAGCCAGAAGTGAATCTAAAGCGTAGAATGTTGGAACTTGACATGGTTCTTGGAGAAACTTTTTCTGGAGAGCAGGAGCCAGATGCCGAATTCATTCAGGGATGCTGAGCCTCTAAACTCTGCCCCCAGAGTCAACTCAGGGCCCCCAGCCGCATCCCTGGCCCCGACCACCGCTTGGGCTTCCGGGGCTCAGCGTGTGCTTGGATATGTGCTGCTGACGCCACATGTGAGGCGGATTTCATTTTGCCTCTTGCCTTTTTAGGACAGGGCCTGGAGAGTGTCTGTGGCGAAGACCTCAGTAGATATTCTTAAAATTCTGTGTGACATCCAGAAAGGTAGGTTCCACCTCGGTCCCGTCTGGGTCTTGTCCTGACGCGTGTCCGGGACGACCCTTCCCTGGTTTCCCCGACTCCATCATCTTTTTCCTGATTTCCTTTTCTCCGCTTTCCTGTCTTTGGCTCTTGTCGGCGCTGTTGTGGGGACTGGGACTTGCACCGCCCCTGCGCACTGTCCTCCCTCCGGCTTCTTCGCAGACAGTAGTGCCCCCTCGGCTTTGGACCCCTTTTGTTGGGGTGCTTGCACATGTGCTTGCCAGGGGTCACACTCTTAGTTGAGCTCGTGGGATAGGGTGGAGGGACTTACCGCTTTTTGTGGTGCTCACACACCCCTGGCTATGCTATGGCCAGAGATGGATAATTACCAGGGGCCACAGGCAGTAGTGCTGCCAGGACTGTGCTAAGCGCATGTGGGGCCCCAGGGTGTGAACTCATGACCACACGCTTACAAGGTCGGTGCTCTGAGCCCTGCACTGTTCCTCTGGCTCCTGACTCTTACTGTCTCTAGTGATCCCACTCCCTCTCCACACCCCCTCTCCCTTCCCACATCCGAGGTACTACTTGGCTCTGCACTCTCAGTCCTTGCCCCCATGTTATTCTTCTGATTGGGGTCACAACCAACCAGAAGAGCGCTTCTGGTTGGGGTCACAACCAGAAGTGCTCAACGCTTTCTTCCAGCCCTGTGCCTAGGAATTACTCCTGGTGGGCTCTGAGGATTTGAACTTGGGTCAATCATGTATAAGAAAAGTGCCTTACCCCGTGTTACCTCTCATGCCTACATTTTTTGATTAGTAGCATATGACCAGGCACCTAGAGCCAGTTTATTACTGTTTTTTTTTTCTTTTTGGGTCACACCTGGCCATGCTCAGGGGTTACTCTTGGCTCTGCACTCCGGAATTACTGACAGTGCTTGGGGGACCATATGGGATACTGGGAATCAAACCCGGGTCAATCACATGCAAAGCAAATGCCTTACCCGCTGTACTATTACTAGGGCTTCTCATTCAGTTTTTATCTGTGGAAAATGCTCATTTAAGCTGGAACTTCAAAAAATGAACCAAGTAACTGGTGGGGGGTAGGGGCAAAGCTACCCTTTGTTTCAGAAGAAAAAATTGCTCTTTTTCTTGTAACCCAGTATCTACTCTCTTCTACCTTTAGAGACAATAATAAAATTGCCATATCAACATCTGAAAAGAACTGCTGAAGGCTCAAGATGCTATAATTTTAACTTTGTTCCCTTAATTTTAGCTCTTGTAAATTGTTTTGCTTTGTCTTATTTTGTTGGTTATTATTGTTTGGCTTTGGCGGGCCACACCCAGCAGTGCTCAGAGGTAACTCCTGGCTCTGCACTCAGGAATCATCCCTGGCGGGGTTGGGGTCTAGATTAGATGCTGGAGAATAAATCTGGATCAGCTGCATGCAAGACAAGCGCCTTCCCTGTTGTACTGTCTTTCTGGCCCTCCAATTTTGGTAAATTTAAGAGAATATGGGAGTTTGGATGTTTGCTCTAACAGTAAATTCTAATTACAGACAATCTGCAGAAGAAGGACGAAAGTGAAGAGCTCTTGAGACTGTTTACGGCTGTTTCTAGCCTCCAGGTAAAGACTGAACTCTGCTCAGCTTGTTCCCTGACGAACGAGTGTGTTTCTGTGGATGGTTCGAGACCCCCTCGCGCTCCAGCAGTACCCCGAGCTCCTGCACTGTCCCTTTTCTTACCTTCCTTTTGAGAAGCAGTTTTCGCGAGATGAAATTCACATGCTGTGCCTTTGCTCGCATATTACCGTGAACTGTGGTAAATGTGCACAGCCTGACCTTCTCCTGGCAGGGCTCTTGAAGCCACAGCTCGGCGGAATCATCACCAGGGGCCGAGCAACTCCTCCTCCTCCGCTTCCTCTCCTTGCTCTCTCCTCACCTCGCCTCTGCTTTGTTTATGGGCCGCATATTCTGGATATTTCTTCCAAATGAGCCCCTCCAGTGTTCTTCCATTGGTGCCTGAGCGTTTCCGCTCAGCACGATGTCCTCAGGGTTCCCCTTTGTGGCGGGACTTGGATCCTCCTGGCGGAGCGTCATTGGTCCAGAGCGGGCACATTCGCCCCTGTCTGAGGATGACCCCCGAGCTGCTCTCGATTCCCAAGTAGGGTGAATAGCGCTGCGGGGGGTGTGACCCTCTGTGTGCGTCTCTGGGCACACCCAGGAGGGGCTCTGGCCCCATCGGTGTCCTCCCTTTGGAGGAACTGCTCCACTGTGGTGTCTTTTGAAAGGCTTCCTGCCCCCCTGGCCCCGAGAGCAGTGGACCCTCAGCTGCTGAGCGGCGCAGCTGGGCCCCACCTGCCTGCGCTAGCATCTGTGGTGTTGTTCACACCAGCTGTCTGCGGAGGGCGCTGTTCTCACACTCCTGTGCAGACGATGGAGCTGAGGTGCCATGGTCCCTGGAGCTGCTGGGGAGGTCGGGCCAGTTGGCCCTGACCCTGACCCTGACCCACAGTTTTCTGTCTACGCAGTGGTTCCCATTTTTCATGTAGCTTCATCTTAGGCCTTCTGGGTTTTCTTCAGATTTTTTGTTAACTAAGTGGAAGCCCCTTGAGAGTCGTGGTTTGAGGGGACTCTTTCTTGTGCTGTGCTGAGGATCTGTGGGTGAGGTGCTTCTGGAATCCCCTGCTGGGTCTGGTCCAGCAGCAGGCTGTCGGTGCGAGGCTCTGGGGCGGAAGGTGAAGGTGAATGCTGCTCGCGCACGCTTAGCTGCTTCACCTCCACGCCGGTCAATAAGTAGCGAAATGTTTTCTGCTCCGTTGCCCTTTCTCAGAGTCTGGCCCCTAGAATCCTGAGAGTCCCCGAGAGCCTTCCAGGGGCCCGTGAGATTGAACCGAGAACAATGATCAGAAATTAGCTGGGTTTCTGTCTGATTTCTCAGCGGACAATGGTTTTCCAGCCAGTGTCGCCCAAACCTGCTCCTCACTCTGCCATCCCAAGGATGGAGCGTGACCTGCCTGCCTGTCGGTGCAGAAGCTGAGAAGTGGGTCTGGAGCAATAGCACAGTGGAGAGGACGTTTGCCTTGCACACAGCCAACCTGGGTTCGATCCCTGGCATCCCTGAGCCCTGAGCACCGCCGGAAATAAATTCTGAGTGCAGAGCCAGGAGTAACCCCCGAGCATCGCCGGGTATGACCCAAGAAGCGGGGGGAAAAAAACAAAACTGAGAAGCTTTTTTTTTTTTTAATTTTAATTTTTTGATTTGGGGGACCATACCTGGCCGTCCTCAGGGCTTACTCCTGACTGCCTGGGGCTCTCCTGACAGTGCTCAGGGCACTGTGGTGCTGGGGACTGCGGGGCAGGGCCCGAACCCCCTGTGCTCTCTCCTGTCCTTTTTCACCTTTTAAGTCATATTATTGTTTCTGTTTGTTTGTTTGTTTGTTTGGGGGCTACCCCCAGCAGTGTATGCTCAGGGCCACGTGGTTCTGGAGGTCACCCTGAGGCCTTCTGCGTGCAGAGCCTCTGTTCCAGCCCAGCTGAACTGCCATCAGCCAGCTGTTTCCTGCCCTGAATCCTAGCGTCACTTTTATAACCTGTGAAGGCTTTGCTTCACAGTTTCCGGGGCGGTGGGCAAGTTCTCAGCTTGAGCCCCCCCTACGAAATCTAACAGCCGAGGCACTGAGCAGACTCTGGTTCCTCTCCAGGAGGACTTTGCGGTGTTCCTGCCGTTTGGCGAGTACAGCGACGGCTCCCTGGTGGCAGAGCTCCGCAGGCGGTGCATCGAAGCTCACAGCGCCCCGCAGGAGAAGCGCGGCGCCGGGGGCTGCGCGGAGGCACAGCTGCACAGACAGGCCCTGGCCCTGCAGCTGACCCCGCAGGAGCTGGAGGCTGAGCTGGCCCTGCAGGCCCTGGCCAGCAGGAACGTCACAGCGGCGCTGGAGAAATGCAGGTGGGCTCCGGCCTCGCTCACACGACACCCCACGGGCCGCTGCTCATCTTTCCTCGGAGTGAGGGAGGCCGGGGCCACTTCAGTTTTCACTGTTGGTTTCTTGCTGTGAGAGCCGCTTGGGCATCTGGGTCCAAAGCTGGTCATGTCATGGCCAATACCCAGCACCACACTGCTGGGTCACTGTTCCCGTGGGTTGCAGTCGGCACGTACTGGACTATCAGGCTTCTCTGGGTTGGAAGGCCACGAGCCCAGATATGTCAGTACCACGAACACTAATTTTTTTTTTCATGTAGGAGTGATAGCACAGCGGGTAGGGTGTTTGCCTTGCACGTGTCTGACCCAGGTTCGATTCCTCCATCCCTCTCGGAGAGCCCGGCAAGCTACCGAGAGTATCTGCCCGCACGGCAGAGCCTGGCAAGCTACCCGTGGCATATTCATTATGCCAAAAACAGTAACAACAACTCTCACAATGGAGACGTTACTGGTGCCTCCTCGAGCGAATCAATGAGCAACGGGATGACAGTGATACAGTGATGTAGGATTTAATATGAAATTATTTTGAAAACATGGTTTATGAAATTTTTTAAGTAAAGGATATTTGGGCCGGATAGTATAGTGGGAAGGGCACTTGCCTTGTGTGGGCCAACATGGGTTCCATCCCGGCAGGCCAGATGTCCCCTGAGCAGGCCAGGAGTCATCCCTGAGCACTTCTAGTGTGACCCAAAACCAAAAAGTAAATGAATAAAATGTCAGGGTGGGAACGATAGTCCAGCGGGGAGGGCATTTGCATTGCACACGGCCGATCCCCAGCATTCCAATATGGTCTCCCGAGCACCACCAGGAGTAATTCCCTAGTGCAGAGCCAGGAATAGCTCCTGAGCATTGCTGGGCGTGACCCAAAAAGCCAATCAATCAATCAAATGTCAAAGAAAACCCAGTTGAAAAAAAAACGATACTCAGTAGTTTACATGTCTTGCATTTGTTGCTAAATTTAAGATTTAAAATAAGATCTGCATTGCTCTGTAAGCAGCCTGACCACGAACTATTCAGTGCATATTAGCGTTTGTTTATGAATATCACAGAATGTCTAAGAAGCAAAACTTTTAGTTTAGGATAACTCATACCACTAACCAGGCCATGTAACGAGTGCTGCCCCCCTTTGCTCAGGGAAAGTACAGAATGGGGAAATTGCTAACGTGTCATGGGCTGTTAGTATTTTGTCAGGAGTGGTAAGATTACTGAGTGCTTTGATATTTCAAACATGTAACCGTATAAAGCATAAGAAGAGGATGGAGTGATAATACAGCCAGTATTATCACTTATCTTGACATGGGCAATATGGGTTTGATCCTCAGCATCCTGTACCACCCCCCAAACCCTCCAAGAGTGATTCCTGAGAGCAGAGCCAGGAGTAAGCCCTGCGTACCATTGATGAGGCACATACACACACACAAGAAAATTAGAGAGAGAGGGAGAAAGAGAGGGGGGGGGGAGAGGGAGAGAGAGAGAGAGAGAGAAGGAGAGAGAGAGAGAGAAAGTGCTACAGAAGCAGACGGGGCAGGAGGGGACACTGGTGGTGGGAAATGTACACTGATGAAAGGACCGGTGTTGAAGCACTATATGATTGGACCCCAGTCATGAACAACCCTGTGACTGTGTATCTCACAGTGATTCAAATTTTAAATGTTTTAAATAAATGAGTATGTACCAACGTTGATGGGTGACATATTCACATGCTTTGTGCCTGAGCAGCCTGACTCCCTGCTTCCCCTGCAGAGACCTGTTTAAGTATCACTGTGGCCCACACACTGGGAAGGTGCTGTTTGACGCCTGCTGGAGATTCTGTCAGATGCTGGCCGACGGCGTGCCCGTGACCGCGCCTGCGGGGCTGAACCTGTCTTCTGAGATTCATGAGCTCGCCTGCCAAGCTGCCACCATCTGTGGCCCAGGTGACAGTGATAACCCACACGGGTTCCTGCTTTCTGGTTCCACTCTTCCTCCTCTCCCAAATGCTGTCCGGCTGTCGGACATTGCAGTCCTGGGGAAGAGTGGTCACCATTTCACAAAGGGACAGTTACCGTGGAGACTGGAGGTCATGGATCCAGAGCGTTCCCAATATCCCCCCGTCCTTTCTGACGCTGAGGAGATTCTCTTGTTTGTTTGGTTGGTTGGTTCTGGGCCACACTGGCAGTACTCGGGGCTTACTCCTGGTTCTGTGCTCAGGAATTACTTCTGGTGGCGTTCAGGGGACATTGTGGGGTGCCGGGGACCGAACCCAGGTCGGCCGCATGCAAGATAGGCACACTCCCCACTGTACTGTCGCTCCAGCCCAGGTGATACTCTCATGAGTCTGAAATTCTCTCCCAGACCGACCTTGCTTCCCCACCTGTTCATAGACATGCGTGTCAGAGCAGTCAGGGCTCTGTGGGAGCCTTTCTCTCGCTCCCACGGCTCTCCTTAGATCTTTGGAGTTACTAAGTTCACTTTTAAGGGCCAGAGTGATAGTACAGTATGCAATGTGCTTGCCTTGCATGCGGTCAAATAGGATTCAGTCCTTGACTCCTCATAGGGTCCTCCAGGAGTGATCCCTGAGCACAGAGCTAGGAGTAAGCCCTGAGAACCGTGGGCCCAGATACCGAAAATTAAATAAAAGCTGCTTTCATTATCCTGAGCACGTGCGAGACTAGCCTGACGGCATCTCTCTGTCCACTTTCTTTACAGAAATTTTGCTTGATGCTTTGGAACTGTGCAAATATACTTTAACGGTGGTAGAGCTTTCCAGGCAGTGTCAGATGGACGACAGTGGTATCCTAATGAAAGTAAGTTCATGAACTTCTTCTTCTTCTTCTTTTTTTTTTTTTTTTTTTTGCTTTTTGGGTCATACCCGATGATGCTCAGGGGTTACTCCTGGTTTTGTGTTCAGGGATCACTCCTGGCCATGCTCAGGGGACCATATGGGATGCCGGGATCACACCTAGGTTGACTGTGTGCCAGACAAACACCCTACTTGCTGTACTATTGCTCCAGCCCCTTTGTGAACTTCTTTTCCTTCCCACTGTGCTTCTGCTGATGCACTATGCATATTTTGTTTTTGTTTATTTTGTTTTTTTCTCTGGTTTGTTTTTCGCCCATGTCCTGTGCTAATGATTTACTATTCATTCTTGTTTTCTGGGCCAAACCTGATCATGCTCAGGGTTACTCCTGTGTCTAATACTCAGGAATCACTTCCGGTGGTGCTCAGGGACCAGAAATGCCTGGGACCAAACCTGCCTCGACAGTACCTGGTTCCAGCCCTGTCGTTAACAAGTCTTAGGGGCCGTATACTCCGTCTCTTGAGATGAACCTACAGTGCCAGGGGATTGAACTCAGGGCCCTAGCATGCTAAGCATGCGCTCTGCTACTTTTTAAGGACCCCTTGCATAGCTGAAAAAAATTATGCCTCGGGCCAGAGTGATAGGCACGGATCAGATGCTTGTCTTGCAGTTTGACCCCTGGCATCCAAGATGGTCACTAGGAGATCCCTAGTGCAGATCCCTAGGAGTGACCCCTGAGCACTGCTAGGTGTTGTCCACTCTTCTCCTGCTGCCCGCCCCTACCCCCAGAAAAAGTGCCTCTATTTTTTTCGTCTAGTATTAAGAAAACGGTTTAGGGCTGTGAAACTAGTTCTCTCCCACTCAGATTTGTTAGTCTTAATTCATACTTAAAATAGGCCCCCCTGGACACTGCCCTTTCTTAGAGCAACAGGTTGCTGAAAGTGGCACTGTTATATTAATAAGCTAATATTACCCGTTACCTGAGACCAGAAGAAACAGACTGGATCGTATTTGACCTCAAAACCAAAGATGTTTGACTTTTAGATACCTGATTTTCTTGGGCTGGAGCCATAGTAGTGGGTAAGGTGCTTGCCTTGTACACAGCTGACCCAGGCTTGATCCCTGACACCCAGATGCTCCCCTGAGCCCCACCAGGAGTGATCCCTGAGTGCAGAGCCAGGGATAAGCCGTGAGCACCACCAGGTGTGGCCCCAAACCAAAATAACAATAAGAAGTAAACCCTCGGGGCTGCAGTGATCGCACAACAGATGAGCCATTTGCCTTGCACACAGCCAACCCGGGTTCGATTCCCAGCATCCCATATTGTCCCCTGAGCACCGCCAGGAGTAATTCCTGAGTGCAGAGCCAGGAGTGACCACTGAGCATCGCTGGGTGTGACCCAAATAGAAAAAGAAAAAGAAAGAAACCCTCAGAATGCTTTGTGCAGATAGTGTCTGGATGTGGAGATGCTTTCTATGTCTTCTCCGTGTGTTTGTCACACAGGCTTCTCTTGGGACCCATAAAGACCCCTATGAAGAGTGGTCTTATAGCAGCTTCTTCAGCGAGGACGGGATCGTCCTTGAGCCCCAGGTGGTGCTGCCTGTTACCTACGAGCTGATCGCCGCGCTCATACCGCTTGCGGGTAAAGCCCGAACGTGTGCTTGCTTTCGGATGCTCTGCCTTCTGCAAGGTTACAGCCGCACGGCCCGGCCTACGGGCGACTCGTGGTCTGGGCCAGGAGGCGGCAGAAGTATTCAGATGCATAGGTGCATCTGCATCCAGTCCAAAGTGGCGCCGTGCTGTTCCCTGCTGGGGTGGCAATGATGGGAAGGCGACCAGAGGGGACTGCTGAACAGCTTTATGAAAATTTATTCTCTTGCAGAAAGCAAAAGACATCTCCTGGATTCTATGTGTTTGCCATACTGCTCCATTAGTGAAGGTATTTGACATGATTAATACGGAACGGTAGTTTTAGATCGTGCAAATATGGATCTTTAGTTATTTCTGACTTGCTGTTACTCCAGAAGGTCAGAAAATTGTCATTTCACTTACTACATTAACTTTTTCTTGGTTTGTTTTTGGGCCACGCCTGGTGATGCTTAGGGGTTACTCCTGAGTCTGAACTCAGGGACCGTTTCTGGCGATGCTCAGGGGACCATGTGGGGTGTCAGGGTTTGAGCCTGGTCTGCCGCATGCAAGGCCCTACCCACTGTACTATTGCTCCAAGTCCCGAACTGTGTTATTTTTAAGAATTGGGTCATACAGGGGTCAAGTATAGTTCAAAAGCAAAAACAAACCGAAAAAAAAAAGAATTTGTTTATACATTTTAGTATCCTAAATAGAGAAATGGTTTTCTCCAGGAAATAGTTTAAGCATTTAATTAAAATATGCAAATTACTAACCATGTAGCTCTTTAATGGACTTAGTTCCTGGTTTAAACCAGGTCCTGGCTACTCTCTCCTCTACTAACTTTGAAAGCAGCTATGCTGAAAACTAGACTGTCCCTAGAACAGCTCCTGACAGCAGCATCTTGGGTAAAGGTGCATGTCTTACATGAGACTGACTAAGTAGAACCCCCAGTACAACATGCCCCCCCACCCAGCATCTCTAGGTGCAGCCCTGGATGCCCTCAAGGTCCCCTGTGTATTGGAGTATCCCCTGGCAGCACAGGCTAGAGCAGTGTCCACCCCTGAGCCACCAGCGCTGCTGGCCGAGAATCACTAGGAGGGCCCCAGGTCTCCAGAGCACTGCTTGTGAGGCCAAGCACTATTTAAAAAATAATTTTAATTAAAATATTGCTAACTTTAAAAAATTCTAAACATTAAAGTACATTTACTCAAAAATTGTGTCTCATTCCACAGGAAAGAGCTTTATTTCACCCGTCATAAATTCCATCTCTGCCCTGCTTCAGAACCTCCAGGAGTCCAGCCAGTGGCAGCTGGCCCTGAGGTTCATCATTGGCTCATTTGCTGTCTGCCATCAGCACTCTGTGTCAAACTTCATGGATGCCAGTTTGAGTGTAAAGGTATGTTTCAAGAGAAAGTACTTGAACTTCGGTGAATATAGGTACGGAAGCACTGATAAATACTTGTCATTTCCCTGTCTGACTATTGGTCAGTGAAATCGATCATTTGTCCGGTTTCAGAAGTACTTACAGAAGGCCGGAGAAATGGTCAGGCACTTCCCTTTTTCTTAGCGTTCCCCCCAAACACCTCCATTGATCCCTGAACACAAAGCCAGGTGTAAGCCCTAAACACAGATGGGTGTGGCCCAAAAATGTTTGGAACAGAGCATTCTAGGAAACTCAGGCTCTCAAGACTTGATGTGCTAACAGGGCCCAGGGGGGTTGTTCTAACCCAGACTCTTAGGATCATTACCCAACAGCATGGCTGAAAGATTCTAGGCCAGGGAAGGGGCTCAGGCAGGAGCTGTCACCTGGCCCTGTGAGGGCCCGGGTTTGGTCCTCGGCACTATTTCAAAAAGCATTCTAGAAGACAAACTACTTGGTAGCACAGGCAAGAGCATTATGGTTATTTTTACTAATTTGTGGATATTTATTAAATGTCAGTTTTAAAAATCAGCTTTATCAACGTATAGTTCTCAAAATGAAAATGGGTATAATATGTGTGTCTGCCAACCTACTAGCCTTCTCCTTAACACCGGAAGGAGGGCTGGGGCACTATAGAAGGGCAATGTAGAAGTGCCCCTTCTACTGAATTCTCTGTGAGCCTGAACCATCTTTCATGATAGATTAAATACCATTACTTTTTTTGACCTAATGATGAAATTTCAACATGCTTTAATATTTAAGAAGATTTTCAGACTGTTATCTGGAATTGAATCTAAGTCTTTTGATCTTTTCTAAAAGTTATTTGGTGAAGCCGCATCAGTGAAATCCAAGCATCTTGTAATGGGATTGAAAGAAAAAGCCGTCACGTTTATCAGGGACTGTGCTACAAAGGTGTTGCACAAAGTGAGTATTATTCGCTACGGTCAGCTCCAGTTTTTCCCTTTTCTGTGTTTTCAAAGTTAATGACTCTTTATTAGAAACCCCAGGAACCTGTATTGCAGCTCCTCTGGTGACACAGGAAATGTAACTCTGCTTCCACATCTGTCCCCTGGTTTCAGTCATTGTGTTGGGGATTAAACATGGATTTCTATTCCAGGTGACTTGTATTTTAATTAGTTTTATTTTTGTCTCTTTTTTTTTTTTTTTTTTGGGTCACACCCAGTGATGCTCAGGGGTTACTCCTGGTTCTGCACTCAGGAATTACTCCTGGCAGTGCTCGGGGGACCATATGGGATGCCGGGGATCGAACCCGGGTCGGCTGCGTGCAAGGCAAACGCCCTACCCGCTGTGCTATCGCTCCGGCCCCTGTCTCTCTTTTTTTTTTTTTAAAAGATGTTAGTCTTGGTGCTGGAGCAATAGCACAGTGCGTAGGGCGTTTGCCTTGCATGCGCCTGACCCGGGTTCGATTCCCAGCATCCCATATGGTCCCCTGAGTACTGCCAGGGATGATTCCTGAGTGCAGAGCCAGGCATAACTCCTGTGCATCGCCAGGTGTGACCCAAAAAGAAAAAAAAAAAAAAAAAGATGTTAGTCTTTGGCAAAAAAGAAAAAAATGATCGGATATTTTGGATATTTTGTTTCCATTTGTCAGATCACTTTGTCTTTCTTTTGGCTTTTTGGGTCACACCCGGCAGTGCTCAGGGCTTATTCCTGGCTCTGCACTCAGGAGTTATTCCTGGTGGTGCTGTGGGACCATATGGGATGCCAGAGATCGAACCGGGGTCGGCTGTGTGCAAGGCCAACGTCCTACCCATATGGTCCTGTTTTATTGCTCCTGCCCCATTTTTTTTTTCTTTTGTGTTTGTAACTTTTTATTTGAGAATAATGGGAAAGTGAGAGATTCTCTGAGAGCAGTCCTAAGAACTCCTGTGAAGCCTCATTCGGGTCTGGGCCCATTGCTGCGCGTTGTTACTCGTTCTCACACATCTCTCCACTTTTTTTTTTTTTTTTAAGTTTTTATTTTATTGAATCACCATGAAAAAAATACAAAGCTTTCAGGTTTAAGTCTCAGTCATATAATGATTGAACCCCCATCCCTTCACCAGTGCACATGTTACACCACCAAGAACCCCAAAATGCCCCCCTCCCACCCAATCCCCACCTAAGTAGCTAATGATATTCACTTTATTCTCTCTATACTTTGGATACATTCAATATTTCAATAGAGAACTCACTATTATTGTTTGGAATTTTCCCCCAATGATCAGGCCTGCTGAAAAGGCATAATTTAATAATTTCTTTTCATTGCTGAGAATGAAGACTCTATGAACCGCGGTTTTGGATTTCTGATATTTTAACACAGTTCACAGTCTAGAAGCATTTCTGTAAGAAGCCACTCTGGGTGCCAAAATGGGTCAGAAGACCTCTGGGATCATAGTCTTTAGGAGCAGAGGGTTTGTTTCGCGCTCAGCAGCTCCGGATCTTATCTGTGCCGAGGGCGTGCCGGTAACGCCCACTTCCCATGATCGCTTATGAGCCACAAAACTGCAAAAACATTTCTCCACTTTGGCATAAAAGCATTTTACACATTTTCTGACCACAGAGAAGTAAGCTCCATATGTTATGGCTATTCATCCCTATTTCCTAACGTGTTATTTTCCTAAGAATAAGAATGTAGGGGGTGGAGAGAGAGAACAGCAGGTAAGGCTCTTGTGGTGTGACCCCCAAATCAAAAGTGAATGAGTGAAAAGGTGGCCTTTGAGGCAGAGCTATGGCACAGAGGGTTGAGCGCTTGCCTTGCATGTGGCCTACCCCAGGTTGATCCCTGAAGCCTACTAGGGATGATCCTTGAGCATAGCCAGGAGACAGCCCCTAAGCACCTCTGAGTGTGGGCCCCTAGAAAGTGACATTTGAGTGGAGCCTTAAAGGACTTTCTGAAGTGGTAAAGCGAAGACAGCGAAGGAAGCTTCTAGGCAGGGAACAGTGAGCAGAAGCCTGGGACTCAGGACTCTTAGTGCTGCTGGAGCACATGACAGGGAGAAGCTGACGGAGAGAGGGAGGCAGATCTAGGGCACAGGCCCTGCGGCTCCCTGCAGCGTGTCAGCCATCACTGGAGGATCCAAGCCCGGGCTGATGACGCAGACCAAGCTCACTAGTGGGAAACTGCTTCTTGGGATCCGGACAGCCGGTCTCTAACGGGCCACTTCTTCTTTAGAGGGTCTTAAAGGTAATCCAGTGACGAACAAGCCTGAGGGGGTTTGGTTCTGCTGATTGTAAGAATTTTCTCTCTTCTTGTAGGTATTTAATTGTCGCCTGGTGGATCTTAACTTGGCGTTGGGTTACTGCACGCTCTTACCCCAAAAGGAGGTGTTTGAGAATCTCTGGAAGCTCATAGATAAAGCTTGGCAGAACTACGACAAAGTTTTGGTATGACCTAAGGAAGCGCATGTTCGGTGTTAAAATGCTCTAGGGGACAGGAAGTGGCCTCGCCACTTAGCAGGATCCGTGAGCTGACACACTGGTTCCCACCAGCTCGCCCTTGCCGGGTGAGTGCTGGCCAGTGCAGGTCCAGGGTCAAGTGCATTGCTCTGCTGAAAGAATTTGGATAGTTTTGTTTTTTAAAATCTGCATCAAGCCACATGCCTTCACTTTAACTTTACTGAAATCTTTGGTTTACAATACCATGGATTAGCTTCACATCTCCGTGTATGAGACTTAGCATCGCCATCACGTCCTGCCCGTGCTCTACCCACATCAGAAGACCCTCCCCCGGCCCTTCCACCACCCTTCCCACCCGTTATCATCAGAGTTTTCAAGAGTCTACCAGTTAGTCTTGTGTTCCCCAGTTCACTTGCTTTAGCTATTTGTATTCCCTGTTCGTGAGGCTGCCCAGACTATCATCCACACTTGGCTCTCAGGCCCATTCATGTAGCACAATCGCCTCGAGTTCTTCCTGTTTTGTCCTGCAGGCATAGTCTCATCTTTTCGAGCGGCATTCATTGAATACATAAACCTCAGCTTTCTGTTTGTTTTACTTTGGGGCAGTGATGGGGCAGTGCTCAGGGGACCGTGTGGTGCTGGGGCTGAACCCAGGCCTCCCACATGCAAAGGTCGCACTCCAGCCCGTGAGCTCCCAGGCCCCAGAACCCCGCTTCTTATACTACCTGCAGTGTGTCTGAGACCTCAAACCCACACGAGCCTTTGGTGATGAGAATTAAACAGATACAGAATTGGCTTTTTTAAATTAGCTCCCTCTTTGTGGGTGTGAGAGGTTTGCTGTAGGAGAACTAAAATGCACATTTATAGCACCACACTGAAGCTGCAAGGCCTTGATGTTGTGTAACCAGTGGTTCTCCACAGCTGGGCCATGGCCAGCCCTCAGCTGCGGAAAGGTCGGTCAGTGATGACGGTATCTGAAGCAGCGCGTAGCTCCCACACTGCTATCATACACAAAAAGGTTATGACTTTTGCTTGATTGTCTCTCAGGTGTTGAAACATATTCTCTTATGACTTCCATTTGTATTTTCACTTTATCTCTTTGGGTGCGAGAGAGTGGGGAGGGTTAGGGCCGCACCCCCATGCTCAGGGTTACTCCTGGCAGGACCATCGCCAGTGCCAGGGTGTGCCCTGGGCTCAGCTGCATGCACACAGGTGTCTTCACCCCTCCGTGCTCTTTCTAACCCCGTATTTGGTTTCTAGGCCATCTCCCTGGTGGGCTCCCAGCTGGCCAGTCTCTATCAGGAAAGGGAGATGGAGCTTAAATTCCATGAACTCAGTACTGATGCCCAGTGGGGGATTCGTCTGGGGAAGCTTGGCGTAAGTATTCCAGAGGTGCCACGGAGTTAGATCCTTCCTGGCAGTTACCAGCAGAGATGCGTAAACAGACAGATCTGGGGAAGAGGCTATGTGTCCGTAGACTCCTGCCTTTGAGCTGTCTGAAGTGAACCTGTGCTTTCAAAAGAATTAAGTGTCTGGGGCTGGAGTGATAGCACAGCGGGTAGGGCGTTTGCCTTGCACGCGGGCTACCCGGGTTCTAATCCCAGCATCCCATATGGTCCCCTGTGCACCGCCAGGGGTAATTCCTGAGTGCAGAGCCAGGAGTAAGCCCTGTGCATCGCCGGGTGTGACCCAAAAACCAAAAAAAAAAAAAAAAGAATTAAGTGTCTGGCACCAAATGGAAAGAGGCTTGATGCTCTCCTCTCCAGCTTCCCGTTCGTAAGGCATACCCAGCATCAGCCTTGGGTATTTTTTGGCTGCTTGTCCTGCCCTGATCGAGATCTTTATGCTGCTGTTTGGGGTTAAACATTAAGATGCTATAATGCTCTCGTAGGTGTGGTACAGTTTCATGGCTCCTAAGGGAACAAAAAAACTAAATTTGGTTTTTGTAGTAGGAATATGAAACATTCCAGTTAATCGGGAATGTAATTGCTGTTAAAATATTCTATGTTGGGAACCTGACTGCAAGTTGTAGTGACCAAGAAGCTTGTGGTTAGATGACTGAGGCTTTAGAGCCCCAAAACAAAATCTCAGAATAATAGTCAAATTGGTAAAATGCAAAGGCCGTGTCCTAGATCTGACTGGAAACCCGAGTATGATGCTAGCGGAGCGGGCAGTGTGATAGAAACGCATTTTGGGGCTGTGGAAGCACCTGCGGCCCTGAGCGGCGGCCAAAGGCAGGGCGCCCTTTCGAGATGGTTCCCTTTAGCTTTGGGGTTGGGTTTGAGTTGATTTTTTTTTTTAAATCTTCATTTTGCTCTTTTTATTTCTAGATTTCTTTTCAATCGGTTTTCAGGCAACACTTTCTGACCAAGAAATCCCTTGTTAAAGCTTTGGTGGGCAGCATCGATACGGACACGGGACTCATTCTGGAATACTGCACGTAAGGGAGGCCACCATTGCGGGGATGAGGGCTCCCTGCCCAGGGAGGCCACCAACAGGACAGGGCAGAGTAGGGGGACAAGGGCTTCTTGCCTGGGGAGGCCACCGACAGGACAGGGCAAGGGGACGAGGACTCCCTGCCCAGAGGTACCCACTGGTGTCTTCTCCAAGCCCTGAAACAAAGTCAATCCCAATCCCATCTCTTTTCAAGTCAGCCCTTTTGAAATCCCTGTTTTTTCCCATGTTTCCCCACCTGAGCTCCTGGGAGTGTCCCCAGGGCCCTTCCCTGGCTGGGGCCCCTCAGTAGCTCCAGAGCCCAGTTGCATGCGCAGGGCAGGAATCGGGCTGTAAGCAGATCCACCTTTCTTAGCACCTTTCATTTGGATTGTGACCAAGTCCTGCAGCTGTTCATCGAGACCCTGCTCCACGACACTAACACCGGCCACGGCCGGGGAGATGCGGGCTCCGAGCCCCCGCAGCAGCACCACGCCAGGGTGCTGGCCAAAGCCCTGGACATGGTGCCTTTGCTTCAGAGCACGAAAGACTTGGTCCTCAGCCTCAGCGGCATCCTCCATAAGGTATAAAGGGACAGGAAGGGGTCGTGCCGGGTCATTTCAAATGTCCTCCTGCCCTTTGAGTTCATGCAACACTCCTGATGATCACAAGTCACAGCAGGGCCTGGAAGATCGCTCCCCAGGCCGAGGCTGTGCATGCACAGGGCCCTGGGTTTGAGCCCTGGCCCTGCCTGTCTCCTGCACACCACCGTGCATGGCAAAAGAATGTCCTATGTTTTTATGAATCTGTAAAATTTTTTATTTTAAACATTTTGGGGGGGGGGTCACCCTGGCAATGCCTAGGATCAAACTTGGGTTGACCCTGTGTATGGCAAATGCGCTCCCCTATTAAATGCCCTCCAGTCACTCCAGCCCCAAGAATTTGTAAAATTGTGAAGTAACTAGGTTTTTTATATAATTTAATAGGGTACTTTTAAAAATAACCCCTTTTTGCAGATATTTTAGATGAGAACAACTTCTTTGAAAAAGATAAAATTTGGGGGCTGGAGCAATAGCACAGTGGGTAGAGCATTTGCCTTGCATGCAGCCAACCCAGGTTCAATTCCCAGCATCCCATATGGTCCCCTGAGCACCTCCAGGGGTAATTCCTGAGTGCATGAGCCAGGAGTAAGCCCTGTGCATCACCGGGTGTGACCCAAAAGCAAAAAAAAAAAAAAATCAAATTTTACCAGGGATAAATCAAAATGTAAAAGATTGATTAAATCAAAATATTAATAGATTGATTACAATCCTACACTAAATTAATTCTCTTAAGTCTTTTTTCATTTAACATATTGTCATTATTTGTCAGTACAAGATGTATTGTCTTTTTCACTTATTCCACCAAAGTATATTATACTATATCAATCAGACCTTTACGAATGAACACTTAATAGTTTATGAATTTTCTTAGCATAAGCTGCTACAATAACCATCTTCATGTCTATATTTCTTCTTTTGTCCAAACAATTTTTTTTCCCTCATCTTCTGAGAATTGATGCTCAGAAATCAAGAGATAGTTTGGGGAATGAGGGTCAATGGAAGGAGGAATGAGGCTCTGTCTATAAGAACTATCTTGTTTTTTATATTTTATCTATAATATAATCATTACCATAGAAATAATGTCATTTCTAGGAGCTCTGGAATCACCCTTTCCCTCTATTAAGCATTGTTATGCGCGGAGTCTTGAGCTGAAAGGACTGCCAAGAAAGAATCTTTTTTTTTTTTTCCTTTTTGGGTCACACCCAGCGATGCACAGGGCTTACTCCTGGCTCTGCACTCAGGAATTATTCTTGGCGGTGCTCAGGGGACCATATGGGATGCTGGGATTCGAACCTGGGTTGGCTGAGTGCAAGGCAAACACCCTACCCGCTGTGCTATTGCTCCAGTCCCCCAAAATCTTTTTTTTTTTTTTAAGCAAATACAGATTCCACCTGATTTCTTTCCCTTTCATTTTCTTTCGCTAGATGCCTGTGGAGGGGCTCGAGTCCTCCGGGAGCGGGTGCCTGGCTCAGAGCCCCAGTGTGTGGCTCAGTCTCTGGCGTGTGTCATCCTAGAACGCTGTGGGGTTATGTCATATCCGGGATAACATCAGTTTTCTCCTAAATTTCCCATGGGAGAATTTTAGTTGGAAAATGCTAGGAAATGTTTATGTCTGTTCTTTCTCGGGTATTCTTTTGTTTCTGGCTTTGGTGTCAAACCCTGGAGTGTTCAGGGGCTACTCCCCATGCAGTGCTCTGGAATTGCTCCCAATAGTGTTCGCGACTTTGTAGTGCTGACAGCTAAACCCAGGGCTCCTGTGTGCAAAGCTGAAGCTCCAGTCCTCTGGCTCACCCCCAGCCCTCTTCCAGCTGTTCCCTAGGGCAGTTCTTGATTCACACAATATTACCTCTGGGCAAGGAACTGGGCGGAGCCCTTATCTTGCATGTCTGAGGTCCTGGGGTCAATGCCTAGCACTGCAAAAGATGAGGAAAAGGGAGGGCTGAAGAGATGGGACAGCAAGGAAGGCTCTGCTTACATGCAGCCATTCCACCTTGGCTTCCCATAGGGTCCCCAAGCACCATCAGGAGTGATTCCTGAGTGCAGAGCCAGGAGGAACCCCTGAGCATCACCAAGTGTGGCCCCAAAACAAAAACAAAAAAAAGGAGAGGGAAACACAATCTTGTCTTACATAATAAAAAGTCATCTTTTGAAGGAACCCCGGTATAGTTCAGGGAGGGGCTGGTAGGACACAACTTGTATGCGTGAAGTTCTACGTTTGATCCCCAACAGCATCCAAGGAAAGAAAAACAGCTGTGAGACATTTTACTTATCATTTTTTTTAGGTGTGAGACATTTTAAAATAAGGTATGTTTATCCGCAGAGAGCTCATTTTAGGGATGAACAATTTGAATTCTTGACAGTAGTTGACACTGTGGCACTCTGAGGTTTTATGTGTGTGGTGTACGCAAATGAACTGAGTAAACCGACTTCAGGCCTGACACTTCTCGAGCACTGATGTATCTCTGCTGCTTTCCAGCTGGATCCCTATGACTACGAAATGATCGAAGTTGTCCTGAAGGTTATAGAAAGAGCTGATGAAAAGATAACCAACATTAACATTAATCAGGTATAACGATATGTGGTGGACTTTCAAATTAACTTTGTTTTTATTTGTATCATTTTATTTAAAAAAATTAGTGGGCCAACGTGATCGTTCAGAGGGCTGGATCGTATGCCCTTGTGGGAGACCCTGTTTAATCCCTGACTCCATGCTTGGTACCCCTCGGCTCCGCTCCCCCTTCACCCTCCAAAAGAAGCTGTAGTTGGATAGTGTCTTTCTAGATGATTTCTCTCTCTCTCTCTCTCTCTCTCTCTCTCTTTCCCCTCTCCCTCTCTCTCCCCCAACACTCTCTCTCCTTTTTTTTCTTTGTTTTTGAAGCCACACCTGGTTTTACTTGTGACTCTGCACTCAGGAATCACCCCTGGCAGGCTCTGGGAACCATATGGGATACCACTGATCAGACTCCAGTGAGCCGCGTGCAAGGCCATTGCCTTACATTCTGTACTATTGCTCTGGCCCCTCTTAGACAATTCTCTGACTTCCTTTAAACCCTACATTCGTGGCCGGGAGATAATACAGGAATCCGGGCGCATGCCTTGAGTGAGCCAACCTGGTTTTAATCTTCAGGCATCTCCAGCATTGCTGGTTATGTCCCCTGAGGTCCCCAGTCACTTGCCAGGTAGCCCTGATTGGTTCCTGGGACCACAAGGCTCAAGCACCACTGCCTCCTTGGGCCTAGCCCTGAACCTATGGTGGGTGATCCTTGGGAACCGGCCCCTGGCCCCTGTGCACTGCTCAGGAGGCCAAAATAAATTCACATATATTTTTGTTTTGTTTTTGAGCCACATCTTAAACCAAACCAAACTATACCTTGGTTTTTGGTGGTATGTACTCAGGGATCAATCCTGTCAGGCTTAGGGGACCATATGGGGTGCCATGGATCAAACCTAGATTGGTTTTATGCAAGGCAAATGTCCTGCCCACTGTAGCATGCCTCTGGCCTGTAGCACTGTAGCACTGTCGTCCCTTTGTTCATCAGTTTGCTTGAGCGGGCACCAGTAACGTCTCCATTGTGAGACTTGTTACTGTTTTTGGCATATGGAACATGCCGTTGGTAGCTTGCCAGGCTCTGGCGTGCAGGCGGGATACTCTTAGTAGCTTGCCGGGCTTTCCGAGAGGGATGGAGAAATTGAAACCAGGTTGGCTGCATGCAAGGCAAATGTCCTACCTGCTGTGCTATCACTCCAGCCCTCCTCTGGCCCGTAAATTTTATTTATTTATTTATTTATTTGCTTTTTTTGAGTCACACCTGGTGATGCACAAGGGTTACTCCTGGCTCATGCACTAAGGAATCACTCCTGGCGGTGCTCAGGGGACCATATGGGATGCTGGGAATCGAACCTGGGTCGGCCGCGTGCAAGGCAAATGCTCTACCCACCGTGCTATCGCTCCAGCCCCCTGTAAACAATTTTTTAAAAAGGAAATAAAATCCACATTCTATTGGTATTCTCTAAGTTTCAGGACCCAGAATTATATTTGACTTTCTACATTATCCACTATGTCCAGCAATAGATTATTTCAGTACTTCCAGTGACTTCTGAATTTCGCTCATAGTTGGTTTTCTCTCTTTTGAAATTGTATTATTAAACTTTAAAAAGAATAGATTCCAAAATTTATACAAAATGTAATCCCCAAATACAAGATGTAAATTTAAGAGTGGTGAGGGTTATAGAGGATTAATTTTAGGCTTCCTGTGTGTTTAAAATGCGATCAAGACTTCTTGCCATAGTGCCAGAGATAGTCCAGCGGGTGGGGCATTTGCCTTGCATGTGGCTGACCTAGGTTCCATCCCAGACACCCGGTAGGGTCCCCTAAGCCTGCTGGAGTGAGCCTTAAGTAAGCGCTGCTGGGTGTGGACCCCTAAAAATTGCGTTCTTGCCGCAGAGCTGACGCTACAGAGAGAGTGTATGGAACTGCCGGGGCGCGCGCACCTCCCGCCTGGCGAAGGAGTAGCGGCCTCCGGCTTCTCCTCTGGTGGGGTCTTCCCCACCACACGGGCATGGGAGAGTACGTCAGGGCTGAGATTGCGAAGGGTGACAGCAGCCTCAGCGATGGAGATGCTGGCGCAGAATCAGGCCATTTTGCCACCACTGTTGTGATCGCACAGAGAATACTTTTTTTCCCTTTTGACATAGGCCTTGAGTCTTCTAAAACACTTGAAGTCATACCGAAGAATTTCTCCTCCTGTCGACCTGGAGCATCAGTTTATGTTGGAGCACGTAGTGGCGCTTCCGCAGGTTGCCCACACGCGCCTGCCTTTCCACCTGATATTCTTCGGACCGGCACAGAACTTCTGGAAGATTGTCTGTATGTTCAGTCCCTCTCCCCCCACCCGCCACTTTCTTTTTCTCTCTCCCTCCCTCCCTCTCTCCCTCTCTCCCTCCCTCTTTCCCTCTCCCCCCCACATACTACCTCCCCATGCAGTTTGATCCCTGGCCTTGCATCTGGTCTCCCTGAGCACCTCTGAAGAAGGCCCAGACCCCCAGCCCCCCCGCAAAGCTACGCTGTCATTGTTTCCCTTTGCAGCCGCAGAGCTCAGTGAAGACTCCTTCCCGACGTTGCTCTTGATCTCTAAGCTGATGAAGGTGAGGACTCTGAGAAGGGCCTTTCTGCTGATGTCAGACACGGGCCGAGGGCCTTCACTTTCAGCACAAAGCACGGCAGGGAAGACGCTCATAAGCCCGACCTCACTGCTCTGTTCCTTTCTTCCAAGTTCTCCTTGGACACCCTCTATGTGTCGACAGCCAAACATACTTTTGAAAACAAACTGAAACCCAAGCTCCTGAAGTTGACCCAGGCCAAATCCTCGCTGCTGATGAACAAGGAGGTCACGAAGGTCACGCGCACCATTGAGTCCTACTTGCTGTCCATAGTGAACCCCGAGTGGGCCGTCGCTATTGCCATCAGCCTCGCCCAGGACGTCCCGGAAGGTATGGCTGTTTCCGTAACTGCCCTGTTGTTTCATCACCTGAGCCTTCAAAAACACGTGCTCCTTTTGAATCTTGAAGGGAACACCCTGTGAGCTCTGTGTGTGTGTGTGTGTGCATGCGTGCGCGTGCGTGCATGTGCGTGTGCGTGTGTGCGCGTGTGTGTGCGCCGTCCGGCCCATGTGTGTCCCTGCGGACTCCCTCCCTGGCCGGCGGGGAGAAGCAACCCTTGCGCGCTTAACACCCCGTAGGCTTTGAGCAGCAAACCGCTCCCCCCAGCATCAGTAGGGATCCAAAGGGCCAGTGGGCACAGCAAAATTATATCTTGATATGTATAGAACCATTGAAATATGCACATACTCAGAAAACTTCTGGAAGGAATGTAGGGGATCAGATTGGAAGTTGAACAGGACCGTGGCCAGGACCGTGTCCTTGTGCCCGGTTTCATCAGTTTAATGGGTGCCATTCGAAGAAGGTGTGTGCTCAGGTCACTCAGGGGTCAGCCTGCAAGGCAAGCCTCGCCCCTGTGCTCTCTCCAGCCGTCTGTGAGTGTTTGATGGGGCCATTCCCTGTGGTGCCGGGACCGGCTCTGGCTGTTGGTGCTCAGAGTGCTTGTTCAGGGGCGCTGCGGCGTGGACCAGGCTGGGCTCTGTCCCTTGAGCCATGTTCTAAAACGAAGAAACACACTCGCTGACGTGATGAGAATGCCTGGTCGTAAGGAGCTACGGGGTTACCCCTGAGTGTTTGCCTTGTCAGGACCCTTCAAGGTGTCCAGTTTGAAAGTCTGCCTGTACCTGGCGGAGAGGTGGCTGCAGAATACGCCGGCTCAGGTGCGTCTCCACTGTGACATGCTTGGCCCCCGCCTGCCTCTCTGACAAAAGATCCCCCCGCCCCCCCTATAGGAAGGACCCTAACTTATCCCCTGACTACTGCCCCACCCCTGCGTTGTTCCAGCCCGAGTTGGGCAGTTGCACCCATTTAGCAGATGCCCCTATCCCCGGGGCCCCCACACCTGTCTGCCTTCCCCGGGAGGGGCTCGATGGCGCGGGAGCGTGAACACGCTCTGGCTGGAAATCCCTCAGGACGAGATGCACGACAAGGCCGAGGCCCTGCTGAAGAAGCTGCATGTCCAGTACAAGCGGTCGCGCACCGAGGCCGCGCTCATGGCCCACAAGCTGAACTCCCCTGAGTACCTTCGAGTGATTGGGAAGCCGGCGCACCTCATCGTCAGCCTCTACGAGCACCCCAGCGTCAGCCAGCGAGTCCGCAACTCCACGGGCACGGACTACCCTGGTGAGGACCAACGCTTCTCTCCCGTCCAGGGAAGGCTAGCGCCCTGCTTCCCGGTTAGTGTGCCCTGCAAACTAGGTTTGCCTTTCTTTGACTCGTTACCTTGAATGCCGCAGATATTCACGCGGCTGCGAAAGAAATAGCGGAAGTGAACGACATTAGTCTGGAGAAAATCTGGGGCATGCTGCTGGAGAGGTGGCTGTGCCCGCCGGACAAGCCCGGGGAGGTGAGTGGCCGGGGTCACTCCAGGGTGCGACCATGCTGTCCAGCTCAGGAATTGTTTGCTTTTTGAGTGGTCCCTGGCACATGGTGAATGCATAGTTTTTCATTGAATGAGCATGAGTGAAACCGTTTCTTTTTCTCTTTCCCCAGTAATTTTTTTTTTTAAGTGAAAATATTTCCAGGGGCCAGAGGAATAGTACAGTGGGTAGGGTACTTGCCTTGCACACGGTCAACCCAGCTTCCGTCTCCAGCACCTCATGGTCCCCCGCCAGGATCAACTCCTGAGCACCACCAGATGTGCCCCATAACCAAAAAACAAAAATACTTTCATAGAGTAATTACACTCTCTTTTCTTTAATTTAAAATTAATTTTGTCTACTGGATTTTTCATCTAATAGGTTTTTATAGGTTTATAAAACTAACAAACCCTTTGATTTTTACATTTTTTTTTCCCTTTTTTCAAAGAATCCACCAGAATCATTTGAACTTCAGGATGATGAGACCTTACAAAGGTACGCTTCCTTTCTGACTTGCTGCTCAGAAGAAATGTGCTCACTAAATCCTCCACAGTTGGTTTCTGAGGGGCATGCGCTGGCTGCGCCCAAGCCCTCCCGGACAGTCGCTCCCTTCCACACGCCTGTGCATGTTAAGGGCACTGCCAGGACCAGCCAGCACCCAGCCTGCGTGGCCCTCCAGTCACTCTGCAGGACACGGAGCTGAAAGCTTACCCCAGCCCACACCCCCTGCCCAGCCCCCAGGAAGGACCCCATTTCCCTCTCCAACCACGTCAGGACTGAGAAGGGCTCGCTGACTCTCTCAATGCTGCTGTTCATGGCTTGACCCTCGAGAAGACTCTCTGGGCCCAAAGCAGAGCATTGGTGGCACACAGGCCAGCTGTGCCATCGCTGGGAGGTCAGGTGTCTGCAGGACCCTCACGCCCTCCAGGAGGGCCTCCCGCTCTGGCCCAGAGCTGGCCTGCCGCCTGGGCCCTGCGTCCTGCATAATAGCCTGGAAAGCTGGCGGGATATAATTCAGAGAAAATGAGGGTGACCCAGTGCCAAGAAAGAAACGCTCAGAGGGCAGCTTCGTGAGCTTTCAAGCCTGCCCTTCCCCCCCTCTCCTTTGCTAATCCCTCTTGCCCTTCTATTGAGGGGCCCAGGGTCCCCCAACCATGTGCTAATTTAAAGTTCTGTGTCAAACAGTTTCCACAAGTAGTCTTCAGGTGGACAGATGCAACCCCTGTGCATCGCCAGGTGTGACCCAAAAAGAAAAAAAAGTCACGGAAAGAAGAGGGGAGATTATAAAGGATTGGAGTAATAGCACAGGGGGTAGGGCATTTGCCTTGCATGCAGCCAACCCAAATTCAATTCCTCCATCCCTCTCGGAGAGCCGGCAAGCTACCGAGAATATCCCGCCCACACAGCAGAGCCTAGCAAGTTCCCCGTGGTGTATTCAATATGCCAAAAACAGTAACAATAAGTCCCACAATGGAGGTGTTACTGGTCGATGAACAACAGTACAACAGTCTTCAAGTGCCTTGGGTTATGGTATTAGTTTCTGAATAGTTTAAATTCCTGGAGATTATAGATGAGAGGATTTTAGATGGCAAGCTCCCTGTGGCGAATTCATATGCCAAATACAGTAACAATGGATCTCATTCTCCTGACCCTTGAAAGAGCCTCTAATGCGGCACCTTTGGGAAGGACGAGTAAAGAGAGGCTGCTAAAATCTCAGGGCTAGGATGAATAGAGACATTACTGGGCCCGCTCTAGCAAATCGAGGATCAACGAGTTGATAGTGATAGATGAGAAGAGAGGTCTGGCACTCATTACTATTTGTATATCTCCTATACTCTTTAAGAAGAGATTAAGCTTTTTGTTTATTTTTTGGGGGGTCACACCCAGCGATGCTCAGGGGTTACTCCTGGCAGTGCTTGGGGAATCATGTGGGATACCTGGGTCTGCTGCGTGCAAGTGCCCTACACACTACACTATAGCTCCGGCCCAAGATTAAGCATTTTTTTAAAAAGGGTAAAGCCACGGTGCCCTGCGCATAACCCTTCAGGCCTGAATTTGAGGTGCCTGGTACCTCCTTCTGTGGACAGCGGAACTGGTCATTTGTTGGGTAATCTGCCACTAAGATTCAGTGTAACTGTAATTACGCTTTTCTCCTCAGAGTCCTCTATCTCCTCACGTCTCGTTCGATTGATTACAGTTCCAGAATGCTGTTCATCTTTGCCACGTCCGTGACAACTGTAAGAAACTTCAAGTTCCTCTTTGCTCGCAGCCAACCCCGTTTGTCTTGCCTCTGTGCTCTGTGGTTTCGTGATCAGCTGCTGCAGAGAATGCCCTCTGCCTGCCTCAGGACGAGCCCTCTGCCGCGGGGCTGTGCTCCTAGTGGCTGTCCCCCCGGGCCACCAGGCTAGTCGTCAGCCCCAGCCTCAGGTCCTCTCCACATGGTGCGCCACTGCCCATCCCCCACCACACTCTTGCTCCACCAAACCCTCATCCGTGAAGGAAACACTCTTCAGGCTTTGGCACCCAGAAACATTTCATTTTAGGGGGTTTTGGTTTTTAGGTCGCACCCAGCAGTGTCTGGGATCAAACCCAGGGCTCTTGCGTGCAAAGCCTGAGCCTTAACCCTTCGTACCCCTCCCCGGCACCCAAGACTGTAAATGTTTGTCTGCTTGGGGGTTCACTGCTCACCACGCCACACCTACGACCACAGCGCTCCCTTCAGTGCACTGCTGCCCGCGGCCACTCTGCTCACAGGGCCCCTTTCGTTGCACACGCTGCTCCTGCTCCAGTTCTCTGGAACCCCTGTGAGTGAGATCAGCAGTGTTTGTGCTGTAGCGTGACCCGTCCCCAGTGGCCGTGTCACCTTCTCTGGCTGATGGGCTTCCCTGGTGTGGTGGGTGGCATCAGTGCTCACTCAGCTGTGATCGGACCCGGCTTGGTGCCCGCGCACGGAGACTGCAGTGACCAGAGTTCACTGTCTGGATCCTCTAAGCCCCGTTTCTCCTGTGAGGCCCGTTGAACCTCATTTGCCGGCAGCGTCAGGCACACTTACGACTCAGAAACCATTCTTGGTTTTGCAGGCGTTTGGGGTGCACCAGCTGACCTTCGCCCACAGGACCCGGGCTCTGCAGTGCCTCCTCTGTTTGGCCGACAAGGAGACCATTGAATCGCTCTTCAAAAAGCCCATGGAGGAAGTGAAGTAAGCACAGGCTTTTCTCTTGTGGGAAATAAGGGCCGGAGAGACGGTACGTTGCGTAGGGTACTTGCTTTGCATGCAGCCCACCTGGGTTTGGTCCTCGGCATCCCCAAACAAGGAGTGACCCTTGAGTGCAGAGCCAGGAACAAGCCCTGAGCATCACTGGGTGTGACCCCCACACACCATCACCCCTGCCCCCCAAAAAGAAAAAAAAAGAAGAGAAAATGGGAAACAGATGTTTTTAAAAGTGGCGCCTGAGGTCCCTTCCCTGGTCCTGTGAACGCGTGGCCTCTGGCCTTGAACGCCCTTGATTCTGTTGGCCAAGCAAGGTCACTGCTCACAGAGGCCAAGTATAAACAGGCCTTGAGAACAGCTTGTTTCTCATTTCCTCGGCCCGTTTAGACACTTTCCTCCACCTGCTTCTTTTGATTTCATCCTAATCTCCTATTAGTCGGCTCTCGGACCCTGAGCACCTAGAAACCTCCCTCCCCCACCACCGCGCGCTCTGCCTCCCGCCCCACTGGCCCGAGGCCTCTGTGGCAGTGATGCTGCTCGGCTCCTGTGCTGTCAGTCACCGGGGTCCTCCTGGGGAGATACTCGGGGGAAATGGGTCAGGAATCGAACCACAGTCACCTGTGCGCAAGGCAGTGACTTTTTTTGGTTGGTTTTGGTTTGGGGGTCATTCCCGGTGGTGCTCGGGAGTTGCTCCTGGCTCTCCACTCAGGAATCATTCCTGGTGCGTTGGGGGGACTGTATGGGGTGCTGGGGATTGAACCACGGTGGGCCACATGCATGACAAGCGCCCTACCCGCTGTTCTATCTTCAGCCTGCAAGACAAGTGCCTTAACACCCTACCACCTCCGGCCACTTTTTTCCAGGTCTTATATGAAAAGCATGGCTTTCCTGGCATCGTTTGAGGCCTTGAATATCCCTATCACCTATGAGTTATTCTCCAACAGTCCTAAGGAAGGCATGATTAAGGGCCTTTGGAAGAACCACAGCCACGAGCCCATGGTATGTCCCCGAGCCAGCCCAGCCACTGGTGCCCCCAGGCCGCTGTCACCACTGGTGTCCTGGGAACTGATTTAGAAGCTCTTCCACCCTGAGCTCCGAAATCTTTTCTGCTTTGCCATCCTGACGTGTTAGGGGCATTCGGGAACTTTCCTTAGCTCTGCTCCTTCAAACCTGAGCCTCGAGAATGGCAACAGGGTGCAGTGGTCGGGCCTTTACCCTGCGTGCATGCAGCCATGAGCTCCCTCTCGGCTCCCCCACAGAAAACCAGCCCTGAGAACTACCGCTCTCTCCTCTACCCGATCCCTTTCACGGGCGACCTCTCCTTTCAGGGAAGGAGGGACGGTGCGGGCCAAAGGGAGGCTGTCTGGGGAGGAGGCCGCAGAGGCCAAGCACGCAGCCCCAGAAGTGACGCGCATCTGTGGTTTTGACAGAGCAACAGGGGCCTCCTTGAACATTACGTGCGCGTGTGTATGTGTGTATGTCCCCCGCTGACATCCTGAAGCCTGTGACTTTCCCCTCCTTCAGGCGGTGAGGTTGGTCACGGAGCTCTGTTTAGAATACAAAGTCTACGACCTGCAGCTCTGGAACGGGCTCTTGCAGAAGCTGCTGGGCTTCAACATGGTGAGTCGGGCTCGCCTCCCCTCTGTGCCGGTTCTGGGGCCTGAGCAGATGTTTGCTGCCAGCACACCCCCTCCTCGGGGGCATGCCGGACTTCAAGGACTTGGTGCTAGGCCAGAGAAAACACAAACCCAAATAGGCCATAAATTTCCCCGGGAATGAATGGAAAGTTCCTGGGCCATTTTGTGAGTAAACTTCCCTGATGGTTCTCATGGAAGATAAATTTCACTGATACAGTAGTCCCCTTGGTGGGAAGTTTCCATTTGGTGGGTTCCAAGCTTACTTGTTGGCCATTTATTGTTTGTGTTGTTCACAGATTCCGTACCTAAGGAAAGTTCTGACAGCCATTTCCAGTACCCATTCTTTATGGCAGGTATGTCTTTTAAGTACATTTTAGAGGGTTTCACCTTGCTCCCCGCCAGCCTTGTGACCGCTGAGTCCCCCGGGTTAAGAATCAACTCTCAGGGGCTGAGTGGTAGCACGGGGAGAAGGCGTGGGCCTTGCACGCAGCAGGCCCGAGTTCAGTGAGCCCTCGGCTGCTCGCTGCCCACACAGCCTCTCACGGGCGGCGAGCCACTTTCCTTCGCCCACTTTGCGTTGTTTCCAGAATTCTTTGTCTCCTTGCCCCTTCCCATGGCCCCGGCACACTGCCCGCTCACCAGCATCGTTTTTCTTTACATCCGACATTTCCGCCGGATGCACAGTAATGGACTGGCTGGGGTAGGAAATAAGGCCGGGAATGCTGTTGGGGCGATGACCCCTGTCCCGGGCCACTCAAGGGGGTGTGTCCGTGAGTGATTGATCCTTGCAGCACAAACAAGTGTTGCATGTTTGGTTGTGTGGCTGCGAAGTGAAGGGCCCCGTGAGCCGCAGACACGGTTCTTTCCCACCCTGTTTCCGCAGGTGCCCTACTTCAGCAAAGCGTGGCAGCACGTGGTCCAGATCCCGCTGCTCTCAGGTACTTCCTCCCCGGCAGCTGGGGCGTGCACGCACGCGCATGTGTGTGTAATACTGTTTTCTTTTATTTCCAGCCTCTTGTCCTCTAAGCCCCAGTCAGTTATCAGATTGTCGCGAGAGTCTCGTCGCCGTTCTAGAGTAAGCAAAACATCTGTCCCCCGCCGCCCTATTCAGTGAGCGGCTTATAAAATGCCTTTCTACTGACCCCCCTCACGAGTAATCCCTTTTTCCTGGGAACTTAGCTGCACACTTTCTTCTCTGACAGGGCTCCTCTTGTTTTCACTCTGGCCTTCCCGTGCGCGGGGCTGGGTCAGCTGACCTTTCTTCATGCGCTGCTCTCACCTCTGCGCAGCTTCCATTTGGCACCGCACCTTTTGTGTGTGGGCTCAGAAACGTCGCGTGTTCAGAGCCCATCTCGTTAGGGCCGTGATGGTAACAGGTGTCAGTCGGTTCTGGAACCAGTGAGACCAAGAAGCCGTGGCAGGCTGGAGGTGGCCACAAGGCCTCCGTTACACGTCAGCACTTGCGTGCACTGGCTTCAGGGCTGGGCTGGCTTGAAAGTACAGCGCGGAGGGCACTTGCCTTGCATGCGGCTCACCCGGGTTCTATCCCTGTCATCCCCTGTGCGCCCTCGAGCACCACAGGGATGTGGCTCAAGCAGCGGGGCACGAGGCCCTGCGGTCCTCCTTGGCTCACAAACTCCGCCACCACCAGGAGGGGCAGAATAGCGGGGACATCCGAGGCAGTGCAGAGGCAGCGGGAGGGCCACGGGCAGCTGAATGACAGTGGCCGCTCTCTTGTAGGTGCCCCGTTTCGGGCGACCTCGACATGCTTGGCGTGGCTCGGCAGTACGTCCAGCTGGAGCTGCCAGCCTTCGCCTTGGCCTGTCTCACGCTCATGCCCCACTCGGAAAGGAGGCACCAACAGATCCAGGTACCCTGCCCCACCCGCCCCGGCAGTAAGGCTGAGGGCCAGATGGGGGCTGGTCGGAGGGAGGCAGGCTGCGGGTGGACCTTCCCCTCGGAGTGCACAGGTCAGAGGAGTGACCTGTGCAGGCCTGACCAGGAGGCAGTAGGAGGGCACGTGGGGGACAGTCGTGCTCGGCCAAGCCACACAGGGCAGTGTCCGGGGGGCGCCTGGAGAGCGGCACAGAGACGACGAGGGCGGGGGGCCGAGAGGGGAAAGTCGGGTTTTGAGTGTGAGCTTCACTGTTTGCAGACAGAACTTTCTAGATCACTCTTGCTTGCTGGGTGACAGCACAGAGGCACACTCCCAGGTGGCCAGTAGCTGCGCCAGAGGCCTGTGCGCCCTTTCCCCGAGGCTGTCTATGCGTCTGTCCTCTCCTGACTGCGGTGCTGCCAGTTGGTGCTCTCGGAAGTTCAGTTTTGAATAGATTCCGTTTGGGTTCAGGGCGGCAGCGCTTGCTCAGCAGCGGGCATTTGAGCGGATGTTTACAGAATCTCCTTTTCTGCTTAGTTCAGTCATGGTTGTTTTTTGTTGTTGTTGTTGGTTTTTGGTTTTTGGTTTTGTTTGTTTTTTTTTTTGCTTTTTGGGTCACACCCAGCGATGCACAGGGCTTACTCCTGGCTCTGCACTCAGGAATTACTCCTGGCGGTGCTTGGGGGACCATATGGGATGCTGGGGATCGAACCCGGGTCGGCCGCGTGCAAGGCGAATGCCCTACCCGCTGTGCTATCGCTCTGGCCCCCTCAGTCATGTTTTTACAGGGGCAGTTGCTCCTACTAGAGTAGAAATTCTCAAGGTATCTCCCGTGTAAGAATGACCAGCTCCAGGCCGGGGAGAGCAGTCAGGCAGACGTGTGTAGAATCAGCGAGGACCCAAGCTATATCCCCACAACTGTTGGGAGTGGCCCCCGGGGACCCTGAGCATTCCTTGGGATGCTCCCCCTACCCCAATAGAAAGGGGGAAACTTTGATGCGGTCAGAAAGATAGCACAGCGTGTGCTTGCCCGCCTTGCAGTGACAACCCAGGTTTCATCCCTGGCATCCCACGTGGGTTCCCCCCCAGCTCCTGAGCACCACCAGGAGTGATCCCTGAGCAGAGCCAGGAGTAAGCCCTGAGCACAGTCAGGTGTGGCCCAGCCCCAAAACAAAAAAAAAAGCAGATGGGGGCTGGGGGGTGGCTTTGACAGAAATTGCTAGCAAATTACACTTTTCATTGGTTCCCTTTTGTTTGTTGGGGCGAGGGGGGGCACACACCAGCAGTACTCAGGTCACGCCCGGCAGGCTCTGGAACATACGAGGTGCTGAGATAGGGCAGGGGTCAGTGCGAGGCAAGGGCCCGCCAGTAAGCGCGCTTTCGCGTCTCGCAGAACTTCCTGGGCTCCTGTGACCATCGGGTCATCTTGCAGCAGCTGGAGGAGCACATGAACGCGGGCCAGCTGGCAGGGCTGGCACAGCAGGTGAGGCTCCTCGACCTGATGGTAGAAGATGAGGTTTCTCCACACCCAGGTTATTCTGCTTTTACTAATGCTCTGTGGTAGTGGTGGTGATTCTCGGTGGGCAATCTGTGACCTTCGATGCTTGTCACTGAAACAGCACAGAGCCCTAAGCGCTTCGCCGCCTCGCTTCAAACTTACGGATTGCAAGCTGATGTGAGCTGGGCAGCCCCTCGAATCTGCAGGGCGCCCAGGTGGGAGGCTTAGTCACAGAGCGTACTTACATTGACCTGGGACTGTCTTCGTCCCAGGCTGCAGCTCCACATGTTTCTCATCTGCTGACTCCTGTCACTGTAGGTCAGAAATCTGATTCTGAATAATATCGTGAGTCAAAAGGCGTTTGGGCTGTTGGCCAAGACAAAGTACTTTCCCATGTTGAAATCACACATGATGAGCGCCAGCAACGTCACTGACCTAGTGAACTATCTGGCAGCCGAGTTAAGGTAAGTTTATTAAAAACAAAAACTTAGCTCTTGCACTTCCCTCCAAGGCAGTTGTAGTTTGCAGGAACGCAGCAGCATTGGGAGAGGCTCTTGGTCATCTCAGAGGCCCCGGGTGTTAGGCTGTGAAGTATGATTGGCTTGTTGTCCCACCCTAAGAGTCGGGCAGTTAGGATGCCTGAACCCCAAAGTCGGTGCCTCACAGTCATGCTCTGACACCCTAAATCAGAGCTCTGCCTGAGGCGCCGCACAGAGCACTCACTCTCCGGAACCTTGTTCTTGCCACGCATGTTTTCTGGTTTTCTACCCACAGGTTGAGAAGTAGGAAGCTTGTGGAGATGGGGCAGGGAAGGGCTGGGAAGCCGAGAAGGAGGGGGGACGGGGGGCGGGTGGGAGGAGAGGGAGGCAGGCTGTTCCAAGGCCGCCCCTGGCTTGTTCATTAGCTGGGGCCCAGCCCCGGCACCGAGTCCCCTGTTCTAACGGCCCACCTATGATGCACGCACCCCGAGCTCGATGGCGCCTCATCCTGCGTCCGTTCTCTCTTGCACAGTTTAGATGAAGCCTCGCTCTTCCTGGCTGAGTATTTGAAGCACAGAGGGAGGGACGTGCCGCCGGACACCCCTCCCTGCCAGCTGCTACAGGTGAGGCCGCCTCCCCGCCCCACATCTATTGCTCGTCTGGAGGTTAATAGATTCAGATTTTGCTATGTGATACTTCCCTCTTTTGCCTTTTGTATAAGAAAATTCTAGATCTGGGGCTGGAGCGATAGCACAGCGGGTAGGGTGTTTGACTTGAATGTGGCTAACCCGGGTTCGATTCCCAGCATCCCATATGGTCCCCTGAGCACTGCCAAGAGTAATTCCTGAGTGAAGAGCCAGGAGTAACCCCTGTGCATCGCCGGGTGTGACCCAAAAAGAAAGAAAAAAAAAAAAAGAAAATTCTAGACCACAAACCAAGGGTCTGTTCTCCCCAAGCTCAGCTATAGAGTGTGTGCCAGCCTCCATGACCTCAGTCCCCTGGTGTCTCTGTGGTCTCTGGGGCTCTGCGGTGTGGCTGTGGCCAGGACCAGCCTCAGTGGCCTCAGTCTCCGAGTTGCGCTGCGATCTCCCGGGCTTTACAAAAGAACGTGCCTTGGCTGCAGCAGCCACGGCTCTGGCTCAGATGCCAGGTGCCACCTATGGGAGAGCCCCTGAGGAGTGTCCAGTGCGGGCCAAAAGCTAAAGGAAAAGACTCACTTGGAAACTGCAGCAAGCGCAGAGCAGAAACTCTCTAAGGCGTTGGTTGATGAGAGTTGCAAGATCAAGAATCAGCGTGCAGTTTCAGTATTGAGGATGAATCACTGTTAATATTCCAGTGTTCACCATTCCAAGTGTTTCCACATATTAAATATACACATAAATTACTTTTCTTCCTGGGGCCAGAGACATAGCACAAGCTAAGGGCTTGTGTGTACCCAGTCATGCCTGATCATTGGTACCGCGTGGTCCCCTGAATGTAGCCCTAGAGACCCCGAGCACCACTGGGGGTATCTTTGAGTCCACACAGGAACCACCAGCCCCGTTGGCCGAGAATTGCTATGAGTGTCCCCCTGAGCATCCACACCAGCTGTGCCCAGGAGTCACTCCTGGTGGGATTGGGGACACCTTCTGGGTGGCAGTGGGTCAGCCAAGTGCAAAACAAACGCCCCCAAAATTACTTTTTTTTTTTTTCCGTTCGAGGGCCACACCCAGCAGTACTCAGGAATTATTCCTGCTCTCCATTCAGGAATCACTCCTGGAAGTACTTGGGGACCATATGGAATGACAGGGATCAAATCTAGGTCAGCCTCATGCGAGGTAAACACCCTACCCGCTGTACTAGACCCTAAAATTTCATCTCTCTTTTTTGGAAGCAACGAAGTTTTTGTTGAAATTTATTCAGAAAACTGATGGGCCTGGGGCTGGAGCAATAGCACAGCGGGTATGGCGTTTGCCTTGCACGCAGCCGACCGGGGTTCAATTCCCAGCATCCCATATGGTCCCCTGAGCACCGCCAGGAGTAATTCCTGAGTGCAGAGCCAGGAGTAACTCCCATGCATCGCCGGGTGTGACCCAAAAAGCAAAAAAAAGAAAAGAAAAAGAAAACTGATGGGCCAGAGCAATAGCACAGTGGGGAGGGCGCTTGCCTTGCACATGGCTGAGCTGGGTTCAGTCCCTGAAATCCCATGTGGTTCCCTGAGCACTGCCAGGAGTAACCGCTGAGTAACACCAGGTTTGGCTCAAAAACAAAAAAGGGGGGGGGAGGGAGAGGGAGAGGGCCTACGTTTATCTCTTTTGAACTTGAATGTAAACTTGTTTTAAACTTTGACCATGGATTTGTAGTTTTAGTAAAACTAAGAATTATGATTGTTGGGGCTGGAGCAATAGCACAGCGGATAGGGCATTTGCCTTGCACGCGGCCGACCCGGGTTCGATTCCCAGCATCCCATATGGCCCCCTGAGCACCACCAGGGGTAATTCCTGAGTGCAGAGCCAGGATTGACCCCTGTGCATCATCAGGTGTGACCCAAAAAGCAAAAAAAAAAAAAAAGAATTATGATTGTTTTACTCCAAATCAGGCATATAAAACCATCGATATTTTGTTAACTCCCCAAGCAATGTGCTAAGAATACTGATTCGAGACAACCCTGGAATATAAATGTAAAAGCATTTTGTAAGTAGGTTTTTTAAAATATAGTTAAGTTCTGTACTTCAGCTGACCAGTCACTGTTGACCAAACTAAATAACCCTTGTTTGGGGGCCCACCCTCTGTGCTGCTCGGGGCTTATTCCCGGAGGGGCTCAGGGGAGAGTGTAGAGTGCTAGGATTGAACCTGGGTCGGCTGTGTGCAAGGTGGGCACCTCACCCACTGAACTATCTTTCCGGCGACTAGATGACACACTTAACAATGCTTCCTGTTTTTCCCATGTAGATGTTTCTTAATGGATCATAGTAAATCATCAAACCTTCCCCCAGGAAAAGCAGGAGGAAGTCTGCTATTAATGGACCATATTTATTAGTCACAGTATTTTGCAATCCGAGTGGCGTGGCCATTGTCAAACGTCATCCAAGGAAAATCGAGATGCTGCTAGTGGCCGGGTTGTCCCGTGGGAGTGCTTGTTTCCACTTGCCGCAGCTCGTGTCCCGCGGACACTGCCCTTGTTCTGCAGCACGTGGGAAGGAAACAGCGAGTGTCGCCCCCCCGAGAAAAGCCCTGTGTAAAGGGCACTGGTCTTCTCCAAACGGTATCCAATAAATATTTATCAAAAGCTTCAGAAAAAGACTAGATATGTGAAGCAACATTTTTATTTTGGTTGTTTTTGATTTGGTTTGGTTGTTTGGGGGACACACCCAGCTCTGCACTTTGGGGGTCACTCCTGAGGTTCTGAGTGTTGAACTCAAGCCTCCTGCATGGGGAGCACGAGCTCAGGCCACCAGCGCTCCAGAGCTGCAGCTGCGGAAGGAGCGGTTTGTCCCCTGCCCTGAGGTGGGACTGGAGCCTCCTTGGCCCCTGAGCGGCTGGCATCATTGGGCTGTTGCCCTGAAGGCCGAGTCCAGGTGACACTCTTGAGAGCTACCCCATAAACGTGGAGCATAGACCCTGTTACTCCGAGAATGCTAGCTGTTACTGCCAGCACACAATGGTTGCGGTCGGCTGTACTGCTTTGTCCTTGCTGATTTCTGCCATTGGTCACATCCTGTGTTTTAGGGTGACCCTATTCCAGGTCACACCTCTTGGAGTGCATGTGTGACAGCATGTCCTCTAGTGCTCAGCGTTCACGTTGGTTTGGAGCCATAGCCCACGGTGTGCAGAGGCTGCACTCCGCTCTGTGCTCAGAATCCTGCAGTGCTGGAACTGGACACGGTCAGCGCATACAAGGCCAGCCTTCTACCTACTGTACTGTCTCCAGCACCTCGGTAACGATTTTGAAAATAAGTGACCTCTGAGCAAAAAAAAAAAAAAAAGCATCAGGGGCCGGAGCGATAGCACAGCGGGTAGGGCGTTTGCCTTGCACGCGGCTGACCCGGGTTCGATCCCTGGCATCCCATATGGTCCTCTAAGCACCGCCAGGAGTAATTCCTGAGTGCAAAGCCAGGAGTAACCTCTGAGCATCGCTGGGTGTGACCCAAAAAGCAAAAAAAAAAAAAAAAATGGGACCTCTGGATGGGAGAGATAGGACAGCAGGTAGGGCCCTTGCTTTACATGGGACCGACCCAGGTCCGGTCCTCTGCACCACTTACGTTCCCCAAGTCCTGCTAGGCGTGATCCCTGAGCACAGCCAGGAGTGACCCAAAAACAAAAGTAGAAAGGTAAGTAGCTTAATCTGCAGTGGTGGTTCTTTCTGCTGCTGCTGCTTTTCAGGTCTGAGGATCCAACCCAGGGCCTCATGCACAGGCACGCGCTTGGCCACTGGGCTGCTGCCCACCCCTGCAGTGGGATCTGTTGCAGTGGGACGCAGCCTGTGTTTAGGAGTCAGGCATCACATACGGTCCCGCACACTGCCAGAAGTGACCCTGAGTGCAACACTGGGTACAATACCCCTTCCCCCCAAAAAAGAAAAGCAAAGAATGAGATAATTTTTTTTTTAATACATTTGGCTTTTAAACAAGGAAAGGCCAGAGAGATGACTCCGAGGGCAAGTAGGCAAGCTCTTCCTGCCACAGACCAGGTTTGCTCCCTGAGCACTGCGCATTATGCTTCCCCCAAGAGGGGCCTGGGGGATCTTAGACAAGAAAAGAATGAGACCCTGAAATATGGAGAAAAATGAAAGTTAAAGCCATTACTTAGGGGCTGGAGTGATAGCACAGCGGGTAGGGCGTTTGCCTTGCACGCGGCCAAACTGAGTTCGATTCCCAGCATCCCATATAGTCCCCTGAGCACTGCCAGGGGTGATTCCTGAGGGCAAAGCCGGGAGTAACCCTTGTGCACTGCCAGGTGTGACCCAAAAAGAAAAAAAAAGCCATGACTTAGATCCAACTTTGCATCAGAATGACAGAAATGGGAGTTTTCTAACGATATGGTCATGGAAAACATTCTCTATTGAGGCGTCCTTGCCGACAGCACATAGAAGTGGCTGTTCCACACTCACACATTCCAACCGTGCCTCAAGATCAACCCTGCCTCTGTTCATCTTAAAGGGAAAAACATTCCCAACACATCCAGAAACCCCATTCGTTTTCAAAGTATCACGAAAGGAATAGAGAATATGACACCGACGCAGTAGCCTGTGGTCGCCAGCGGACATGAGATGGGGTGGGCCCCAAAGGAACTGAGAGCTCGCACCCTTCGGGGCTCCCGGCTTGGCCCACTAGAAGAAATGAGTGGTGGATTGGCCCCAAGTAAGAGCACCATGTATGTATCCAACTTGCCTTTTTCCCTGACCAACGATGACTATACCGGATATTCTCCAAGTATGGCAGAATTGCAAAGGTTACTGTAATGAAAGAGAGCGATACCAGGCAGGATAAAGGGGTAGCATTTATTTTGTTTTTGGATAAAGACTATGCACAGAACTGTACCAGGTCAATAAACAGAGTAATAAAAGGAAGTATTGCCATTGACAATGGATGAGCAGCTGAGTTTATCCGAAGATGAAACTACTTTGATAAATCTAAGTGTTATGAATATGGGGAAAGTGGACACTTAAGTCATGCCTGTCCCAAAAATACGCTTGGAGAATATAAACCTCCAAGGAAAGAAAAAGAAGAAAATTCCTGAACCAGAAGAAGAAATTAAAGGAATAGAAGAGAGTGAAGATGAAGATCCTTCTCTTGACCGTCTTATTCAGGCCATAGCTTTCCAGCAAGCCAAAATTGATGAACAAAATAAATGGAAACCCAATTCAGGAGGTTCCTCAACATCAGATGATTCAAGACACCCAATAAAGAAGAGCACGTATTTCAGTATGAGGAAGAATCTCTGTCACTGTCACTATCATCCTGTTGCTCATAGATTTGTTCGAGCAGGCACCAGTAAGGTCTCTCATTGAGAAACTTATTGTTACTGTTCTTGGCATATCCAATATACCACGGGTAGCTTGCCAGGCTCTGCCGTGTGGGCGCAATACTCTCGGTAGCTTGCCAGGCTCTCCAAGAGGGGCGAAGGAATTGAACACGGGTCGGCCGCGTGAAAGGCGAACTCCCTACCACTGTGCTATCGCTCCAGCCCTAGTGATTAAAATTTATTATGAAAATATCATTAATTTAAAAAAAATATTGACAGTACCCACGACAGAGCCTGGCAAGTTACCCGTTGCATATTCGATATGCCAAAAACAGTAACAAGTATCACAATGGAGACGTTACTGGTGCCCATTCAAGCAAATCAATGAGCAATGGATGACAGTGATTCAGTGATTGACAGTACCAGTTTATTTGGGCTAACAAGGATTATTTTCAGTATTCAAACATCACTGTATCACTGTCACTGTATCACTGTCATCCTGTTGATCATCGATTTGCTCGAGCAGGCGCCGGTAGCATCTCCATTCATCCTAGCCCTGAGATTTTAGCAGCCTCTCTTGCCCCTTCTCCCCAGCAGTGCCGCAATGGAGGCTCTTTCAGGGTAAGGGGAATGAGACCCATCATTGTTACTGTATTTGGCATATCGAATACACCACAGAGAGCTTGCCAGGCTCTGCCGTGCAGGCAGGATGCTCTCGATATCTTGCCAGGTTCTCTGAGAGGGAGAGCTAGGCTGTAAGAAGTCACGTGGCTGCAAAGTTGCCTCACGTTTCCAGGAGCTTTGATTTATAGTCTCTGGATCTTGGCCATTGATGGGATTGCACAGTGCCAGGGGCAGTTTGTGGCTGCCAAGCTACTGGAAAATGGGGCGTCTGGGTGGAGGAGGCCCAGTCCCGATCCGAGCAGGCTTGGAGATCTCAGCCCCGGGTCCCACACACCTGGGTTCTTCTGCTGGTTCCTTCATGCGTGAGGCTTATCTGACCGTGTGGAGAGTGGCCTTGAAAATGGCTGTGGCTGGGTTCCGGAGGTCTTTGGCTGCTGGGGCTCTGCTCAGGGTGCAGAGGGAAACAACCTTCCCCCCTCTGAGTGGTCCCAGTGAAGACAGCCAGGCACGGGGACAAGAGACTCTGCCCTGGCATTCAAACATAAGAACACTTAATATCAAATATTTTTTATTCTATAATAGTTCGTTGAAATTAAAAAATAATTATAAAGTCATTTTTCTGTCTTGCCTTTTCAGAATAAAATTTTAAAATCAAGATATTATAAGAACCATTAACTTTGAAAATAGTTCATATGAATAAAAAAGAAAATACTGTCATAGTAATGTTATTGTCATCCCAAATAAAAGGATAGATACTAGGAATACTTTTTTTGAAACGTTTATAAAACTTTGTTCACGTCCAAATGGTTTACATGAGGACTTTTGAAATAAATATTTTAACAAGAAGTACTCTTTAAAACAAGCACTTCTTCAGGCCAGAGAATTAGTATAAGAATTAAGGATTAACTGTACTTAATCGTAAATTCAATCCTCAGAACCAAGAGTGACTCTTGAACATAGTGACAGGAGTAAATCCTCAGTACCATCAGTTATGTATGGCCCCAAAACAAAAATTAAAAGCAAACACTTCTTAAAAACTGAAAAAGGTAAAGAATTTATTTTTATTCAGTGATAATAAAATTTTCGAGGAATAAAAAGAAAAATAGAATAACATTCTACCAGTAATTGCTATCTAATAAGAACCTATGTTTTGGTGGTTTTGGTGTTTTATTTTTCTTCAATGCCTATAAATTCAGTAGTGGGTAAATTTGTATAAACAACAAAATTAAACAAATCCAAATTAAATTTTCCTTCTTGCCAGGAAATGGGTATTGCCTCATAAATGAGCAATGAAATAATATTGCCTGGAGTCCTGGTGGGTACAAATAGCGCTCTGGGGGAAATCAAGTGTTGTGTGGTTCCTCCAGCATCCATGCAACCCTGACGGAGTCCTCTTGGTCCAAGGGAGGAGCCTGTTCAATGCCAAGAACATGTGCCCATTTGGGACCCACGTTATGGGCAGGTGGGTCACTCAGAGGATTAGATCTTCAGACCTTGGCACCTCATGATCCCCTGAGCATGGCTGGGTGTTGCTCAATAAACAAAAACCCACATTAAGAGGCAGGAGCAGGGCTGGAGCTATAGCACAGCAGGTAGGGCATTTGCCTTGCATGAGGCCAACCCACGTCTAATTCCCAGCATCCCATAGGGTCCCCTGAGCACGGCCAGGGGTAATTCCTGAGTGCAGAGCCAGAAGTGACCCCTGTGCATCGCGAGTGTGACCCAAAAATTTAAAAAAAAAAAAGGCAGGAGCTACTGATTAAGCTGCTTAACGGCCATGATCCCAGAGACAATCGAATCTCGGAACCTAGTGACTTTTGGCAGAAATCCCTCCATATTTTTTTTCTTTTTGGGTCACACCTGGCAATGCACAGGGGTTACCTCCTGGCTTTGCACTCAGGAGTTACTCCTGGCGGTGCTCAGGGACCATATGGGATGCTGGGAATCGAACCGGGGTCAGCCGAGTGCAAGGCAAACGCCCTGCCCGCTGTGCTATTGCTCCAGCCCCTCCCTCCATATTTAATTAATTAAATTTCAGAATTCCAAAATCACGTGGCCCCGACATCATATGCTATTCATAATCAGCAATAGAAAACAAATTGTCTAATGTTGCCTTTTCGGCAGGTCTGAGTGTTGAGGGAAAAATCCCAAACAATAATGGTGGGTCTGGTGTCGAAATATTGAATGTAATCAAAGTAGAGAGAGAGTAATGTGGAAATCACCTGCCACACAGGTAGCGGGATGTAAAAAACTAAAGAACGCCGAGGGGCGCGAGTGCACTAGCGGGCTCTCCGGGCGGCTCTGTCTCACCGCCCGCGTCCGGTGCCCCAGAACCGCTGTGTGTGCTGTTAGTCGAGGGCAGGCGACGGAAGGAAGAAGGAAGAAGGCCAAACTGGTTGCTCGATCCGTTTATTTCATTCTCTCCCTCTGCTTCTCTCCCGCTCTCCTGGATCTCTCCCCGTGGATCTGCCCCGTGGATCTGGCTTGTGGATCTAGCCCCCCAACCCACTCTCACAGCCTAGTTAAATCTCCACAGCATGAGGGGGTTGGGGCTTACACATAGGTGTGGTCACCATCAATAGGGTAAGGTCCTTTCCCTTAGGGGATGCTTCTCCTAGGACTTAATTCTCTTTCAGCAGAGGATCCACCCAAGGGCAGAGTCCCATGAATGTGTTTCTCTTCTCCTCAGCCAGCAAACATATAAGAATTCATAATATTAATTATTTTGTATGGACACAATGAGAGATGCATTAAAGCTTATAGAATTGCTCTCCTGGGGCCATCTCAATCTCAGACTGCAGTGCTCAGGCCAGATCAGTCTTTCCTATCCCGGGCAGGGTCCCAGTCTCATAATTACTATTGGATCATGACAGCATTTGTCTATGATCAAGCTCTTAACTTATAGTTAAGAATTAGGCACTTTGGCCAGGCCCATCTCGATGCCAGGGTAGCACATAACTCACCGCTTGCCCTGGATCCTTCCTGTCCCACGTCGGGGACCCTACTCTGGGGTGCTAGGAACTGAGGGCAACTGAGGCTTAAGTGGAGAAAGCAGAGGCCCGGGAGGGAATATTCGAGGCCAATTAATTCCCAAGTTATAAAAACATAATATTGTCTTCTTGTGTCTATACAAAACAGTCATAGCTTTAAAGTAAATTATTCAAAAGGCACAAGAAGAAGAGAAAGGCAATATTAACTTATATAATATAAATTCAGTATCCTAGGAAGGTCTGACCTTGCAAATTAGCAGAGTCAGATTAAGGGAAAGCCTCGGATTAACTCTTTTGGGGAAGAGAGCATGGAGAAGTGATTATAGCTAAACAAAGGGATGGGAGAGATTCGGGAACAACTTGATGGGTGAGACTGGGGTAAGCCTAAACTCTGGGTAAAACCGGGACAAGCTACTTGTGGCAAGGAGGGAAAAGACAAAGTAATGTCATCCTACAGCGGGAGGGTGTGGGTCGGGGATATACTGGGTTTTTTTTTTTTTTTTTTTTTTTTTGCTTTTTGGGTCACACCCAGCAATGCTCAGTGGTTACTCCTGGCTTTGCACTCAGGAATTACTCCTGGCGGTGCTTGGGGGACCATATGGGATGCCGGGGATCGAACCCGGGTCGGCCGCGTGCAAGGCGAACGCCCTACCCGCTGTGCTATCACTCCGGCCCCCTATACTGGGGTTTTTGGAGGTGGAAAATGTGCACCGGTGAAGGGATGGGTGTTTCATCATTGTATGACCGAGACTTAAGCCTGAAAGCTTTGTAACTGTTCTCACGGTGATTCAATAAATAAATTAAAAAAAAATTTTTTTTTTGGGTCACACCCGGTGATGCACAGGGGTTACTCCTGGCTCATGCACTCAAGAATTACTCCTGGTGGTGCTCAGAGTACCATATGGGATGCTGGGATTCGAACTCAGATCAGCCGCGTGCAATACAAACACCCTACCCACTGTGCTATCGCTCCAGTCCCTATTTAAAAAATTTTTAAAAGAGGCAGGAGCGACGTTACAGCAGGTCGGGCTCTTCAATCCCCAGCTCCACATATGGGCCCCCAGCACCACCAGGAGTGATCCCCAAGCACAGAGCCAGGAGTCAGCCCTGAGCACCACAGGGTGTGGCTCAGAAACCAAAACAGTCAAACCATCCAACCTGCAGGAAGGGGCCAGAGAGTGGCAGGGGTTGCAGGAGAGCTGCTGCCCATCCAGCCTCCGTCCCGGACCACCAGGCCTCCCCCGCCGCATCCAGGGCGGGAGAGGGGGTGTAGGAGGGGGAAGGGGTGTGCAGAAGGGGGGTCCCTGGCACCACAGGCCTGAGTGGCACCGCGCTTTCGGGCCCTAGCATCAAACTGCCCCCTGGTTGGCCGAGAATCACTAGGAAGGGCACTTGGGCGTCCTGTGCACGGCTGGAGAACACTCCCCCCGCCCCCCACACACACAGTTTTCATTGACAGAAAGACGCTTCCTGGTGTTTGATTTTACTGGGAAAGATTTAATTTTTCAAGTCCGTCAGAAAGGATCTATGCAGTGCGTGCATCCCCAGATGGGGCCCTGGGCAGGCTCCCAGCACGGCCCCGGCACAAGGATGGTCAGCGGGTCAGGGCTGGTGTGCACGCGCTCCGCACACAGCGTGCTGGGTTGATCCCTGCCACTGCATAATCCCTGAGCGCCACCAGGGTATCCCCAAACCCACGTCTCTGACCCAGCAGCGCGGTGCACCGTTCTGTTCTCAGAGAGCTGCTGGGACACACGCCCCCCATGGGCGCACAGATGCAGGGGTGTCTGGCAGACTGGGTTCAGCATCCCCCCCAGGAGCAGCCCGCAGGATTGCTTTCCCGCCGTGCAGAGCCGCCTGGGCTTGGGGCTGAGCTCCTGGGTCCACTGCGAACAGCCCGGTTGATCCAATCACTCCGGGGTTCTGAGGTTTGGATTCCCAGATGTGGGCCGGGGATGAAGATTCTGCGTTTCTAACAAGCTGCAGCTGAGGCCAAAGGCCCCTGGCTTGCTGACCACAGTTTTAAATTAACGGGAGTTCAGACTAAGGTCAGCCAGCAATGCTCCTGGTGAGTCAAATGAGTTTCACATTTTCAGGTTTTTCTATTTTATTTTGCAGTGCTGAGGGTTGAACCCAGGGCTCCAGGCATGAGCCCTGCCGCCAAGCTGTGTCCCAACCCTGAGTCTTACCCTCTAAAAAAATTATTGGGGGGCCGGAGTGATAGCACAGTGGGTAGGGCGTTTGCCTTGCATGCGGCCGACCCAGGTTCGATCCCCGGCATCCCATATGGTCCCCCGAGCACCGCCAGGAGTAATTCCTGAGTGCAAAGCCAGGAGTAACCCCTGAGCATCTCTGGGTGTGACCCAAAAAGCAAAAAAAATAAAAAATAAAAATAAAAAAATTAAAAAAAAAAATAAAAAAATTATTGGGTGGGAGCCACATCTAGCAAGCTTGGGGGCTGCTCCAAATTCTGTGCTCAGGGGTCACTCCCAGCGGTGCTCGGAGGACCATGCAGTGCCGGGACCCAACACAGATTGGCTGCATGCAAAAGCGCTGACCCCTGGAGTGTCTCTCCAGGCCCACTGCATTTTAAAGGATTGAAAAAGAATCAGACTTGCCTGGCCCTCCAAGGGTCGGCAAACGCCCTACCCGCTGTGCTATTTATTTCACAGTGCATTCAAATTGACCTAGAACCCTAAATACAACTCAGTATTGCTCCAGTCTGTAAGTTCAGGATTTTTAAATATTTTTGTGTAGAGTTTTGGCTCTGGGCTGGGGTGATAGCACAGCGGGTAGAGCATTTGCCTTGCACACGGCTGACCCAGGTTTGATTCCTCTGTCCCTCTTGAGAGCCCGGCAGGCTACCGAGAGTATCTCACCCACACGGCAGAGCCTGGCAAGCTCCCCGTGGTGTATTGGATATGCCAAAAACAATAACAACAAGTCTCACAATGGAGATGTTACTGGTGCCCTCTCAAGCAACTCGATGAGCAACGGGATGACAGTGATGGTGACAGTTTCGGTTCCGGGGAGCAGGGGGATGATCTTTGGGCTCATTGTGCCGGTGGCCGCGGTGAGCGCGCTCGGCACTGCCTCACATCAAGTTAGCTTTGATTTTTTAATTTTTTTTTTATTATTCAGTGGGTTTTTTGGTTTGGGGGTCACACCTGGCAATGCTCAGGGTTACTCCTGGCTTAGCACACAGGGATCACGCCTGGAGGGCTCAGGGGACCATATGGGGTGTCGGGGATCAAACCCGACTTGGCCACATGCAAGGCTCGCGCCCTACCTGCTGTACCATCTCCCGGCCCCCCAAAGGTAGCATTTAGGGCTTCCTTTTGACCACCTCCCATTTCACCCACCCCCACCCCTGCCTGGGCTGGACAACCTTCCGGATGTCCGTTGGCTCGATCCCTGTGCTGACACCACAGCTCAGGGCACCCTGCTCCGTGTCCGTGGGCAGCAAGAGGCAAGGTTTCCCTTTCGGTTCTGGCCTCGAGGTGCCACTGGCCGGGGTCCTTCCTGCGACCGTGACATTTTCCCTAGCCAGGACTGTGCCCAGCTCCCAGCCCGCCTGGCGCTGCCCTCCGCCTCCCACGCACTCTTCACTCAGCGCCGTCGTCTCACCTTTGATCCCCTGTGGAACGAGCCCGTCCCTAGAAAGAGGAGCTCGAGAAGGTGTGGGCAGATGCCCGGGAGGAGGACGCCTGCTTCACACGCTGCCAGCCCAGCTTTGATCCCTGGTTCCACATACGATGCCCCAAGCACTGCCAGGAGTGCCCCTGAGCACTGCCACGTGTGGCAGAGAAGAGAGGGGGTCCCTTTGGGGACTCCACTGCCTGGATGTCAGGGTCCTGGCCATTAGACCCCGGCAAACTGGAGTATGATCCCCCAGCCACCGGACTTACTCCCTATAGGAGAGGGAGTGGGAAGGGAAGAAGCCTCTGCCCTGCCCCCCTGCGCACCGCGGCCACCCCACCGCTGCCACCGAGAAAGAACCACACAGGGGGGGAGAGTTGGAGGTCAAGCAACTCTCATTTTTATTAAGCTCACACGCCAATATTTAAAGAAGAAATTTTAGGGAGGAGTGGGCAGGATGGACACCTGGTTATCAGCTCTGGAGTAAACATTTTGCTGGGCCCTTTACAGATGTGAACTAATGATTTATGTTCCCTCCTCTCAAGGCCGGGTATGCTTAGCTCAGACAAGTGGTGACTTTCAAGTTTCACCCCATTATCTCCTCAACCAGGGAGCCCTTCTGGGTGGAGTGCTGGCACAGGGCCGTAGGGCCCCGTTTGAAGAGAGCCTGTTTCTGTCTCTAAGGGCAGGGGATTTGGCCAGGGTCTCAGGCTAGCTGCTAAGACCCCAACACCTGCAGACACCCACCCCCATCTTCGCATGCGGCAAGGGTTCTGCCATGGAGCTACAGAGGGGTCACAAGCAACTAAAGCACTGCGGGGCTCAAGCGATAGCACAGCGGGGAAGGCATTCGCCTTGCACGCGGCCCACCCGGGTTCGATTCCCAGCATCCCATAGGGTCCCACGAGCACCGCCAAGAGTAATTCCTGAGTGCAGAGCTAGGAGTAACCCCTGTGCATTGCCGGGTGTGACCCAAAAAAGAAAAGAAAATTAAAGCGCTGGGTCTATGAAAGTGGAGGGCTGGGGTCCCAGTTTGCTCCCTCGGCCCCTGGCGGGACAGGCTTTGAGCCCCTGGCGACCATGAGTCCTTGTAATGAGCTGCCATCATCACTTGGCTGAGATTCACCGGCAGTGACCCCCCCCACCAGCACTGCTGGGGAGACCCCCCACCTCCAGAAATAAAGTCCTCAGGGCTCCCTGCTCATCTTCAGCGGCTCTGTGCTGGGAGGTGCCGTGTGCCCGCGCTGCCCGCCTGGTGTGGGTCAACACGCTCCCTCCGGGCCGGGCAGAGCGGCTGTCGCTGGCCTCACAGTTCCCACCTAGGCCCCAGCCCTCGCCTGGCGCCCTGGGACTCCTAAACATCTCTGTACAACACAGGCATTTGGCGGTGCGTTTCCAGGGTAAAGTCCCTTCCCTGGAAGTTTCATCACCATCCCGTGACCCCTCGACCTCTCGTGGTGCGGGGCGAAAGGGGGAAGTTGGCAACAGCCTCTTGGGGAAAGGCCCCACTTCCAGTTTCCCAACTCATTCAACCACTTCTTGCTTCGGATGAGGTGGTTCAGCCGTCTTTCCTGGAGCTGCAGAGGGTTTATCGTTTTCAAAGAGTTATTTTCAGGATGGACAGACCATATTTGGTTCTTTGGTTCTTCCATCTGTCCATTGATGGACGTGTATATATATATATATACATATATATATATATATATATATTCTTTTTGGGTCACACCCGGCGATGCACAGGGGTTCCTCCTGGCTCTGCACTCAGGAATTACTCCTGGCGGTGCTCAGGGGACCATATGGGATGCTGGGAATCAAACCCGGGTCGGCCGCGTGCAAGGCAAACGCCCTCCCCGCTGTGCTATCGCTCCAGCCCCAAGGACGGGTATATTTTTAAGTGTGATTTATTTATGACTTTGCCTCTGTTTCTGGAGTAGCTCGCCCACTGGGTGATGCCTGTACACTTAGCTGTGCCACCAGGAGGGTGCCTGGGTGAGTCAGGTGCCGAGGTGCCAACCCAAGGCTTCATGCGTGGACGATGGGAGTTCTGGTGGAGCCACAGCCCTCTGACCAGATCTGGCCCATTTCCACCTTTCAGTCACCATGAAATATATTTAATAGCCTGTGCCATGTGTTTTTGGTTTTGAGGACATACTGAGTGTTTTGTATTTGGGGGTTTTTTGTTTGTTTGTTTCTTGTTTTTCTTTTTGGGTCACACCCAGCGATGCTCAGGGGTTCCTCCTGGCTCTGCACTCAGGAATCACTCCTGGCGGTGCTTGGGGGCCATATGGGATGCTGGGAATCGAACCCAGGTTGGCCGCGTGCAAGGCAAACGCCCTACCCACTGGACTATCTCTCCGACTCCTTATGCCCAGTGGTTCTGGGAGCTCCTCACAGCTCAGAACTGGCGGCTCCTGGGGGACAATGCAGTGCCAGAGCCCGAACTTGGCCCTCCTGCTTGCAGAGCGCCCAGCACTCCGTCTCTCCCCCAGGCCCCTCCGCAGCTTCGTCATTCACTTGGTATTTTTAGAATTTTTATTAACCTTTCCCCGAAATGTGAAGACAGATGTAGTCGTCTTTAAAACCCCCCGTGAAGACTCCGCAATCAGAAACTAGCGAGATATCATAGCAGGAGGGGTGCTTGCTTGCACGTAGCCAGCCTGGGTTCGATCCCCGGCACCACTGACAGCCCCCTGGGCCCTGTCAGGAGTGATCCCTGAGTGCAGAATCAGGAGTAAGCCCTGAGCACCGCTGAGCGTGAGTGTCACCAGAATAGAGAAACAAAGAACTCTCCAGCCAGGAGCCAGAGGGCCGGGAGGGTGGGTGAGAGCATAGACTCTGCCTGCGGGGGTCTGAGCCCCATCGCTTCCCCGGGCGCAGCCAGTAGCAACGCTAACGCTCAAGTATAGCCCCCAGGTGTGGCCCCCAATCCAAAGCAGACTCTGCCATCTGTCATTTGCCCCCTGCCTTGCCTGCAGTTCTGCATCTCTGCCCAGTCCCTCTTTGCCCAGTCGGTGCCCGCCCGGTCTCTCTGACGCGGCGTGGAGTGGGAGGGCACAGGAGCAACAGGCCATTCCGCAGAGTCACAGAGCTGGTATGCTGAGCCCGGACAGACGAGACTGTCGTATTTGTCAGCTCTTCCCCCCCCCCCCCCAAGTCCTCTCTAACAATCGCTTTATTTTTAATCTGTATAAGACGCTTTGCTCATCACCTCTAAAGGAGAAGTGGTGACTTACGAAACCCCTTTCACACTTGCCGTCCCCCAAGGCCACATGCTCTACGGTTGGTGTTTTGGTCACATGGAGATGATTTCTAGGAAAGCTTTAATCATCACATAATGCGAAAGCATGAGGGGCCGGAGCGATAGCACAGCGGGTAGGGCGTTTGCCTTGCATGCGGCCAAGCCAGGTTCGATTCCCAGCATCCCATATGGTCTCCCTGAGCACCGCCAGGAGTAATTCCTGAGTGCAGAGCCAGGAGTGATGCCTGTGCATCACTGGGTGTGACCCAAAAAGAAAAAAAAAAAGCACAGTGGGGAGGGCCCTTGCCTTGCATGTGGCCAACCCAGGTTTGATTCCCGGCATCCCATAGGGTTCCCCGAGCACCGCCAGGAGTAAGTTCTGAGTGCAGAGCCAGGAGGAACCCCTGTGCATTGCTGGATGTGACCCAAAAAGCAAAACAAACAAACAAAAAGAACGAAGAAAGCGTGAGTGGCCCCCTGGGCTTCTCTCTTTGATGATGATGATGATGATGATGATGATGATGATGTTCAAACATGAGCACCCTGCATGTGTGAGGAGGGCCCCCTGCTCTGCGGGCCCCCTTAAACCTAACAGGAGCGAGTCACCCCTTTTCCAAGCTTGGGTCGGTAACAAAAGTGGAAACCCCTAACGGTAAGGCTGGTGGGCCCAGAAGCCACACGTCTCCCTGCAGCCCCCGGTACTGCTCCAGTGACCCCTGGCCCCAGGTGAGGCCAGCTAGCCAGAGCCATCAGCACGGGGAGCTCCGAACACGAAGCCCCTGTTTGCTATGCAACGAGCACACTTAATGGAACAATTGTTTTGGGGGGCCAAGGGGAAGGTCATTGTTGGGGGTCAAACCCAGGGCCTCACCAAACAAGTGCTCGGCCACTGGGACCAACCAGAATTCCGTCTCCACAGAGAATGGTGGTCGCTCATCATTCACAGGTGGTCGGTCGCTCCTCACATCACTGAAAATCCAAGCCCCTCTCACATCTGGCCCGGGGCTTCGAGACTACTCGAAATCCGGCATGTGGGGTGGTGGCGGGATCCTACTCGGCCTCACCCCTGCCAGACGGGAGCTCTCCAAGGGGGAGGGGGCTGCATGGTAGCACTTGCTGGGGGTCTTGGTCAGGAAGTCTGTCGTGGGCTTTATTTTTTTTCTTTTTTGGGTCCCACCCGGGAATGCTCAGGGGTTACTCCTGGCTCTGCACTCAGGAATTACCCCGGCGGTGCGTGGGGGACCATATGGGATGCCGGGAATTGAACCCAGGTCGGCCACGTGCAAGGCAAACGCCCTCCCCGCGGTGCTGTCGCTCCAGCCCCAGTCATGGGCTTCTTGTTCAGCCTAGATGACTTCGGGGCGGGGGGTTCTATACTCTCCACTTGCTATTTATGGGCTTATTAGGAAAAAAGAGAAGCTGAAAGGGAGAAAAGGGAAGGCGAAGAATGGAAGAGGTGAGGGTTGGTTGCGAAGAAGAGAGAAAGCGGAGGCCGGGAGTGGGCGGGAGGAGGAAGTGGGACAGGGAAGTGTGGCCCCTCGGCCTCCAGCCTGGCCCCTGCAGGGGCAGAAGAGAAACTTCCTCCCCTCAGGGCTGCCCCTCGAGCTGCCACTCACTGGGCGCGAGACATTAGGGAATCGTCCTCCGGGTGGAGGTGCCAGCAGGCGCCAGGGCTGGGCCTGAGCGACAGCACCGCTGGGAGGGCGTTTGCCTTGCAGGAGGCCGATGGCTTCAATCCCCCACACCCCAGCCGGTCCCCAGGAGTGACTCCTGAGTGCAGAGCCAGAGTAAGCCCCGGGCACCTCCGGCTGTGGACCAAAAGCAGCAACAAAGAAAAAGGAAGGTTGCCAGGAAAGTCCGTCCCTTCTCTGCCGGGGCGGCTCTGTGCTCCCGGCTCAGTGCTCCCGTTTGCCCTCCCCGTAGCTCTTCCCTCTCTTGGACAAACAGCCCACCCTCGCCTGGGTGATTCTGTCATTTTGTTGTTTTGGTTGGTTGGGGGCCACACCCAGTGTTGCTCAGGGCTCGCTCCTGTGCTCAGGGCACCATCCGGGGTGCGGGTCACTCAGGCCACGTACAAGGCAGCCAGGCACGGGCCCGAGCCCAGCCCTCCCCGCACCCACCTGGTCTCATCTGGGGCCTCCACCTGCGAGGTCACTCCCCGGGGTTCCAGACAGCGTGAAGTGAGGGTGGCGGGGCTGCCTCCTCACCCACAGCGCCATCTTTCCCTCCGTCCTGCTTCCGCCTCAGAGACAATCTCCTCCCTTTCTGGTGATATATATTTTTTTGGAGGGGACCACACGGGGCAGTGCTCGGGGGTTACTTCCGGCTCTGCACTCAGGAGTCACTCCAGGCGGGGCTCAGGAGACCAGACGGGCTGCCGGGGCTTGAGCCCAGGTCGGCCGGGTGCCAGGCAAGCGCCCTCCCTGCTGTACTACCCACCGCTCTGGGCCGCAGAACTCCCCTCCCTGGGAGACAGTGCTCCCCTACCTAGCCTCTGATCGCAATCAGCATCTCAGCTGTGCTGATGAGAAGATTCGGAGAGCGAGCAGAAGTTTCCAGGGCACACCCACGCCGCGGGCACCCAGATCCAGATCCCAGGAGCGATTAGGAACCAGATTCTATCTCTTGTCGACGTGAAGCCTTTTTTTTTTTTTTGGGCCACACCCGGCAATGCACAGGGGTTACTCCTGGCTCTGCACTCAGGAGTTACTCCTGGCGGTGCTCAGGGGACCATATGGGATGCTGGGAATCGAACCCGGGTCGGCCGCATGCAAGGCAAACGCCCTACCCGCTGTGCTATCGCTCCAGCCCGACATGAAGCCTTTTAAGAATGGTTGCAAAATGGCATAAAAACGTACCATCTTACCCATATTTGAGTGCTGTTCAGTGGCCTTAAGTAACCCACGTTGCGACACCACCGCCACTCCATCCCCGCTCGCTTTCATCTTGCAAAACTCGGGACTCTCGCCCCTTTCAACACCGACTCCCGGTCCCCACATGTCCCCCGTCCCCTGCCCTCCTGTCTGGAAGTTGGACTTTTTTACCTTTTTTTTTTTTTTCCGTTTTGGGTCACACCCAGTGATCCACAGGGATTACTCCTGGCTCATGCACTCAGGAATTACTCCTGGCGGTGCTCGGGGGACCATATGGGATGCTGGGAGTCGAACCCAGGTTTGCCGCGTGCAAGGCAAACGCCCTGCCCGCTGTGCTATCACTCCAGCCCCAGAAGTTGGACTTTTTAAATTGCAGTTCTCACTAGAGGTCACGCTCCCCAATGCACAGGGGTCACTCCTGACTCTGCACTCAGGAATTACTCTTGGCGGTGCTCGGGGGACCATATGGGATGCTGGGAGTCGAACCCAGGTTTGCCGCGTGCAAGGCAAACGCCCTGCCCGCTGTGCTATCACTCCAGCCCCAGAAGTTGGACTTTTTAAATTGCAGTTCTCACTAGAGGTCACGCTCCCCAATGCACAGGGGTCACTCCTGACTCTGCACTCAGGAATTACTCTTGGCGGTGCTCGGGGGACCATATGGGATGCCAGGACTCGAACCCAGGTCGGCTGCGTGCGAGGCAAATGCCCTCCCCACTGTGCTATCGCTCCAGTCCCCGCACTCGTGTTTTGTGGTGCTTGCAGTTAGGATTTGCAGCTTGGGATGGTGGACAGAGAAGCTGCCGGCACCGAGAACAGAGTTGAGAGTCGGTGGGAAGGTGCAGACCATGAGCACAGGCTCACGAGTCCAGTGCTCTGCGCCCCTCACTCTTCCTCGGGGTCCCTGCCTGTCTCTGGCCGAATCAGAGAGGAACCTTGTTCTTCCGAAAAATAATCATGACTCTTTCATAATTGGACGGGAAAATCTTTACTTCTTTCCCCCCAATTGTACCTAATAAGCATCTTTGAATGTGGATTTTTTTTTTTTTTTTTTTTTTGCTTTTTGGGTCACACCCGGCGATGCACAGGGGTTACTCCTGGTTCTACACTCAGGAATTACTCCTGGCGGTGCTCAGGGGACCCTATGGGATGCTGGGATTCGAACCCGGGTCGGCCGCGTGCAAGGCAAACGCCCTCCCCGCTGTGCTATCACTCCAGCCCCATCTTTGAATGTTTTTGTCCCGACGCCAGATGTCCGTTTTCCAGAGTTGCTTGTTTGTTTGCTTGGTGTTGGTTTTTCCTGGGCCACATCTGGCAGGGCTGACTCCTGGCTCTGAGCTCAGGCAGGCTTTGGGGATCCCATGTGGTGCCAGGGGTCGAACCCGGGTTCACCACATGCAAGGTAAGTGCCCCACCCGCTGTACTATGGCACTGACTTTCCTATTCAAGGGCAACTGCACCTGGCTATGCCTGGGCCCGGCAGGGGCGGCCCTGGGGGTGCCAGGGGTCAGCAGGGGTGTGGCAGCGGTGCCGGGGAGAGGTGTGGGATGCCCGGGACCAAGGTCAGGGCCTCGCCCATGCTTCTGTCCTCTCCTCAGCCCATTTCTCAGGTTTTTATCTCAGAAGCTAGTCTCTCTCCTGGATCCTGTTGTTCGGGTGTTACTCTGTCTCACGTGCTTTAATTACTCCACTGAACTGGGTTCTGGGGGTAGGTGGGGTGTGTGTGTGGGGGGGGGTGTTTCCCAGCTTTTCCCTCCGTTCTCTCTGCAGCCTGCAGGGTCGATGCCCTTTGGGTCGAACTCCGCGTCCTCACTGGCAGCCCCGAGTCAGCGGGGGCTCGTGTTTTCTTTCCTTTTATTTCCAAACACTTGCTCGTTGTTTTGGAAATATCTCACATTCCCGGGGCTTGGAGATTTCCTGAATCAGCACCGCACCTCCAGCTCAGACCCACCGACTCAGGATTCAGCCCACCCAGAAGATGCTCCCAGACCCCAGGGCACAGCCAGAGGGACCGATGGGAGTTACCGGGGGTCTCCCCCAGACGCTAGTGTGCCCCCACACACACACCAAGAAAGGCAAAGCCTGTCACCTTCAATCCTCTGCCGAGAAACGTGTTTTCACTGCAGGCAACGGGACCCGTTTGTTTTCATGGTTTGCACATGACACAATTACACACAAGCGCCAAGAAACACAGCAGATCAAGATCAAACCCACCAGTTGGGCATTAATCCCTGGCGTTAGCCCCGAAATGCCCCAAGAAACGCCCTCTCCACCCCCTTCTCCCGCCTTCCCACGTGTGGGGGGGAGCTGGCACCTGAGCGGGGGTCCCCGTCCCACTTTCCAGAACCACAGGAGAGCGGAGTGTCCTGCCCACGAACAGTGCAGAGCCCTGGCTGTGAGACACAGCGGGGGTGCCGTGCAGTTCCTCATTGCTGGTTCCGTATCTGCTAGACGCAAGTGCACACCCCCAGGCTGAGAGCCCCACAGGCGCCGGTGTTTGGGGCCCACACGACTGTCAGAGCTGGGGACGCTGCAGCTACTTGACTGTCGCACCAAAAACCTGTCCATCCTGTCTGTCCCCCCATCTCTCTCTGTCTGTCTCTGTCTCTGTTTCTGTCTCTCTCTCTCTCTCCTCTCCAACTTTGCATTTCTGGTTTGTTCTTCACTTCCTCCCTTGCACTCTAAGCAAACAGCTCCTTAAGAATTCTCAGTGGAGGGGCTGGAGCGATAGCACAGCGGGTAGAGCGTTTGCCTTGCGTGTGGCCGACCCGGGTTCAAATCCCAGCATCCCATATGGTCCCCTGAGCATGGCCAGGGGTAATTCCTGAGTGCAGAGCCAGGAGTAACCCCTGTGCATCGCCAGGTGTGACCCAAAAAGCAAAAAAAAAGAATTCTCAGTGGAATTTCCAAAACACCTTTATTTTTTTTTAATTCAGGTAAAATTCACATAATGAAATGACATTTTCTCATTGTCATAATGGGAAATATCACTGTATCACTGTAAATGTCATCCCGTTGCTGATTGATTTGCTCAAGCGGGGATCAGTAATGTCTCCATTGTGAGACTCGTGACTGTTTTTGGCATACCAAATACACCACAGGTAGCTTGCCAGGCTCTGCTGTATGGGCGAGATACACTCGGTAGCTTGCCGGGATCTCCGAGCGGGTCGGAAGAATCGAACCTGCATCGGCTGCGTGCAAGGCAAACGCCCTTACCACTGTGCCATCGCTCCAGCCCTTCACAGGAAATATAAACGATGAAAATGAGTAATTTTCATTATTCAAAATAAGGTGCTTGCTTGGAAACACGGCTGACCCGGGTTCTATTCCCAGCACCCCAAGTGACTCCCCAAGCACAGATCCCCGTGCACAGAGCCAGGAGCAAACCCTGAGCATTGCCAGGTGTGGCCAAAAACAAAAAAGTACAATCCAGTGTGGTATCTGCTCCATTTATAACGTTGCACAATCACCCAAAGAATCCAGGGTTTGGATTCGAGTATTAGAAACCAAAACCTTGTCTGGTTGGGTGCTTGCACATGCCAGACTGCCCCACCCCCAGCCCCTTTCCTAAAGGACAAGAGGACGGAACTGTCACTGGAATCTATTTGCAGTCACAGTGGAATGTGCCACTGATGGGCTGGGAGCGAATTTCCTGGTCTCCAGGGCACCCACCGGCCGGGTGCGGCTCTTCCTGAAGGGGCAGTTCCTTTTCTGTCTCTACAAACCCCTTCTTGTGACCACGCAGACACGGCGGTGGCTTTGAGGACACGCGTCCCCATCTTCCAACCTGCCTGCACGTGGTCAAGGGGGCTCCTTCTCTCTGCCCGTCGTCCGGTCTCGCCTCCAACTGGCTCTCAGCCGCCCTGGCACCAAGCCCCTGGTTACAGTTACATCACTGACCCCAAACGCTCGCATCACACCCTTCAGAGACCCCCACCCGAGGGCGCCCCCAGATCTCTTCCTGCCTGTGGATCTGCCGCTTGAGTTTCAGGGTCACCGACCCCTCCCAGCTCAGGGCTGTCCTGTGCCAGGCTTCCTCCCTCTGCAGTGCTCGGGTTCACGCACACCGGCACGGAGCAGCGCTCGATTCCTCTGCGCTTTTTGTTCGTCTGTTTTTGTGCCGCGCGTGGCTGCGCTCAGGGGGCACCTGGTTCTACACTCCGGGGTCGTGCTGGCAGGGCTCGGGACCCGGGTGGGCTGCACGCGGGGGAGCGCCCTGCCCTCTGCCCTCACTCCGGCCAGCCACTAGCTCCGGCGTGGGCGGCTCCGGGCCCAGGCGCAGGCGCTGGCCGGGGGGCGTCACGGCCCCCCGCGGGCCCCCGGCCCTTCACCCCTGCAGCCCCCTCCCCACTCTCGAGCGTCAGGCGCGTGGGAGCAGAATTCCGGGACCCGTTCTGGAAGGCGGGCCGAGGGCCTCCCTCACACCTTCCGCCGCGGGGTGCGGGGTCACGGCCAGGGGAGCCCCGGGAGGGGGCCACAGCCCGGGCGCCCACGCGCGTCTGAGCATGCGCAGATGCCCCGGAAGGCGCGTGGCCCCGGGCAACCCGCCGCAGAGAGCTTCCAGATCTTTCCACGGGCACAGCCGAGCGCCCGGCGGGTGCCGGAGCGTCGCGTCCCCGAGAGGAGGGATGATGGCCTCGTCCCTCACGCTGGAACATTCTGGAACGTGCCTCAGTAGGTGGGGTTGGATCGCGCACCGTGCACTGCAGGGGGGCAGCTGGTTCGGGGGGGGGGGGGGGCGGCCTGGCCGAGCACTGCAGGGGGGCAGCTGCTTTGGGGGCTGCTGGGCCGAGCACTGCAGGGGAGCAGCTTGCTTGGGGGGTCCGCCGGGCCGAGCACTGCAGGGGGGCAGCTGCTTTGGGGGCTGCTGGGCCGAGCACTGCAGGGGAGCAGCTTGCTTGGGGGGTCCGCCGGGCCGAGCACTGCAGGGGGGCAGCTGGTTTGGGAGGGTCGGCCGGGCCGAGCACTGCAGGGGGGACAGCTGGTTGGGGGGGAGGCCGGGCCGAGCACTGCAGGGGGGGCAGCTGGTTGGGGGGGAGGCCGGGCCGAGCACTGCAGGGGAGCAGCTGGTTTGGGGGGCGGCCGGGTCCTGGGGTGGGCACAGAGCGCGCTGCGTGTGGCACGAGTGAGACCGGTGGGGCTGTGGGAGTGGGGGTGTCCACTGCGGCACCAGGGCAGATTCCCAGCGGGACGCAGGAACCCCGTGGGGTGCCCGGAAGGGAATCTCGCTCCCACGCTGGCCGGGCGGGGCGCAAGGCCCCTTTACTGCTAGCTCCCGCGAGGGTCCGACTCCCCTCCAATGCAGTGCAGTCTTTTTTTTTTTTTTTTTTTGGCGTTTTGGGTCACACCCGGCGATGCACAGGGCTGACTCCTGGCTCTGCACTCAGGAATTCCTCCTGGCAGTGCTCAGGGAACCATATGGGATGCTGGGATTCAAACCCGGGTCAGTTCTGTGCAAGGCAAAAGCCCTCCCCGCTGTGCTGTCGCTCCAGCCCCCCAACGCAGTGGAGTCTTGACAAAAGACCCCAGCGCACGTTGCAGGGGACATTCTATGGCGTACGGTTACATGAGCAGTGTTTAGCAGTGTCCCCAAGGATTTCGCAAAGCAGACGCGAGTCCGTGGGCTAACTGGCCGTGCCTGTCTGCTGTGCCCAGGTGCCCGCTTAAACAGGACTGGCTGGGGGCGTCTAGGGGGCTCCCACTGCAGCCGCGGACAGCCTCAGGGAGTTCCCTGGGGACGGGGAAGGGGGAGCAGAAACTTAGGCTACTGCCTGTCTTGATGCAGAGCAGCCTGTCGTGGCACATGTGAGGTTCTCTCTCGGCCTCCCACCAGGGATCGAACCCGAGTTGGCCACAGGCGCGGCAGGTGCCTCAGAAGCTCTGTGCTCTGGGCCCTGTTGCAAACTCAAAGCAACGGGAACTGAGTTTACAGTGTTGTACGACTGTCACGTCCCAAACACAGTTTTTCACCCCAGAGGGATAGTCCAGGCCCCCGGAGTGGGCGTCACTCCCCGCCACGCCTCCCTCGGCCCGGCCCCTGTGAACCTGCCCCCGGGCCGCGCGACGGGCCTGTCTGCTCCCTGACCGTCGGTGGACCTGCAGCTGCCTGCTCTGCTCTGTGCCTGGTCCGCGAGGTTCCTGCATCACAGCACGTGTGCACACTTCTTATTCATGGGACTTGGCTGGCGCCTCAGTGACCACGGGCCGCCCTCAGCTGGCCTGGTGCCAGGGAGCGCTCAGGGCTCCGGCCGTGCTCAGCACGTGCCCGACCACTTGCCCTGCGTCCGTCCCGGGCTCAGGGACTCCATCCGGCTCTGTGTCTGAATCCCGCTCCCTCTGTGGACAGAGCCATTTGCTTTGCTGTGGACAGAGCCACGGTCATCTGGTGATGGACATTTGAGTTATTCCGGCCTTCGCAGTGCCGGTGTTAGAGTGCCTGTGTTCCGGCTTCTGGTGGAACACCCGCTTGCCTTTCTCGCGGGTGGCTTCGCAGACGCGGAATGGTTGGGTCAGGGGGAACTCAGTGTTCACCTGTGGGCCGGCCACCAGGGCTGCGGCCACGGCCACCACGGGCCTCCCTCTGCACAGGCGTTTCCTGAGGCCAGCTTTCCAACACAAAAAAGAGCGCTGGGGGGCTGGAGTGATAGCACAGCGGGTAGGACATTTGCCTTGCACACGGTCGACCTGGGTTCGATCCCCGGCATCCCATATGGTCCCCCAAGCACCGCCAGGAGTAATTCCTGAGTGCAGAGCCAGGAGTACCCCCTGAGCATCGCTGGGTGTGACCCAAAAAGAAAAAAAAAAAAAAGGAGCGCTGTTGGAGCCTCCCTGTCCTTCGGTGTGGCTGTTTGTGTTTCTTCAGGAGATTCCCAGGAGTGGGGCTAGTGGGGGAAAGGGCTGGTGTGGTGTCCGTGTGCCCAGCCGAGGCCAGTGTGCCCTCCCTAGCTGGGGTGGGGGGTGGGGGGAGACCGTCCTTCCTGCTTCTTCCTGTGCCTGTGGCCGTGGGCTGCTTGTGGCTCACGCCAGCTGCACCCAGGCTGTTGGCATCTCCTTGCCTCCTTCCTACCCCTCGGGGTCATTTGGCGCCGCCCCTCCCTGAACCGTCTTTTTATAGTCCACATTCATTTCCCTGTTGGTTGTTTGTCTGGTTTAAGTCAATTTGTAAATTTTCTTTATTTAGTGTCCAGTTGACCTTTGACTCAATCACTGACAAATGATTAAGACCGTTGGCTCTGGGTCAGACAGCCAGCGGGTCACCCAGAGCTCAGCCCCTGGCTGACCATGGGACCTCAGAGAGTCATTTTGCCCCCGGCGTGCCTCAGCTGACTCATCTTTATGACAGTCTTTGTTATTACCCACACCCCCACCATCCTCGTCTGGGTGCCAGTGAGCTCACAGAGGTGGCATTCGAAGTACCCTCGCAGCACCCGGCACACACTAGTGGTCGGCAGGGGTTGGCGACTCTTGTTTATACTGCAAATATTTGTCCAGCTCCACCACTGGAACTGGCTTTATTTATGGTATCTTTTGTCACACAAAACATTTTCGTGTTTACATAGTCGAATATATCCGCCTTTTCTTTCCGAGCTTTTGCATTCCCAGACTGGGATGGGGAGGTGCCTGCTTCCTTTCTCTGATAACCAGAAGATCGAACTAACCACATCCTGCACCCAAAGCACTTTCTCCGGCTCCCCCCCTCCCCCCTCCTCCCTTGCCCCCGTAAAAATCGGCCTGTGGAGGAACACAGTGCTCCCCACGTCGCACCCCTGTTTCGCTGAGCTGCCCTGACGTTTGTCACCGGTTCCCTTCCCGATGTGTTGCCTTCGCTTCGCTTCGACTCTGAGCGTCTGCCGTACGCGTTTCCCCTCTCTCTCCCAGGCGTCGGGCTGTCCCGGCAGCTCGCCTGCTGCTCCGTCTTCCCTCAGCTGGGAAGTTTCTCCTTTCCTTCCTCTTCTAGCACCTTTCCTATGCGAGGAAAGTGTTTTCCTCCGTGAGCGTCTTCCCTTTCCCCACTTGGGAAGCACTTCCCTCCCGCGTGCAGGACCAGGAGCTGTGCCTGGCCGTGCCCGGCTGTGAGTGCGACCTCCCTCTCCAAGGCCTCGCAGGGACCTTCCTGTCGCCGTCCAACTGCTGCACCTTCTCACTCAGGGTCCCCCCGTCTCCCCAGTTACCCCCACGTGCTCCGCTTCCTCCCACTTTCCCCTTTTTCTCTCACCCTGCTCTCTGCTGGTTATTTATTTTCTGTGGTGCCACGGATGGAACTCAGGGTCTCACTCATGCCAGGCAGGTGCCCTCGAGCCGAGCTGCATGCCTCCCTCCCCACGCACGCGCGGCAGAAGCCGGGCATGAGGGGCTGGAGCGACAGCACAGCGGGTAGGGCTTTTGCCTTGCACGCGGCCGACCCGGGTTCGATTCCCAGCATCCCATATGGTCCCCTGAGCACCGCCAGGGGTAATTCCTGAGTGCAGAGCCAGGAGTGACCCCTGTGCATCCCAAAAAGCAAAAAAAAACAAACAAAAAAAAAGAAGCCAGGCATGAGTCGTAGGTGGCGGCTGTGCCGCTGACCGACTGGCCCTGACCTGGGGGCTCCCGGGCGCCTCCCTGTTGGGTGATTTGCTCCATGAGGCATTTGTTTGTCTCCTGTAAAGGACTCAGCACTGCAGAGGCTCCCGGCACGGTGGGAACAGAGCCCCGAGCCCAGCCAGCCGGGTGCCAGGCCAGCACTGCTCATCCTCGTCATCGGCTTTTGGTTATTGGGAATTCTCGGGGTCAGAACGCCTGGCGTGAGCCGGTTCGCCTGGCCGGGCCGTGCTTTCCGGTCTGGAAACGAGTACGAGACCGTCCGGTAGGCTCAGAGGGATCCGCCGAAGCCGCCGCCTCCCTGCCCCCCGCCTGCCTTGCCCAGGGCTCACTCCTGTTGCCGGCTCAGGGATCACTCCTGGAGGGCTCAGGGATCACTCCTAGCGGAGCTCGGGGGACCAGATGAGATCGAACCTGGGCCGGCTGCGAGCAGGGCAGGTGCCTTCTCCCTGTTCTGTCTCTCTGGTCCCAGTCTGTATCCCTGTGGCCCCTCACTCGCAGGGTCCGAGAGACCGCGGTCCTCTCTCTGGTGCCGGTGCCCTGGCTTCACACCCCATGGTGCTGAGGGCAGGGCGAGGGGCGCCAGGGGTCAAACTCAGGGCCTCGAACACACCAGGGGTGTGTGTTTAAGCTATGCTTTCTCCTCTTGAGCTTTCCCCAACCCTGTAAGAATTTAGTGGCTTTGGCTAGTAGGGCTCCAAATCAGTGGTTTTTACTAAGTTCTGATTGAACATCAGTGTCCTGCCTCCCGGGGAATCTGCACAGGAGTCGGACTTACATTTTCATCACTTGGAAAACATATGCCATTTTATAACATTTGTGATTGGTAGGTGGAGAGAGAGAGAGAGAAGAAGAAGAGAAGAAAGAGAGAGAGGAGAGAGAGAGAGGGAGGAGAGAGAGAGGGAGGAGAGAGAGAGGGAGAGAGAGAGGGAGGGAGGAGAGAGAGAGGGAGGAGAGAGAGAGGGAGGAGAGAGAGAGGGAGAGAGAGGGAGGGAGGAGAGAGAGGGAGAGAGAGAGGGAGGGAGGAGAGAGAGAGGGAGGGAGGAGAGAGAGGGAGAGAGAGAGGGAGGGAGGAGAGAGAGGGAGAGAGAGAGGGAGGGAGGAGAGAGAGGGAGAGAGAGAGGGAGGGAGGAGAGAGAGGGAGGAGAGAGGGAGAGAGAGAAGGAGGGAGGAGAGAGAGAGGGAGAGGGAGGAGAGAGAGAAGGAGGAGAGAGAGAGGGAGGAAAGGGAGAGAGATAGAGAGGAGAGAGAGAGAGGAGAGAAGGAGGAGAGAGAGGAGAGAGACAGAGAGGGAGGAGAGAGAGAGACAGAGAGGGAGAAGAGAGAGGAGAGAGACAGAGAGGGAGGAGAGAGAGAGAGGAGAGAGGGAGGAGAGAGAGGAGAGAGACAGAGAGGGAGGAGAGAGAGAGGAGAGAGGGAGGAGAGAGAGAGGAGAAAGAGACAAGAGAGGGAGGAGAGAGAGAGAGACAGGGAGGAGACAGGGAGGAGAGAGGGAGGAGAGAGACAGAGAGGAAAGAGAGAGAGAGACAGAGAGGGAGAAGAGAGAGGAGAGAGAGACAGAGAGGGAGGAGAGAGAGAGGGAGGAGAGACAGAGGGAGGAGAGAGAGAGAGGAGAGAGAGAGCGAGAGAGGAGAGCGCAGTTGTCAGTGTTTGCCCACGAGAAGCCAAGCTGCCCGTTCCGTTGTTCTGCTCTCTCTGCTTTGCTGGAGCTGAATTCCTGGGCCTCGCGGCACGGCGGGCAGTGTCCTGCCGCTCACACTCACGGCCCCCGGGCGGCTTTAGATCAACACCCGGGATGTTCCGGCCGAGCGGGCGCGGTGGGCTGACGAGGTGTCCGGACAACCATGGGTCCCCTGGGCTCACATATCCCTCCCGGGGGGCGGATGCCCAGGGTCACGGTGTCGCGGTCCTCTCCCTGGGCCTCTCCCTGCCTCTGTCTCCCAGCACCGCATCTCCTCTCTTGTGAGGACATGAGCCCGCGGGTGCTCGTTTCACCCCACTTCACCCTTCCTCTCTGCACTCAGCCCCCTCCTTCCTTTACCCGTCGGAGGACGCACTGGTCACGGTGGCCCTGTGCTGTGATGCACGGGGCCCGTCGTCGTCCGCTTGCCAGGCAGGGCTCCTCGCCACGTGCTGTACCGTCCCCACACGTTACCCGGCCACTTCCAGGGCCCCGTCTCCACGCTGTCACATTCTCAGGGACTGGGACTTCAGGATCCGGGACACACTCAGCCCTGCGCGGGCCCCTGTGCCCGCTCCACAGGGTCATCCGGAGAAATGCGTTTCCATGAGACCCGTCCAGCCTGGCCCGCAGCAGCCACGGTACCTGCTGGTTCCTCCCTCCACCCGCCACACTGGAGCACTTGCGTCTCAGCGCAGTCTCGGAGGCTGAGGGGGTCACTGCTGGAGCTTTTTGGTCAAGGTTCCTTTACTGGGTTTTGTTTTGTTTTTAGTTTTCAATGTTTGAGTCACACCAACCGGTGCTCAGGGGGCTACTCCTGGCTCTGCACTCAGGAATTACTCCTGGTGGTGCTTGGGGGACCGTCGGGGATGCCAGGGATCGAACCCAGGTTGGCTGTGTGTAAGGCCGACACCCAGCCCCCTGTGCTATCACTCTAGCCCCTCTTTACTGGTTTTAACTGTACACTTTTTATGAATGGTGAAATCCACATAGCATGGAATTAACCATTTCATGTATAGTTTATCACCATTTTGTTTATTTCTTAAACTTATTACCATTTTAAAGAAAATTTATGGTCTTAGAAGTTTTTCAAGGGCTGGAGCGATAGCACAGCAGTAGGGCATTTGCCTTGCACCCGGCCAACCCGGGTTTGATTCCTCTGCCCCTCTCAGAGAGCCTGGCAAGCTACTGAGAGTATCTCGCCTGCACGGCAGAGCCTGGCAAGCTACCCGTGGTGCATTCAATTTGCCAAAAACAGTAACTAGTCTCACAATGGAGACGTTACTGGTGCCCGCTCGAGCAAATTGATGAGCAACGGGATGACAGTGACAGTTTTCCAAGTGTCTGTAGACTTGCTTATTTTATTTCTGTGGCCCTGGAGAAGAAACCCAGGTCTCATACATGCATGCATGGGCGTGTGTTTGCTGCCAAGTCTCTCTCTGGCCCCTAAAATGAACCACTTATTTCTTTTTTAATTTTTTTATTTGGGGCCCGCACCTCGTGGTGCTCCGTGTCAGGGATCACTCCTTGCAGGACTTGGGGGACCGTCTGTGGTGCTGGAGCTGGGGTCGGGCGAGCTGCGTGTGAGCCCAGCGCCCTGCCTGCTGTACCAGCGCCAGGCCCCCGGGGAAGCCATTTTACGGGAACAGTGAGAGGCATTTAATAGTCTCACGGTTACACAAACATGCTCCGAGTTCTTCAGAGGGGATGCACTTTCCTCACCCCAAAAGGAGATCCCTTACCCTCGAGCCACCTCTCCCCGACTTCCTCCCCCAGCCCCTGGCACCCAGTAGCGTTTGCTATGGTTTTGGTTTTGCCTTTTCTGGATGTTTTGTCTAAAGTGGAGTCACACTGTCTGTGACCTTTTGCATCAGACTCCTTTCACTAGGCATAATGTTTTCAGGTTTTATTTTTTTATATTATTATTATTATTATTGTTATTATTATTTCTTTTTGGGTCACACCCAGCGATGCTCAGGGGTTACTCCTGGCTCTGCACTCAGGAATTACCCCTGGCCATGCTCAGGGGACTATATGGGATGCTGGGAATCGAACCCGGGTCGGCCACATGCAAGGCAAACGCCCTCCCCGCTGTGCTATCACTCCAGTCCCTGTTTTCAGGTTTTAAATCTTACTATTTTTCAGTGAACAGGCTTACTTTGGGTGACCCTTTTTCAGATTCACAAAGATGTTTAGAACCTAAGGACCATCTGTGGGTATTGAGGGGCCCGAAAAAGAAGGTGAAGAATGATCTGAGTCCGGAGGGCAGTGGAGGTGGTCGGGAACAGAATCGCACACATGCCCGCCTGCGTCGACGCCTCCTGCGCATAGAACAGAACTTCATACCACAATCTTCTTCTGCCCTGACTTCACCAGCTGAGCACTTGGTCACATTCGTTCCCGAGGCTTTTGGTTTTGAATGAGGTGCACCTCCCACTACAAGCCGCCAAGACCCCAGAATCACAGGGGCCCGCAGCAGCCTCTCACCCCCCTGGGAGCCCCAGGCAGAAGGCCATGCCTGTGCAGAAAACCAGCTCATCTGCGGTTGTTTTTGGTTTGTTTTGGTTTCGAGCCACACCTGGTGATGCTCAGGGGGTCGCTCGGGAATCACTCCTGGTGTTGCTTGGGACCGTATGGGATGTTGGGGATCGAAACTGGGTCTGGACATGCAAGGCAGGCACCTTCCCCACTGTACTACGCCTCGCACCCCTACCCCCCATCCTTTTTCCTGTGCGTCCTTGTTCTCTCTTATCCTCCACTTCCTCTCCCCTCCCCCCTTCCCTCTCTCTACCCTCCTCCCGCTCCATGTCAGTATCTGTGATGTTCCGTCCCCTGGGTAGATTGGTATCACCGCCACCACATTTAAGTCACAGATGGTTCTGTTGCCTTGAAGAAACGCCCACAGAAACACCTACAGGCACGCACGGCACAGTTGCACCGCGCTGGCGAGCCCGCCCCGAGCCCCAGCAACCGTGCGCGCGCTGCACAGTCTCCTGCTTCTAGAATGCCGTGTGGCTGCACTGTGCAGCCGCTCACATTTTCAGATCGCCCGCCCTGGTCAGCACAGAGCCTCTCAGGCCCATCCGGGCTCTGGGGCTGTAAAGCAGGGAGGGCATGTGCCCAGCGTGTGCCTGCCCAGACTGGACTGCTGGTACCACGTGGTCCCCGAGCACTCAGGGCCCGAGCACCACGGGCATCATATCCTCGAGTCTCTGCATTGAACAGCCACACCAGCCGGCCGAGAACCACGGGTGGGACTCCTGGGCGCTCTGAGAACTGCTTTGGAGGCCCCCAAAGTAAACATGGAAACAGTCTGTCTGAGGCCTTGTGTGCACCAGTAGTTTTTCCTTATTTCTCATTTTTTTGTTTGTTTGTTTGTTTTTCCTTTTTGGGTCATACCCGGCGATGCTCAGGGGTTACTCCTGGCTCATGCACTCAGCAGTTACTCCTGGCAGTGCTCGGGGGACCATATGGGATGCTGGGAATTGAACCCGGGTCGGCCACGTGCAAGGCAAACACCCTGCCTGTTGTCCTAACACTCCAGCCCCCTAGTTTTTTCTTGATACAGATGGTTAAACACCCTTTGTCTAAGCATCCTTGCACTGAAGGACATTTACAGATCCTTCTTTTATTTAATTCGGGTTTTTGTTTGTTTGCTTGGGGGCCACATCTGTCATGCTCAGAGGCTATATTCCTGACTTGGTGCTGGGGGTTGCACCCAAAGGTGTTCTGGAGAGAATGTGGGGCCGGCGATCAAACCCAGATCTCAAACGTGTGGAGCCTGTGCTCCAGCCCACTGACCTGTCTCTCCAGCCATGGGCAGGTTCTTCTTCCAGATGTAGTAAGAGTGGTGCAGTGCAGCCCGTGGTAGCAGGACGTGTGACGAGGTCCTGGTTTGACAATATTGTAGTGGTGTCCTTTGTCCTTTTACGACATTTTAGGAGCAAAGGCTCAGGAGTCAGGTTGCCTATGTTTGTTCTCAGGGCTGATCACTTACAGGTTCTGGGACCTCTCTCACATTCCTCAAACTCTCTGGGCCTCCAGCCTGTTCTGGGAGGTGGAACCAGAACCTCCCCTTAAAGTTAGTCAGCATCCTGCACGGAAACAGCACAGTGTCTTATGGATCCAGCGACTCAGAGAGAGGTGATGACCACGACGTCCCTCATCTCACTGTGAGTCCTTCATCACAGTGAGTTGACCCTCCCCGCCCCCTGCCCCCCTCCAGCTGCAATTCACCCTCAAGAGGGACCTCCCAGCATCTCAGAACGTGAGTCATGAGGAACAGGAGTCTGGGCAGGTGTGACTAAGGCAGACCTTGAGCAGAGTTCATCCTGGATGCAGGGTCGTGGCAAGTGTCTTTACAAGGGACAAAAAAGGAGGAACTCAAGACTCAAGACTCGGGGCCGGAGCGATAGCACAGCGGGTAGGGCGCTTGCCTTGCACGCGGCCGACCCGGGTTCGATTCCCAGCATCCCATATGGTCCCCTGAGCACCGCCAGGGGTAATTCCTGAGTGCAGAGCCAGGAGTGACCCCTGTGCATTGCTGGGTGTGACCCAAAAAGCAAAAAAAAAAAAAAAAAAAGACTCAAGACTCAAGGAGAAACTCAGAAAAGAAGGCCGGTGAAGATGTGCCAGGGATGGGTGTGGCGCGGCACCAGGGCTGAGCAGGGGTGAGGCACGGAGCAGATCAGCTGCTGGTGCCCTTGCCCACACCTTCATTGGTTTGTCTGCAGCCACGATGCCCTGGTGGGACAGACCAGGAGGGGATCTGCTTCTGCACAGCCCGCCCAGCCAGCCCTCACCTGGGCCTCCTCCCCCACCCGCCCGTGCTGGGCGCCCTCCTCCTCTCAGCAGCATCTTGTCGGGTTCCGTGTGGTCACTCCTGGCCCCTCCCCCCGTTAGCCCGCTCCCTGCATTGCCGGCTCCCGAGTCCCCAGCGCCTTCCACACGCCCTTCCAGTCACGGCCGGCTGCTTTTCTCATTGCCTCCCCACCTTGAGTGAGAGTCAGAGGAGAGTGTCTGGCTCCTGTTTCCTCTCCGCCCGCCGATGCCTCCATGCAGACTCCGTGCTTGCCCGTGACGGTGGGTGGAAGGGGCTTGCGGGTAACCCAGGGGCTGCGCGCGTGCAGGAGGCCTAGCTCCAACCCCCACACCATCCCATCCCCTGAGCGCTGCTGGGACCTCCCCATAAAGTGGGGGGACTGGAGGGGCTGGAGCCATAGCACAGTGGGTAGGGTGTTTGCCTTGCACACGACCGACCCGGGTTCAAATCCCTGCATCCCATATGGTCCCCTGAGCACCGCCAGGGGTGATTCCTGAGTGCATGAGCCAGGAGTGACCCCTGTGCATCGCCGGGTGTGACCCAAAAAGAAAAAAAAGTGGGGGGACTGGAGAGCTAGTACCGGAGTTGAGGTGCACGTATGCAGCCAGCACCAAGCTTTGGGGGGCGGCTCTCGCAGGCCTCTGAGCAACCCTGGGGAGCCCCGGCATTGCAGGCCTGAGGAGCACCGCCTGAGGAGCACTGCCTCCTGAGGCACGTGGACAGGACCATCGGCCCGACAGGCTGAGAATCACCCGCAGCCGCCCCGAGCCTTCAGAGCACTGCTTTAGGAGAAGCTTCCTGCCCGCCCCCTCCCCCACTAAAAGAAGAAAATTGAAAGCAGAGGGAGGGTGTGCCGAGCTGGGAGCGTGCAGCGGCCCCGAGGAGCGGGGCTGTCCCCCTCGGCCGGGGAATCCCTGCGTCCGCCAGCTGCCCCCACTGTGCTTCCCCTGCGAGGTGACGTCCGCTGCGTGCCGGCGGCCTCCAGGACTTACCTGGAGAACCAGTCCAGCCAACAGCTCCGAAGACGCTTTCGAAACTCCTGAGCGTCTGCCTTTCTTCCCGCCCCGCCACTCCCGGGGGCTGGGAGTCCGGCTCTGCATGCCTTCTCCGGAGCCCACTCGAGGTGCCAGGCAAGCCTCATCTTGCCAAAGGAAAGGAGTGAGGGCGGCTGGGAACGAAAGCGTAACAGAAACTTGGGCCTGTCAGAACTCAAACCAGCGCATCTCCTCCCAGACCGGAGCTGGGGACGAGACCATCCTGGAGGATACTCCCCCTCCTCCCCTCCCCGCAGAGCCCCACGCTGGCGTCACGGCTGCCTCGGGACTCAGACCGAAGAGCTCTCGGCACCGAACTCTCGGGAGAATGGACAGTGACCGGCCAGCGGTCTCCCCTCCCCCCCCCCCCGCCCCCGTGCCACACCTGGTCATTCGCCACTGTTCCCAGCCATTCCCCAGCCCTCTCTCGACAGAAGACAGTTCCACCGAATCTCTTGCAAAGAATTCAGCATTTGTATTCTTTTTTTCCCTTTTTGTTTTTGTTTGTTTAGTGGCCACACCTGGTGGTGCTCAGGGGCTAATTCTAGCTCAGTACTGGGGGTTGCTTCCTGCGGAGGAACCGTGCACATGGTCAGGGGCCCGCACGCCAAGCGTCTCCCTGGAGCTCCTTTTGTTCCTCTGCACTTCCCTGTAGGACCCGGTTGACAGGCTGTAAAGGTGGCGTAGGCAGGAACAGGGTTTCTGCGCCCTGGCGCACACACAGGCCACGCCAGACTGTCTCAGACGCAGTTTATTGAAGGGGAGATCACTTCTAAGTACTGAAACACAAGCAGGGGAGCCGGGAGGCCCCTGCTGGCCCACGGGACGCCAGAGAAGCCCCTGTCTATTCCCTGATGCTCCAGTTAGCGCAGAGCTATTGGGCCAGGCCCGTCCTTCCCGCCGGACTGTAGGCAGAGCTGGCGGGCCTCCGGGCGGTCTGCTCCAGCGGCGTGGCTGAGAGATGGACGGCGCCTGCAGAACCCGAGTGACTGGGTTCCTGCTAGTGTGTGGAAAGATGCCAGGGCTGCCCCGAGGGCGGCACGACCCCCCCCCCCCACTCACTTGGCTCTCCTTGTCCCCATTGGGCATTCCAGTAGGCGGCAGACCACCCGGGAGCCCACTCAGGTGACCCCCAGAGGTTCCAGGGCTGGCTTGGCTGGCCTCGGGCTGGACGGAGAGTCCCCGGGGCCAGGAGTCTCTCCCGGGCTCTGCAGGAACGTGGACAGTTCAGCTGCCTTCAGCTCTGCGCCAGTCAGAGGTCAGACGTGCACGTGTCAGGGCCTCCAGGTCTGTGCGATGACCCTGATGACCCTCGGGAGCCGAGAGGGCCACTCTGCTTCCCGGCCCCTCACTCCCAGCCCGAGTCTGGGAGCTCCGGGAAACCGCAGACCAGTGCTCATGATGACGCCACGTTGTGACGAAGCGCTTCTACCGAAAGGTCGGCTCTGTTGTCTAGTGAGAGGCCGGGCTCAGACAAGGGGGCCCCCGGGGCTCCCCAGCGCCAGCGATCAAGGGGCCCGGCGGGCTGCGGGTGGCGTCCAGGTCGCCGGTGAGCTCCATGCTCGTGCTCCGGTTCGTGTGCAGCTCGTCGGGCGTGGCCCTGCGGAGGCAGCGGGTGACGAGGGTGGAGAAGAAGCTGGGGAAGATGGGGCTGGAGAAGTAGTAGACCAGCGGGTCCAGCATGCTGTTCATGTAGGTGAAGCTGAGCGTGATGAAGAACGCCAGGTCCACGGAGCGGTAGACGCTGCAGTCCCCGGTGCCCTTCGTGTACAGCAGCCAGAAAATGCGGATGCGCACGGCCACGCTGGGCAGGAAGCAGAGGATGAAGACGACGGCCACCACCAGGATGAAGTGGATGGCCCTCTTGATCTTGGCGTGCCGGTCCATTTGGCGCTGCCGCAGGCTCCAGATGATCCTGGCGGAGCAAAACACGATGATGCCCAGGGGCAGGAAGAACTCCAGGAGGAACATGGCGTCGTGCCACCGGAACGTCTGGCAGATGCTGAAGCTGCTGCACAGGTTGGCGCCGTCGTTCCTGATGAGCATCTGGTTGTACAGGAGATGGCACGTCAGGCCGATGGTCACCCCCCACAGGAGGCAGGAGATGACAGCCGCCGTGCGGTTGGACATCTTGTTCAGCGTGTGATGGGGATGGACCACGCGGAAGTACCTGTCCACGGCCACCACCGTGAGGAAGATGATGCTGCCCTGACGGTTCATGGCCATCATGAAGAGCATCAGCCGGCAGGGGATGTCCCCAAACTTCCAGTCCCACTTCCTCACGTAGTTGTCCATCAGGAAGGGCAGGCAGATGATCAGGAGAAAGTCAGCCACGGCCAAGTTGAACAGGAAGATCCGGCTGGATTTCCAGGACTTGAGGTGAAAGCAGAAGATCCACAGGGCGATGCCATTCCCCAGGACCCCGAACACGAACTCCAGCCCCAGCACGGGCGGCAGGACGCTGCGGATGAAGTCGTCTCGGAACACGCAGCAGTTCTTGTTGTTTATTCTCAGAAAGTGGTCCTGCGTGTGGGGCAGGTTCATGAGTGGATCGAGCCGGCCCCGGGCAGCGCCTCCCCGCGAGAAGGCTGGGGACGAGGTGCGCATCTGTCTGGCGGGTGTGTGGTTCCGCTCCCGCCTTTATGTCATGTAGGGGTGTTGAAATAGATGACTGAATGGTTACCAGGAAACTACGAAATCACTGTAGAAAAAAAGTGTGTGTGTCTGTGTGTGTGTGTGTGGGGGGGGGGGGGGGGGTTGGCCAGCAAAGCTCTTAAGCAACTTGCTGTTTGCATAAATAAGTAATGAAAAAAAATCCCCTGGCCAGACAGGAACCAGAAATGTTTGTAATTAGAAAGGATTTGTTTTGGCAAGCTAGCTGTCATCGGTGAATTTACTGAAACATTGAAGTATCCAGGGTGCCACAGAGGAGGGCTTGGTGCCTGAGTGCAAAGTACAGAGAGAATCAATTCGCCGTCACACAATTAGCTTACATAATGAACACAGTGATAATAGCAATAATAAATCACAGTGCTGAACTACACGGTTTTCCAGGAACATTAAGAATTAGAGGGGCTGGAGCTATTGCACAGCGGGTAGGGCATTTGCCTTGCACGTGGCTGACCTGGGTTTGATTCCCAGTATCCCACATGGTCCCCTGAGCACTGCCAGGAATAATTCCTGAGTGTTTGAGCCAGGAGTAACCCCTGTGCATCGCTGGGTGGGACCCCTCCCCCCAAAAAAGACAAACCTAAAAGAAAAAAAAAATGAAGGGCCAGAAAGAAGGCCCAATGGACCGATCCCAGCCTTGCATGAGGGACATATGGCTTCGATCCCCAGCCCAGCAGGAGCCCCAGCACTGCCAGGAGTCATCTCTGAGCCCAGAGCCAGAAGTGACTGCCAGGTATGGCCCAAAAACCAAGAGAAAAAAAAGAATTAAGATGAAAGATAAGCATGCATATGATTTATGAAGCAATCGCCTGAGTGCTTTCTTTGGGAAGTTGGAGACGTGGCATATCTCCTTTGTGAGGACGGATGTGTGGGATTTGGTGTGCCGGGATTTCCCCTCTGTTCTAGCAGGGATTGCTTGTTCCACCAGAATTCTGCAATTAATCTCCCTTTGAGAAAACTTGAATCCAGTCTGGTACATGCCAGGGTAGAGTCATTTGGGTTTTAGTTGGTGTTTGATGTCAATATGCTTCTATGCTCAAGTTAGATTTATCTTAACTCAAGTTATTTATGTCTAAGTACAGGATTCTTTTAAAAATCAGTTCACTTTATTTTGAGATAAGTTTTAGATTGACACCAAAATTGCAGAAAGTACAGAGTTCCTATTTCCTTGCACCTCCACTTACCTCATGGCCATGCCGCTAGCTATGTGCTATTTAATTTTTTTTTTCTTTTTGAGTGACACCTGGCAATGTACAGGGGTTCCTCCTGGCTCTGCACTCAGGAATTACTCCTGGTGGTGTTCGGGGGACCATATGGCATGCTGGGGATCGAACCCGGGTTGGCCGCGTGCAAGGCAAACGCCCTCCCTGCTGTACTATAGCTCCAACCCCTTAATTTTTGTTTAACTTGGGGGACACACCTGGTAGTGCTCAGGACTTATTCCTGGCGCTCTGCTCAGGGATCACTCATAGTAGTTCAGGAGAGGGGCCATGTAGGGTGCCAGGACTGAACCTGGGTCAGCCACGTGCAAGAGCCTTACCCACTGTACTGTCCCTCTGCCCCATATTTTTGAAAAGTTCCAGTTTTGAATGACGAAACTCGGAGCAATGGGGTCTGTGAGGCCTTTGAAACTGGCCCCCTCCAGGTTGCAGCTCATCACGTCTGCTTGCCAGGCTCGCTCTACCTGCGTGTTGGGTCTTAGGAATTCCGCTCTGCCACGAGTGTGGGGGGGATTCTCTTTAGAGCAAGAAACAGGGAACTTGTTTCACTGAGTTGAGTAAGTGGGATTTTAGACGTTTCGACATGCGCCAGTCCAATGATTAGACTCTTCTGGGAGCCTGAGGCCCTTGAAGACGAAGATGACAGGAAGGGGTGAGGGGCATAGCGAAGGCAAAAGCAGAGAGTGCATTTGCCTTGCACGGGGCTGACCCAGGTTCAATCCCTGGCATTCCACATGGTTCCCCAGGCACTGCCAGGAGTAATTCCTGAGTGCAGAGCCAGGAGTAACCCCTGAGCATCGCTGGGTGTGACCCAAAAAGAAAAAAAAAAAGGTCAGGGAAGGAGATGTTGGCACCTGGATGCCAGCCAGTGCCCAGCTCCGTCTGATAGCCCGTGAGTCGTGGCGGAGAGGGAGGAGGGGATATAACCGGGGCTCCCGTCTCTGAGCACCTCCCTCTCACTGAATCTGATTTCAAGATCAAGAAAGTGAAGCTCAGGTCAGGAAAGTGAAGCTCAAGCAAGGCCACCCTCAGCCAGGAGCAGAGCTTGGACCTGAACGTGGCTCGGGCTTCAATACCCATGCCCCTACCCGCCGCGGAGCCCTCCCACCTCTCACCAGATCCCTGCCCAGCTCACACTGTGTGGGTGTGTGAAGGCTGCAGTGGAACAATTGCTGTTTGTTTCCCAGGCCTGCTGCTGGGAAGAGCATCTCCCGTCCGAGGGATGCGTACTTCTCCGTCAGGGCTACTCAGCTACCTAGAGAGCGTTTAGGGTCTGAGATCAGCGCTCGTTATTTCTGGACACTAGGATTCGCAAGAACCCTCCCTCTCGAACAATGGCCATCGAGTTAGAAATGAACTACGGGTGAATCAGACTTGCGGAGAGGACAGCGAGAGGCCCCGGGATCTACCCTCGACTGCCTCGGCTTCCCCATCTCTCGGTCTCGGCTTCGAAAGCAGAGCTCCCCGCTCCTGGGCAGAACGTCGGTTTCTGCCTCCCGTCCCTGGCCCTGCTGTGGAATTTCCAGTCTTCCCACTACCCCAGGAACAGGTTCTGTCTTGCTCCCCTACTCCTTCCTCTCTTTAGAGTGCGTGAGTGGCACAGAAACTTGCTAGACTGAATCATTCCAGCAGCAGAGGCAGTGGGGTGCCGAGTTGGGGGCAGCTCCACAGAGAAACTCCTTCACGATTCCTTTGCCTCTCCGTGTTGTCCTGTGATCAGTGAAATGCGAGCATGACTCAGAACTATGTTTTTCAATTTAAAATCATTCCGGGGATCGGAGAAGTTATCCAGGACTTGTGGCGCTTCCCAGGTTTGATCCCCGGCACCAGATGCAATCCCGGGGCAGGAGTGAGCCCTGAGCACCTCCAGCGTGCCCTGCCCCCCCCCAAAGATAATTAAAGCAACCGTGATGGTGTTGTCATGGCTCTCCTGGCCCATGGGCTCCAGGGGTCGTCTGGGGACACCGTGGGGTGTCTCAGAAGGCAGCTGGCTCAAGCAGCGGGTGGGAATCTCTCCGCGGGGCATCTGCAGGTGGCCCTGGGAGCACAGGAGCGTCAGAAACTGACCCCGTCTTCGCGTGCCCATGTTTTGTACCTCCTGCTTTGCTCCTGCCCCTTGCCCCGCCTCCCAGTCCCCCTGTCCTTTTTTTTTTTTTTTTAAGTAAGCAGATTTTATTTAGAGGCTTTTGAGGATAGGAGGAAGGTGTAGGGAGCCATTTTATAATCCTGGCTCTTATGTTCAAGTAAGACAGAGTCTGGCTCTTCTCAAACAGAGGCTCACTTAAACTTCCTGCCATTGCTGACCTTACTGACCTTACTGCTCCGCCATTGTTTACATATAAATGGACATGTCATGATCTATGATTGACTACTACCTGTACGGGGGGTCCAGGCACGTATACCATACCACTGCCTCCCAGCAGGCAAGTATAAATGCTCTAGCGGCCAGTGAATAAACTCTCTTTCTCTCTCCTTTTCTGCTCCTCCTTCTGTCTCTGCGTCTGTTCATTCAGCTGCGTCCCCTCCTCAGCCCCACAAAGGGTCCTACCTGCTGGACAGGACACGGGACCCCACAGGAAGGGATAAGAAAGGGAGAGAGAGGTAAGAGTAAGGCGTTCAAGAGAGAACGCGGGCTTCTCCAAGGGTGGAGGAAGCCCCTACACATAACCGAGCTTTAGACACAAAAGTATGAAAGCATGAAAGTACACATCTCAAGAGGGGAGATGAGGGCAACACATATGCTCGGGCAACACGTGTGCTCGGCCATGTGGGCGCAAGCAGCACATGGGCTCAGGCAGCATATGCGCCTCCCTCTGTCCTTTGTCCTGTGAGTCAGATGTTTGTCGGGCCCAATAGTGGTGGACGAGGCTCACTGTGGCCCTCTGCAAGGCCCTCTCATACTGGCCACACATGCCGTGTTCATTTTGTTTGTTTTGGGGCCACACAGTGATGCTCCCGGGTTACTCCTGGCAGTGCTTGAGGGACCATATAGGATGTGGGGGATTGAACCCGGGTCAGCCGTGTGCAAGGCAATCACCCAACCCACTGTACTGTCTTTCTGGCCCCTGACACATGATGCTCTAACTACACAAGCCCTACACAAGCCACCAGCCCCAGTCTGAGAGCTCAGTGGGTTTGGAGGACAAGTTCTTTATCTTTTCAGGGAGCTCGCGCCCGAATCAGCCTGTTTTTCTCAAACCAACTCTTGTCTCTTGCATCTTGGCCTCCCACCCATGAGCTCTCAGTAGCTAGACTTCTTTCTTCTTCTTGTTTTAGATTTTTTAGGCGGGGGGTCACACCCCAGCAGTGCTCAGGAATCACTCCTTGTCCTGACTGCACTCAGGAATTCTTTCTGGCGGTGCCTGAGGGACCATATGGGATGTCAGGGACTGAACCTGGCTCTGACACATGCCAGGCAAGTGCCCTCCATACGCCCTGGCTCTCCAAGCCCCGGGTAGCGGACTCCGTGCAGGGCTGCACAGGGCCTCCCGTCTAAGCAGGGCTGGCTGGGAAATATGCCCTGCATCTGGGGTCCTGGGTTTGATCCAGGACACTGCATAGCCCAGAAGCTCAGGAGTGGCCCCCAAGCTCCGCCGGAAGGCACCCCCCGCCCTGCCCTGAGAAACAGAAACGCGCACAGAAGCACATCTTGTTTGGCCACACCCAGTGGTGCTCAGGGCTACTCCTGGTTCTGCACTCAGGAATCACTCTTGGAAGGCTCGGGGGACCAGATGGGGGGGACACCGGGGGTTAAACCCAGGTTAGACCCTGCCCGCTGTACTGCAGCTCCGGCCCAGAAGCAGAACACTTTCACTTTTTGCTAGACGGGATTGAACCCAAGGCCTCACACGTGCAAGGCAAACACTACCTTGAACGCCATCACCACCCCGGAGCCGACTTTCCAGGTTTTCTTCTGTGTTTTGATTTGCATATGGATCTGAGCTCAGGGATCACTGCCGGCAGTACGGGGGACCACGTGAGGTACCGGGGATTAAACCTTAGTCAGCCGCACCTTAGGAGGCACCTGAGGCAAGGCAAGCACCTGACCTGCCGTCTGTCCTGTCTGTCTGTCTCTGTGATCCCCAGTAAACGTTCCTCGTGTGTAAGCTCAAAACTTCCAGAACAAGTCACCCATGCGTTATACTGGTTCAATCGAGCCATAGCCTGTCAAAATTCCTCTGGGAGGCGCCACAGAGGGCGAGTTTCAGGAAGCATAACTCCCCGAGGGACTTGGGGAGACTCGCCCTGCAGATGACCAACGGCCGCGTCAGAACACGCGGTGATGGGAGACGAGCCGAGGGGCTGCGGAGAGGGAGTGTGAGAGCAGGAAGGCCCGGGGCTGGCCAGCGGCGCGGGACGAGGGGAAGAGTCTTGCTGGGTTTGGAAGCAGTATTGGGTGCCCAATCCTAAGGGCAGAAACGATCATCTAATAACCTCGAAAGAAAAAATTAAGTTGAAAGTCTCCCAGTCCCCATTTGAAAACTTAGTACCAGCTTGAGGTAGGGTGGCCGTGGGCTCAAGAGAGAGCCCGGCAGCGCCGTACCGAGAGCCTGGAAATCGCCGTCACGTCCATGCCAGCTGGCACTCAACTCGGGTGCTAAGAGTAGGCACTGGGGCAAAGACTTTTTGGTTTTTTTGTTTTGTTTTCGTTTTTTTTGTTTTGGGGTCACACCTGGCGATGCACAGGGGTTACTCCTGGCTCTGCACTCAGGAATTACTCCTGGCGGTGCTCAGGGGACCATATGGGATGCTGGGATTTGAATCCAGGTCGGCCACATGCAAGGCAAATGCCCTACCCGCTATGCTATCACTCCAGCCCCCGACTTTTTTTTTTGCTTTTAGGGTCACACCAGCTACTCAGGGGTTACTCCTGGCTCTGTGCTCAGGAATACTCCTGGTGGTGCTCAGGGAACCGTATGGGATGCCGGGGATTGAACCTGGGTCGGCTGCATGAAGGGCAACCTCCCTCCCCACTGCAGTATCGCTCCGACCCCAAGCCTGGTGGTTTTGTGTTTGTGTTGAGGGTTTCGGTGTGGCGTGTACGGGAACCCAAGAGCACAGTCCCATCTCGACTCCCTGAGCATTGCTCTTAATGCGCAGTGCTGGGACGACCGAATAACCACAGGCAAAGGATAAAGAAGGACATTTTCTTGCCTGTACCCCAAAACCAAATCTGGGGAGCCATGAACAGTTCTTATATCCAAAGGATATGTCTTCATGGGAGGTCCTGGCCTTCGATTTCTCAGGCACACACCAGCTGTGCAAGCAACAGAGGAAAGAAAAAAATGGAAAATTGGGGGCCAGAGATTGCATGGAGCCGTTGCGTAGTTTGTGGAGGTCCAGGGTTCGAGTCCCTGAACACTGGGCAGGACGCCAGCAGGCAGGTTTGTTACCAGGACCCAGCGGGCCTCTGCCTTCCTGTCCCATCCATCTTCCTGGTTCTCCCAAACAGCCCCCCCTCCTTCCTGCTCACCTTCCCCACTGACTCACTGGCTGCGGAGGATCCTGAATCACTTCCTTTGAGACACCCGGGCCCGGCAGTGCCCCTGGCCGCCCGGGATGTGCCGAGGTCTTTCCAAGAGGGAGTGCAGGAAGGGGCCGCCCTTCAGCCCACCCCCACACCGCGGGCTTCTGCATCGAGACCGAGCGGGCGAGTCCTTCTGTTGGTTGTGGTCTGTCTCTGCCTTTATCTCCACCTGCTGTTACCCGGAGTCTGTCTCTGGATCTCTGAGAGTCCACAGAGATGCACAGCTACCGGCCTTGAGAGAAATAGTTAGAAATGGCTCCGTGCATCTGTTTCTACACACAGAGACACACGTCTGCGTTTGATTATGTTTCGGGTTTCTGTTTTCCAGGGGCCCCGCCGGTGGTGCTCGGGGCGTGCTCTGCTACTCTGTGGTCAGGGGTCACTCCGGGGGGGGTTGGAGGACTGGACGTGGTGCCGGGATGGAGCCAGGGTCGGCCTTGTGTGCTCCTACCCTTGTACTCTCTGGGCCCTGGTGGCGGCTCAGCCACACGCAGCAGGGTTCGGGGTTTACGGGGGGAGCGCCCCTGCAGTGCCGGGAACCTCGGTGGGTGACATGCAGAGCAGACCCTTCCCCGCTGTCCTCTCCCTCCGGCCGTGCGTATGTGTTTGTAGACATGGAAGTCAGGACCCTGCACTTCCCCTCCCCTGCCCCGAATCCCGCCCCAGAAAGGACCCCCCTTTCCCCACCGCTGCTGCTCAGGCCACGCTGCCCGGGGGGTCCCCACCTCTCCACAGGGCCCCTGAAGGCCTGCACAGCCGGCCGCCCTGGGCCACCCCGGCCCCTGCGGCTTCAGATCCTGGCCCAACAGCTTGACTTTTACTTCCGGCTCCTCTTAATTGGGGGGTTTGGGGGTGCGGCCCTGCCCCGCTTTGCTTGGCGTCCTCTGGGCCCGGCCACCCGCCCGGCCTCCTGCAGACGGGGCGAGGCCTTGGCCCTGTGCTTTCTCCGACCCCAGACCTGTTTCCATCCTGGCGGGACAGCGGGGCCGCGTGTTCTCCCAGCCGTTCACGTGGACTCAGCCTGCTGTGCTCCCTGGCTTTTCCCTGCCTTTCCCTACAGGGCCGGGTGTCGCCTTTCGGATCCCTGCCGTGTTTCTCTCTCAGTTTCCACTAAGCTTTGTCCGCACAGCCATACTCCTTTTTCTTAGAACTGAGGAAGACGTCTCCCTGATAAAGTGGATTTCTTGTCTCTGTGAGTCTAAAAAGGGAAGCAGAGGCAGAGTCTAGACGGCGTCGGGCAGCAGGGACCTCACTTTCGCTTCGGTTGTCCTCGCTGCCTTTCAGGGAGAAACTGGCCACGGGCCAGGCCCCAGCTCCCGGCTAGCTCAGAGTGGCGGGGGAGGCTTTGGGCCACTCCCAGGGATGTCTAGTGGCTGCTCCTGGCTCTGTGCTCAGAGGACGACCGCTTGTGGCCCCAGGGCGAGGGCCACTGGGCTGGCTGCGGAAAGCACCTTCCCTGGATTCCTCAGACACGTTTCACGGGCGGGTGGAACCTTACAGAGTCTTCGCCAGAGGCCCAAGACACAGCCCAGACTTCCTCTCAACACCCATTTTTATTAAGCTGCAGAAACAAGGTGTAGCCCAGGCCAGGCTTGTGACTGGGACCAGCATTAAGGCACAAGTGTGAGTGGGCCAGGGTTTGTCACTGGAGGGAGGACTCATGGTTCCTGGATGCTGCTGCGAATTCTTGCGGCCGTTCTTCCCGGGAGTGGAGACCAGGGGTGACAATGCAGCGACTTGCTCGGGGCCTCAGAACCCAAGAGTTTCGTTATGTGTCAAGTGCGTTAGCATAATAAATCACAGTACCTAGCACTTTCTGCCCGGCCATGTTTAATGCTTCACATGCACTTACTTGTGCCTTCAAATATTTCTCAGACACCCCCTGTGCTAGGAGCACGGGACAGCACACGATGTCCCTGTGTATCAGTCTCTGCCTAATCTGCCCCAGGGCCTTGTGAAGCCGATATTACAGATATACCTCTGTTGGGGCAGGAAACGGAAGCTAAAAGTGGTTTCAGAAAATCTGTCCCGGAATGGGTTGGGGGGAAACGGGGTAGAACAGCGAGGCAGGCCAACAGCATAAACGTTAATGGTGGCCATGTTACCACCATAATAGCAAAATATTAAAAAGAAAAATATTTCTGCCTGCAGATCACACATCTAGTGATGAAACAGGGATTATTGTTACTTTTTTTTAGCTATGGGGATCGAACCCAGGGTCTCAGACCTGCCAGGCAAGGACTCACCATGTAGTGCAGGCCTGGTTCCCTCCACCACCCACCCCTGCCTTTAAAAAAAAAACAAACCTGGGATGGTAACTCAGGTCCATCTGTCTTTCTTCAGTCCAGACTTTTCTTCTGTGCAGCGTCTCTGAGAAGGGAAATCAGAACGACAGCCCCGTGGCGTGGGGGTCAGAGAGCCCAGAGTTGGTGGTGCCTTCAAGGGAGAGGACCCTGGGAACGGGGGCTGAGCTGAGGGGGGTTGGGACACAGTGTGGGGCAGGGCAGCCCATCTTGGCACAGATTCTCCCTGACTGCCGAGCCTGTGGACTTGTCAGGGAACCCACACGCGTGGGGACATTCTGGCACCGAGTCCTGCAGTAGGAGGGCGGCATTGGGCTGTTTGCCAAGAACCATTAAAAGGGTAGAGGTCACACACTCCCCTCTTGCTCCACCCTCCAAAAATAGTTACACCGATTAACAGTCCCTGGAGGTAAAGGGACATGGGTCTGGCACAAGTGATGGATTCAGTAACTTATGTGAAAAACAAATGAATGAATGAATGAATGAATGAATGAATGATTCAACCCACAGTCACATCCCAGGCAGTCAAAAGCCATTATTACACTGGCCAGTGGGTTGGGGGGTCAGCGGGGCCGATAGTGTTTTAAGTGCTTGACTTCCACAGAAACAAACAAACAAACAGGGTGCTAGGTTGTTTCTTTTTAATGACGAACACCCCTCATCACCTCATTTCCTTTTTGAAATGTGAAAACTGGGTTGAGGGGCAGGCGTGGGGGGTGCGGAGCTCCAGAGAGTCCAAGCAGACTGTGTTGCTGTGGTTCTCCTTGCACGTCCCACAAGGCCACAATGGACAAGAGGGGCCAGATCTCGGGGCTCAAGATACCCCCATCCAAAGAGCCTCCCTCAGCCTCAGCACGGTGGTAACTGTGCTGAGTAACTGCATCTTCATTGCGTTTCAGTGTTTCGAGATAAGCAATAATTTAAAGGCCGAGGATAGTAAATGCTGGTAAGTCATTAAGTCCACGACCGCCGGAGAGAGCATGAGCAGGACCTGTTTACTCAGCCGTTCAAAGTTCCAGGGGAGCCGAGCACTCCCGGCCCCCCCCCACCCCCCACGCCGCCACTGCGTGCGCAGCCCCCTCCAGCCCAGTCACCAGGTACCTGCGTCCAACTTGCTTCTGAGCCGGAAACTTCCCCAAAGGTACCGTGACCTGCTTTTCGTTTCCCAGTTTCCAGTAAGAGAGAGGAGGCTGTCGCTAAGCCGGGCTGGCATGTCAGACTCCATCCTCCCCCAGCGCCCCCCTAGAATGACTCATTTCTAAGCTGCCTCCTTGGGTCCGCGTGTCTGTTTACCTCGGTGCCATTCAGCCCGTCTCCAGACCCCACCGCACACCTGCTGGTCTCCGGAAGGCCTTTGCCACGCCCCTCGAGGCACAGGTTGGAAACGGGCATCTCCTCCGGCCGCGTCGGGGCACGTCGTCCAGAGCGCTGGGGTCTCAAACGTCGGATGGTGAGCTTGGTGTAGAACTTCGGGAACGAGGGGCTTGAGAAGTAGTACACCAGGGGGTCCAGCATGCTGTTCATGTAGGTGAAGCTGAGTGTGACGTGCAGGGCCACGTGCACCGAGGGGTCGCAGGCGCTGGACGGCACCGTCCACAGGAAGTACAGCCTGGCCGACGCACTGGGCAGGTAGCAGGTGACGAACACCACGGCCACCACGATGATGAAGCGGGTGGCCCTCTGCATCCGGGCCTGGCGGGCCAGCTGCCGCCGCTGCCGCAGGCTGCAGATGATCCGGAAGGTGCAGAAGGAGATGATGGCGAGGGGCAGGAAGAACTCCAGCTGGAACATGACGTCGTGCCAGCCGTTGGCCGACTCCATGATGAAGCTCTCGCAGGCCACGGTCTTGTCCTGCACACACAGGTGGTTCTCCATCAGCAGGTACAGCGTCCCCAGGACGACCAGCGCCCACAGGGCACAGACCACGGCAACCGCCGTGCGGTTGGACATGGCGTTCACCACGTGGTGCGGGTGCACCACCCTGAAGTACCGGTCCACGGCCACCACGGTGAGGAACACGATGCTCCCGGCCCGGCTCATGGCCAGCAGGAAGAGCACGAGCCGGCACGGGATGTCCTCGAAGGCCCACTGGCGGCGCCGGCGGTAGTAGTCCGTCCGGAAGGGCAGGCTGACCATGAGCAGGAAGTCGGCCACGGCCAGGTTGAACAGGTAAACGGTACTGGGCTTCCAGGTCTTCGTGTGGAAGCAGAACCCGCACAGCGCCAGCCCGTTGCCCAGGGCCCCCAGCACAAAGGCCAGGATCAGCAGCGGGGGCATCACCTGGGCGATGGGGTCGCCCTCAATGAGGCAGCAGGAGCCGTTGTCCATGCTGGCCGGGGGACACGTGTCCTGAGAGACAGGGGTCCCCTACCACGCAGGCAGCTGCTGCTTCTCTGACGCGCTCATTGGGCACAGGAACCGGCCGGCACACGGGAGAGGTGGGCGCGGATGGCGAGAGGCCCCGGGTGGCCTGTTCTCCGGAGAAGGGTCACGCCGAGAGGGGGAGCGTGTGCCCCCGGCCGCGGTCACTCGGGGCAGGAGGCTGGCGGCTCCGTGAGCTTCATGCTGCAGAGGCGGTGTTGGGGGCCGCCCCGAGTGGGTTTTGCTTTCAGCCTGGCTGTGCGCGAGCGCGGCGCTGCCCAGAGCGGGGGGACGCGTGTTTGTCCTCCCTCCCGGTGGAGAAGTACAAACATTTCCTGGAGCCGGCCAGGGCCTCTGCCTTCGCTTTCCTCCCCTAACCTTTGCCTGACTGCCCTGTCCCCTCCCTCCCGCCCTCCCATCCCATGGGGCGCTCCCAGGCACTGCCGAGGGGGGAGGCTGCGCGCAGCTTCTCAGAGCCATTTCCGGTACCCCCCCACCCCAGGGCAGAGCTCGGAGATGGGGAGGGTCCTCGGGGGAGGCGTCCTGAGAATAACATATGTTGGGCATTAGCAGGGTTCATGAGCCTCTCTCCTTGGCCCCGAGCGACCAGTTGCACAACCAGCAAGGCCATGAAATGGCTGTGAAGCCACTTCCCAGGTCTCTGTCCAGGATGGGCAGCCGGGCTGTGTGTGGACGGGGCTGGGCTCCGACTCCCCCGTATCTGATCAGATCAGCCAAACTCCAGGATTTCTGTGTTTTGAACTTGAGTCACGCGCTGAGCCTCTGGTGGGGGTGGAGGGGGTTGGGGCGGTTGGTCCAGGGGGTGTGTCTGTCTCTGGGGAAAAACATCCTGGGGAGCTCGGGCTGCACGAAGCCTGGGGGCCCTGCTGGCCGCGAGCCCCTGCCCCCTCCCAGCTGCTGATGAAAGGGGGCTTCTCCCCCGAGCCCCCCCACGTGCCCCGCCTCCCTCGTACCTCCAGATGCCGCACAGACCCTGCCACCCCGTTGCAGCCATTGCAGCTGTTGGGAGAGTTTGCTTTTGGGGTCACACCTGGTGATGCTCAGGAATCACTCCTGGCGGTCTCAAGGGACCGTATGGGACGCTGGGAACTGAACCCGGGGACGCTGCGTGCAAGGCAGATGCCTCCCCGCTGGACTGCCGCTCTGGCCCCCAGAGTTTCCCAACTAGTTTCCCTAGCCCTGGTCTTCTGGAAGATTCCTCCCTCACACTTGTGCGTGATGCTCCTAAAGCACAGAGACGCGTTTCCCCCCAAGCCCCGTGACCCCCTGCCACGACAGCTGCTGTCTGTGGCCGGGGCTCCGAGAACCAGCTGGACTCGGCTCGTGTGTTTTAAAAATATGGGATGGGGCTGACGAGATAGTGTGGTGGGTTAGGCACTTGCCTTGTAGGTATGCTACCTGGATTCAATCCCCAGCTCCACATTTGGTCCCCCGGTCCCCTCAGGTGTGACCCAGAAAGCAAAAGCAAAAAAAAAAAAAAAAAAAAAACCTTGAGACTGTCCTATTTATTATGGGCCACAGCCACTCTGCTTAGGCGTACTCTTGGCTCTGTGCTCAAGGGATCACTCCTGCTTGGGCTCAGGGGACCATATAGGTGCCAGGGATCAAACCCGGGTTGGCCATGTACAAAACAGGTGCCTTACCTGTGCCCCATTGCTCCAACCCTAGGACTGTCTGTCCTTTTTTTTCTTTTTTTTTTTTTAAGCCAAACCCGGATTATCAGTCTGATAAAACAGACTGACCCACCTGGTCATGCTGGGCCTGCAGTCCACACAGGGATAGTCTCTGGTCCTGGAGATGGGGTCAAGGACTCTCCACTTAACTGCAGTCCCTACCCATCCCTATTGCCTCATCAGCTTTGTGCATTTACCGGCCTGGGACTGGTAGGATTTTGAGTTGGTCGTCTCTGCTCTAGGTTAAAGGTCACCTTCCTTGGATTAGGATATAAGCCCCTTGTCCAGGGATTTCCAGACTGCCTGTGCAACCTCATTCTCCTGCCACTTTCTTCCAAACCTCCTACCTGTTATTCTTGTAATCCCCAGCATTAGGTGTTTGTCAAGTGTCTGCACTGAGCTCACCCACTAATCCAAGAGGTCCTGGAGATAAATCCATGCCCTTGACAGGAGGTGAGGGTCGGACGGTCACTCGTGCTTGTCTGTGGGTTCAAAGTTGCCACTTTCACTTTGCCACCCTTTGGGGTTGGGAACGAATGTTTGGTCCTGGGGGATCTGCCATCCACTGTGCCTCCACCCCACAAGATGAGACTGGTGGGTGACCCTTGTGGGAAATTGTCCCCCTAACAAAAACCTCAAGGTCGGGATAGTCCTATTTGGAACAGTTTAGGTCGTTTAGTATAAAATGAGGCTGCAAGTGTGTGTTCAGGAAAGGACAGAATAAAACAGCTTTGGGTCTTTTAATTATAGAGGCTAGCAGGCAAGAATAGGACGCTGTCACGACTTCATGCTTTCAGAGTGCTCTGTCTGGCTGTGTGAAACATCCCAGCCTCTGCTTCTCGTGTACCTGTTAAATTTGGAATTGGGGGGTGTAAACCACACCTGGCGGTGCTCAGGGCTCACTCCGGTGGGCTTGGGGGACCACATGGGCTGCCAGGGATCCAACCCAGGCCGACTGCGTGCCAAGCAAGGACCCTCTCTGCTGTTCTATGGCTCCTGCCCCAGTTATTATATTATTTTTTTGGTAACAGTTAAATGTTGACGTTTTCACTCACTGTCTCCAGTGGCTCTATTCGTCTAGTGGCCCCCGTGCCGGGAGCCAGGCTTGGGGAGCGTGAGCTGTCGTGGTTGCTAGGGGACCCCAGAGTGGACAGTCCTCGTGTTTGTCTCATTCTCTGTGACCGACCCCCACTGGCCAGAGGCTGGAGATACCAGTCTGATTGATTGTTTTCACTGTGGTAAGTTGCCACAGAAGCTGAGTACGGCGAGACCCTCAGGCTGGATTTTCCAATACTCCTGAGGGAGTCCATTCCTCCTTCACAGAGATGCGGTTCTTGAAGAAACAGTTGCTTCTGTTTTCCCAGTTGACTAATACCTGCCTTGTTTTTTTCTCATCCTCTGTCTTACCCAGTCATCTTCCTCTCTGTTGTGACTATAGAGTTAGCTGGAAGGTGGAGAATGAAATGAAAACAAGGTAATAGAGGAAGCAGGGAGCGGGTGGGAAATTTCTGCATCTTCCTTTTGATTTTGCTCTGAAGCTAAGTCTGCTCCAAAGAAGGAAGTCTGAAAGGTTTTCAACAACTCGGGGGTGGGGGTGGGAGGGTAGCGGGAGGGGGGATGGCTCAATCGGCTGGAGTGGACGCTTTGCCAGCAAGAGGCCCGGTTTCATCCCTGCCCACTGCCCGGTCCCCCGAGCTCCTCTGGAAGTGTCTCCCGAGCACAGAGCCAGGAGCCCCTGACACCATTGGATGTGAGCCAAATGCCCAGAAAATAAACAAAAAAATAAATTTAAACAAAATTTTATTGCTGATCTTATTTTTACTCCTTGCTACTAGTTATATTTCCTAAAGCAACATGGAGATTTTACTGATTTAAGGTAGGCACCGGAGCACCGCCAGGAGTAATTCCTGAATGCAGAGCCAGGAGTAACCCCTGAGCATCTCCAGGTGTGACCCGAAAAGCAGAAAAAAAAAAAAAGTAGGCACTGGGAAGATGACCGGAAGGATTTGGTCATGTATTCCACTTGTTCGGGGTCTTGGGTTTAGTCCCTGGCACCACAGGACCCCCAAACCCTGCCAGGTATAAGCTCAGATAGAGAAGGGAACACCAAATAGAGGATGTTGGGAGGACCCATTCGGGTTGGAAGATGCGAACTGAAAGTAGACTATAGACCGAACATGAAGGCCACTCAATACCTCTATTGCAAACTACAACACCCAAAAGGAGAGAGAACAAAAGGGAATGCCCTGCCGCAAAGGCAGGGGGGGGGGGGGAATGGGGTGGGGGTGGTGAGAGGGATACTGGGATCATTGGTGGAGGTGAATGGGCACTGGTGGAGGGATGGGTAAACGGTCACTGTATGAGTGAAATGCAAACACAAAAGTTCATAAGTTTGTAACTGTACATCACAGTGATTCTCTAATAAAAAATTTAAAAAAAACCCAAAACTGCCAGGTATAGCCCTTGTGGCCCAAAAACTCCGTTGGAGAGCTCCAGCTCTAAAAATAAGGCAAATTAGCAAAACAAATGCTCTTCCTCTGAACCATATTCCTCCCCACAGCAATGCTTTTTTCTTTCTGAAAGTTGATTAGCAGGGCCAGAACAATAGCACAGCGCGTAGGGTGTTTGCCTTGTACGCAGCTGACCCAGGTTCAATCCCCAGCCCACATATGGGATATATGGTCCCCTGAGCACCAGCAGGAGTAATTCCTGATCGCAGAGCCAGGAGTAACCCAAAAAGAAAAAACAATTTTTTTTTAAGTTGATTTGCAGGAACTGGTTTTTCTCTGACTGTCTCATTTCATCATCCCCTGTGGGGCTCCTGCCTTGACCGTGTTTACTGGGCCAGTCCCAGCAGGGCTTCAGCCCTTTGGGGCTCTCCCTGACCCCCCAAAGACCCGTCAGCACCAGCCAGCCGGCTCCATCTGTCAGCGCGGCCCCCTCTTCACCTGCAGGCTCCAGCCTCCCGTTTCTCAGGCAGTTGTGTGGCTCCTCCGCCCTCGTGGCCGCCACTGTGTTTGTGCAAGGTCCTGGGGAAGCAGGCCTGTGGCAGGCCCTCTCGGCCCCGTCTTGCTCCCGTTGGGGTCCGTTCTCCAAGGTGCTCCTGTGGCTTCCCCTTGTGGCTGCCTGGGGACTCCAGGTGGCTGACCAGGCTCCAGAGCATGGCCTCCCACGTGGCCCCTCCCTCAAGAGCCGAAACTGTGTGGTATCCTGCCTCTGTCCTTTCAGAGCCTAAAGGACGGGAGCTCGTGGCTCGCATGTGGGAGCCCCAGGCTCAGTCTCCGGCCCCTCATAACCCTTACCGGATGGGGGAATCAGAGATTGTGTGACACAGCCAGGGCTCAGTCCCCGGTCCCACATCTGGTCCTCAGCGTCCTGCCAGGAGTGACCCCTCCGCACTGCCGGGTATGGCCTCAAAGCCAAACAAAAAACAATGAAGAAAAGGACCAGAGGAAGTCACCCCAACACCAGTGGGTGTGCCTCCCCGTGAAACAACCCAAAGCAAAGGCTGTCTTTCGGGGCCACTGGGCTTTCCCTTCCTGTCACATCCTGGAAATACCTCTTTAGTCAATGTCCCTGGGGCCCAGTACCTTCCAAAGTGATTTTCTTACAACATGGAAATGTTCTTTTTTTTTTTTTCCTTTTTTTTCTGGTTTTGGGGCCATAGTCAATAGCGCTTAGGGGTTCCACCTGCTCTGAACTCAGGGATCCTAGATCTACTTGGGGATCATATGGGAAGTGGGGGATCGAACCCGGGTCGGCCATGTGCAAGGCCAGCTCCTTCCCCACTGTACTGTCACTCTGGCCCCCAATATGGAAATGTTCTGTCATTTACTTGTCATTGAGCACTTGGAAAGGGACAGGCAGGAGCTTTTTCAGCACAGCCTCATTTTCACCAGCCGCCATTTAAAAGCCACATGTGAGGGGGCTGGAGAGGCAGTACAGCAGGTGGGAAGCGGCTGGCCTAAGTTCGATCCCTGGCACCCCATATGGTCCGGCTGAGCCTGCCAGGAGTGATCCCTAAGCGCAGAACCAGGAGTATGTCCTGATCACTGCTAGGTGTGGCTTTAAAAAACAAATCCCCAGAACCGCATGTGGCCCTGGAGCACTGCCAGGAGTCCCTCCTGAGCTTAGAGCCAAGAATAGCCCCCAAGTACCAAGAGGTGTGGCCCAAAGACAGCCCCCTCCCCCCTTGAAAAGAATCTATACTGAATTTACTGGATTTGAAGTTAATTCTTTCACCTTAAGTTAATCTGTGAGACATTAGGTTCTTTAAAGATACTTGAATATTAGTTCGCTAGTGTAAAATGGAATAATGGGATCACATAATTTTTAACAAAGGCCAAAATGTTGGTCTATATAAAGTGCTTAGAAAAGGGTACAACACCGTGTAGATGCTGAGTTTTAGTGAATACTCCTGTTGTTACCACAATAGTGTTCTGGAGAGGGGACACTTTCTACTGTACACTCCTGTACTGCCGGAATGTTTTGCATGGATGCAATGCATTTATTTATTGATTGATTATTGTTGTTGGTCACACCTGGTGATGCTCAGGATTTACTCCTGAATCTGCGCCCAGGGATCACTCCCGGCAGGGGTCGGAGGACGCTATGTGGTGCTGGAGTTCAAACCTGAGTCGGTTGCTTTGCAGGACCAGAGTTTTACCCACTGTACTATCTGACCCTGAAGCATGCAACTTTTTTATGAAGAAAGAAGGACACATGTCAGCCTATTGTAGTCAGACCCTCAGTGGAGAGGGGTTGGGCCTTTGGTTTCACCGCCTAATTTAGCCAGGTGCCCCTCCCATCCGAATCAGATCGTATCACCTTCCCACTCTCTCCTGGAAGGTGCACGGGCCTCCCGTGGCAGAACGGGCTGTGGCCCCGTCAGTCCTGCTTTGCAGGAAGAGCAAAGGACCTAGAGCAGCTGGCTCCAGTAACCTCCCTCCTGGCGGTGTGTGCGCGCTCCTCTCACAGCCCGCGGTGATGGCCTGGCGACAGCAGCCGCGCGCCCTCGTTCTGGCATGGACAACGGTGACTTCTGCCCAGTCACTCCACCCTGAACTTTAGCCACTTCTCAGGGTCCATCCCGCACTGCAAAGGACTCTGCAGTGGGCACGTGCCCCACCTGACCAACCAGAGCCCGCCCTCTCTCCAGCCCCCGTGATTGGCTCAGGACGGACACGTGGTTTAGCTGCTGGGCCATTCATTGGAGGTGCTTGCCTGAAATACACTAGACTGGGAATCTCGGTCCCACAGTTTTATATTCCAAGTCTGGTTGTCCGGTACTTGCACCATAAGGGAGGGCAGGCCTCGGGCTCAGGCTGGGGATTGGGCCCAAGGGCAAAAATAAGAACCTGCCTCCTGTCTGCTCTCCATGGCTTGAAATGGGAAAAGCTGGGCCGGGGGGGTGGGGGGGGTGGGCGGAGTCTCACTTATCCAAATACAGCCCCCCAAAGAGGCTCCAGCTCATCACCTAATCACTTCCCCAGCACCCCACCTCCTTAAATATCTTAGAGGTTAGGATCTTAATATATGAATCTGAGGGGGATTGCTAGAAGTATCTATTGGAAAAGATCATTTCTCAGGATATTGTTGAATTAGTAGGAAAAATTTGGAATATTTAAGGAGCATAAAGAAAGTACATGGGGGCTGGAGAGACAGCGGGGAGTGTGCTTGCCTTCAGCAGGGCCAGCCTGGGTTCCGTCTCCAGTACCCCATTCCTGAGTCCCGCCAGGAGGAAGCCCTGAGCACCACTGAGTGTGGCCCCAAAACAGAAACAAAAAAAAGAACGCCTATGGACGGAGCTGAACATGAAAAGTTTTCCTTTTATTCTGTGTTTTTTATTTCATTTTTTCATATTTGTATTGCGATACTGTGGTTTACAATACTGTCAACAGTAAGGGTTTCATGCATACAAACGCAGATTTCTGGCATTGCAAAGGTTGCAAAGTTTTGCTAGGAGCCACCAGAGCGCAGAACCGGAAGTAGCCCCTGAGCAGCACAGGCTGGCCCAGAAACAAACAGAACATTACAACATAAAATGATTTCAGATTTAGGGAAAAGCTTCACAAAAGGCATGAAGCAATTCCCATACATTTACCCAGAGCTGCCAAGCAAAGCACTTTCTAACTTGCTTTATAATGAGAGAGAGAGAGAGAGAGAGAGAGAGAGAGAGAGAGAGAGAGAGAGAGAGAGAGAGATATTTTCACGTAGGACCCAACTATGCTTAAAACTGGAATGCAATCCTGAATACTAAGTTTGCTCGGAGGAGAGTCACGTCTGGGGCCCATGTGGTATTGGAGGTCAAATCCGGAACGCTTCTGTGCAAAGCAGGTTCTCAGCCCTTTGTGTATCTCTCCTCAGCAAATGCCTACTCTATGGCAAGGAACCACCTTGCCATCCTAAGAACCAGCAGAGAAAAAATTTCCAGCTAAGAACCAACCCAGCTCCAAGAGTGGAAAAAGGGGGCCGGAGCGATAGCACAGCGGGTAGGGTGTTTGCCTTGCACGCGGCCAACCCGGGTTCGATCCCCGGCATCCCATATGGTCCCCCAAGCACTGCCAGGAGTAATTCCTGAGTGCAAAGCCAGGAGTAACCCCTGAGCAGTAACCGCTGGGTGTGACCCAAAAAGAAAAAAAAAAAGAGTGGAAAAAGGAACCCTGTGGGAATCCAGATTTCTTGTGAATCCAGATGTTATGACAAGGTGTCTCATGTGGTGAGAAGCGACTTCTAATTTTGGAAGTGAAGAGCAAACTCATTCTCCTTAGTAGACGGTTTCTCAGAAAGTCAGTTGTTCCTTCCTCTGTGATTCCTCTGAATGTTGCGACATTGCTTCTCCATCTCCCTCCTGTCTGGCCTCCCCTGGGACCCTGGCCCTCAGGTAGACCTTCCCTCACTGCAGCATTCCTTCCTAAAAGAAAGGAAATACTTGGCTTCCTGATACTGTGCCGCTGAAGCTACCCCCTGGGGTATGCCAGGATCCCCAGTTACATTGGTTTAAACACATAGGGGTAGGGCCCGAGCAATGGTACTGCCGGTAGGGTGTTAACCTTGCACGTAGCGACCTGGGTTCAATCCCCGGCATCCAATAGGTCCCCCAAGCACCGCCAGGAGCAATGCCTGAGTAACCCTGAGTAACTGAGCATCACTGGGTGTAACCAAAAAGGCAAATAAATAAATAAATGAATGAATAAACATAGAGGTAGGCTGGCTTTCTTTAGGAAAACCCCGAGGCAGCTACAGCCACAGCTGCAGAGACTCTGTGCCCATTCCTGCTTCCCACGGGCTGAACCTAGCCGGAAGCTCAGGTACAAATGGGGGGTGGGGTGGCTGCCTGCTGCTTTCTACAAAGAACAGGAAACCACTGAGGAATCCAGTACACAGGTTTGACCACTCTCCGTATTTCATCATTTAAGATGCTGAAATTTATTTCAGATGTGCCATTATTTAGCATTCAACTAGAAAAAGAAAAATGCTGAGAATAAACTACGGTCTGGAGCCAGGGATATGGCTCAGCTGCAGAGCATGTGCTTTTTGGGTGTGAAGCTTGCAACAAATAATCACACCATACTGTCTTCATCCACTGCATGCACCTTGATGCGAATGCTAAAATGTAAAAAATAGTGTGCCTTAAGAATAATAAAATGTTGGGGCCGGAGCGATAGCACAGCGGGTAGGGCGTTTGCCTTGCATGCGGCCGACCCGGGTTCGATCCCCGGCATCCCATATGCCATATGGTCCCCCAAGCACCGCCAGGAGTAACCCCTGAGCATCGCTGGGTGTGACCCAAAAAGCAAAAAAAAAAAAAAAAAAAAGGATAATAAAATGTGCTTTAGCTGTGTGATATTCTCTGCTTGTTGGAGGCCACACCTGGGGATGAATGGGGAACCGTGGGGCATACTGGGGCTTGAACCTGGCGTGGCCTGCTGCAAGACAAGTGCCTTAGCTGCTGGACCCTCTCCAGCTGTATGATCTTAAGCAATGAAGCAATGTGAGTTTAATGCATTTACACTTTGACCTTCAAGTTTTCCATTTGGAAATTAGAGACAAGAATACTTGGGGGCGGAGTGATAGTACGCGGGGTGGTAGTCCATCTGCCTTGCATGCGGTTGACCTGGGTTCAATCTCCGGCATCCATATGGACCCCTGAGCACCACGAGGAGTAATTCCTGAGTGCAGAGCCAGGAGGAACCCCTGAGCATTACCGGGTATGACCAAAAAGAAGAAGAAATAGAGACAAGAATTCCAACTTTTGTCCAATACTGTTAAATCGGTTGTTTTGGGGGCCACCCGGCTGTGCTCGGGGTAGACTCCTGACTGCACGCAGGGATCACTCCCGGCAGGCACGGGGAGCCCTAGGGGGTGCGGGGGTCGAAGCCGGGCTGGCTGCGTGCAGAGTGGCCCCCCAGACTGTTACACGCATGAGTGGAATCGCGTGTTCCACGGGGATGGAAACAGCGCCCGTGGTATCTTTCCAAGGAGCTTTCCGCCAGTGACGGGCAGTGTGGACAGGAAAGGGCGCTTCCAAGAGGCGACCACCCCGCGGACAGGGCGTTAGGTCCGGACTCCGGGCTGCACCGCCCACTCCGGCGCGCGTCCCCGTCCGCGCGCACACGCGCGCGCCTCTCGCCCGCCTTTCTTACGGGTAACGAGCGCCGCCTACCGGCCGGCCGCCCCGCGGCGCCCAGGCCCCGCCCCCGGGGCGAGACGCGCACGCGCCGCCGGTTCTTTTCCGCCCTCGCCCGCGGGCTTCTCGCGACAGCCGCCCCGGCGGCCGCTGGGGTCTCGCGATAAAGGCTCATTGTCTCGCGAGAGCGCGTCTGGCAGACGGACTCTCGGGCGGCCGCGGCCGGCGCAGAGGAGCTGCATGTGTCGCTTCGGCCGGCGGTAGTGGCGGGAGCGGCGGCGGCGGGGGCTGTGTGACCGCCCGGGTAAAGACGCCTCGCGGCTCCCCCCGTCCCGAGCGGCGAGCAGGGCGCGTGGCCCCGGCGGGTGCTGCCCGCGAGGGGGCCGGGCCGGGCGCCCGCACGCCCCCGCCCACATGGGCCCCGCGCCGCCCGCGCGGCCCGGCCCTCGGCGCCCCCGCCCGCCCCCCTCCGCGGGCGCCGCGGCCCCCCGTCCCACGTGTCCCGGCCGCGGGCCGCCCCCGCCGCGGCGCCCCCCTCGCAGACCCCCGCGTGCCCCCGCGCGGCGCCCCCGGGGCTCCCCCACGCCGGCCTCCCCGCCGCCCCGCGCCCCCCGCGCCGAGCCCGAAGTCCGCGCGTGCCCGGCGGGGGTCGCGGGGGGCGGCGGGTGAGCGCTTGTGCTTGGCCGCAGGTGCGCGCGATGGCTGCTGACATCTCGGAGTCCGGCGGGCAGGAGTGCAGGGAGCCGGGCCCCGGCCTGGACGGCGAGTACCCGCTCCGCGTCCTCTACTGTGGAGGCAAGTGTGCCGGGGGGCGGGGGGTCGTGCCGGCCCGGGAGATGCTGCTCGCGAGGTGCCGGGTTTAAGAAGCACAGGAGCCGAGTGAGGGGCCAGGAGCAGCGCTGCGGGCAGGCTCTGCCTTCCGAGTGCCCGGCCGGAGCAGGCCGGCGGGACGGGGGTGGATGGGGACAGTCTTGGGAAGGGCTTCTTGGTATGGTTACTGTGTGTGTGTGTGTGTGTGTGTGTGTGTGTGTGTGTGTGTGTGTGTGTGTGTGTGTGTCGATGAGGACAGTCTTGGGAAGGGCTTCTTGGTATGGTTACTGTGTGTCTGTGTGTGTCTCAGCATTTGTCTTTGGAAAGGCTTCTTGGTATGGTTACTCTGTGTGTGTGTGTGTGTGTGTGTGTGTGTGTGTGTGTGTGTGTGTGTGTGTATGAGGACAGTCTTGGGAAAGGCTTCTTGGTATGGTTACTGTGTGTGTGTGTGTGTGTGTGTGTGTGTGTCTCTCAGCATTTGTCTTGGGAAGGACTTCTTGGTATGGTTACTGTGTGTGTGTGTGAGTGTGAGTGTCAGCATTTGTCTTGGGAAAGGCTTCTTGGTATGGTTACTCTGTGTTTCGGGGATGGAGACCTGAAGATGGCAGGGAAGGCATTTGGCTTTACACACAGCTGACTCGGGTTTGATCCCGTGTGTGTGTGTGTGTGTGTGTGTGTGTGTGTGTGTGTGTGTGTGTGTGTGTGAGAGAGAGAGAGAGAGAGATCCCTGGTGTGTGTGTGTGTCGGGGAACAGGGACTCTGTGTGTGTGTGTGTGTGTGTGTGTGTGTGTGTGTCAGGGACGGGGACCTGAAGATGGCAGGGAAGGCATTTGGCTTTACACTCAGCTGACTCAGGTTTGATCTCTGTTGCCCAAGTGGTCCCTTCACCTCCAGAGCCAAGAGCAAGCCCCTGGATTAAGGGTGTTGTTTGTTCTTTTAACACCCTATGAGGCTCTTTCCTCACCAATGAAATGATTGCAGTGCCAAAGAAATAGTACAAGGATAAGGTGACCAACCCCAGTTCGGTCCTGGGTACCACATGGTCCCCAGGCATCATGAGATGCCTCCCTGCAAGGCCCTGAGGCACCACTGGGGTGTTCTGGGCAGTCCCTGGCACAACAGGGCCTGAGCAGTGCCGCATCCTCATTGAACTGCCAGCCCAGTTAGCGGAGAATTGGTGCGAAAGGCTCCCTGAGCACCACTTAGTTTGTTTGGTTTTTTGCGGGGAGGAGGGTCACACCTGGCAGTGCTCAGGGCTTACCCCTGGCTTTGCACTCAGGAATCACTCCTGGCGGTGCTCGGGGAACCATATGGGTTGCTGGGAATCAAACTCGGGTCAGCCATGTGCAAGGCAAACGCCCTCCCCGCTGTACTGTCGCTCCAGCCCCACCCTGAGCACCACTTGGGCCCGGCTTTCCACATCCCCTCCACCCCAAAAAAAGACATTGTGATTGGGAAAGCCAGGGTCACACCAAGTGGTGCTGGCAGCTGCCCCCAACTCAGTACTCGGGTTGCTCCTGGCAGTGCTCGGGACCATATGGTGCTGGTGAACCTAGTCCCCGGCCTACAGAGCACAAGCTCCTGCCCGGTGAGCTGTTCACCCGCCCCCAGCAGCGCCCCATTTAGTTTTATTAGCGTCGCAGGACTCTGTTGTTCCTTTTATTAGCGCGGGGTGGGGGACGGGACACACTCTACTGTGCTCAGAGCTTTCTCCTAGCTCTGCTCAGGGATCACTCCTGGTAGGGCCCAGGGAACCATACATGGTGCCAGGGATGGAACCAGGGTCAGCCAAAAGCAAGTGCCTTGCCTGCCGTACGATCTTCTCTAACCCTTTTCAGTAAACCCTTTCCATGTATCTAGCGATTTTTAAAAATAAGTCAAAAAAGATTATTGTTCTTGGGAACCTTACCTCTTTTTTTTCCCCCTTTTTGGGTCACACCTGCGATGCACAGGGGTTACTCCTGGCTCTGCACTCAGGAATTACTCCTAGCGGTGCACGGGGAACCATATAGGATGCTGGGAATCGAACCCAGGTCGGCCACATGCAAGGCAAATGCCCTACCCGCTGTGCTATTGCTCCAGCCCCTGGGAACCATACATATTGTGACTATATCAAATACTGTTTAAGAAAGAGAGGTGAAGTGTCACTGCGTTAAAAAATATATTTAAACTCAGGATCAGGAAATAGGGCTTATGCAGCACCAGAGCGAGGCCTTCCCAGAGGCCTCTGAGCACGGCTGGATGTCTCTTGGGCCCGTCCATTGAACTGCTGGCTCACTGGAGAACAGCTGTTGGGCTCCTGAACACTGCTTGAACGGCTTCCATCCCCCCATATCGTTTTTATATACATATATAAGCTCATTCGTTGATTATCATTTTTTGGTGGGGGGGCAGGAACACCCAGAGGTACTTAAGACTGATTTCTGGCTCAGTGCTCAAGAATCATTTCTAGGTGGTTAGGGGGGGAACCAAACAGGATGCCGGGGATTGAGCCCAGGTGGCATGTAAGGCCAGAATTTTATCCTCTGTACTATCTCTCCAGCCCGTGTCGAGTATTTTTGATAGTAAAATGGAATTACATTGCATTAGCTCATGGAGAGAGTAGGTGGGGAAACTTCATAGGATCCAGTTCTGTTTTGACAGTTCTATGTGTTTATGTTCTTGGCCTTTTGAGTCAGGATGATTTGCATCCTGACTGCAGAACTTAGAAGATATGTGACCTCAGACAAATTACATAATCTTTCTTAGTATTAGAGGTCTAAATTCTGTAAAATCAGATAATTATTACATCTTAAGTCATGAGTGGAATAAAACGCTAATGCAGCAGCTCACAGGAACATCATTTAATAAACTTGAAGCAGCATGATTTGTTCATTCTTTTTTGTCAGGTGGAATTAAAAATGACTGTTGTACGCTATTTCTTTTAAACTTAGAATCCATGTTTTTTAAAGATATACCATTATTTTAGATTTAACAAAGAAAGTCAGCAGCATGGGATTGGACAGAAAGCTCAGTGGCCTGGAACACATACTTTGCGCATAAGATCCTTCGAGCACCAAGCCAGAGAGCTTCTGAGCACTTGAGTGTGGTCCAGACACGAGGACAAAAGTCAACATTGTGCCAGATAAGAGTGGAATAAAGAAAGGGCTTCTGCTTGAGAGAACTGGGGGGAGTTATGTTTGCCTACATTGTTCTATTTAACCCCTGCAACAGCTCGTTCTCCAGTGTTTGTGTTATGTAAGTGGGGGTTCTGGGATTAAAGGTTCTGGGGTTTTGGGTTTTTTGTTTGGTCTGGTATGGTTTGTGGGCACACCTGGCGGTGCTCACCCTTGGCGGACTCCTGGCTCTGCTCGCAGGGATCACTCCTGAGAGGCCTCTGGGGACCATATGGGTTGCTGGGGATCGAACCTGGTGCAAGGCAGTGCCCTCTCCACTGTGCTGTCTCTCAAGCCTCCAGGCCGGCGTTTCTTGAGGAAACAGTGAATGGGTTAGATGTCTGGTCGGACCAGTTGGAAGAGTTTGAGGCATAAAGAGCACTGGAGCACAGTTGTCCCACTGTTCATCGATTTGCTTGAGGGGGCACCAGTGACATCTTCATTGTGAGACTTGTTACTGTGTTTGGTATACCAAATAACGCCACAGGTAGCTTGCCGGGCTCTCTGAAAGGGACAGAGAAATCGAACCCAGGTCTAAAGAGCAACATGTGAAAATTTTTGTTGCTAGAGATCCTGTAGCTTATTTGAAGAACTTCAGGTCAAGGGCAGGGGTTGAGGATGGGGCTGTAATAACAGAGAGGAGTGATTAGAAATGGGGCTGGGGGATTGCAGGAGCAGGCAGGGGGCAGACCCTCACTAGAACACGTTAAGTAGTTTCATATTAGTCCTAAAAGCCTAAGGGCTTAGGGTGTCTTGGTTGAAAAGATAACTTGCTTCCTGGAAGGTTCTTGATTATGCATTATGATAAGTGGGAGGCCAGGAAACAGTTTTTCTTGTTTAGGGAGATACTTGGATGCTGCTGAGGTTGGGGATTGGATAAGGGTTAAACAATTACAACTGAGGGGCTGGAGCGACAGCACAGGGGGGGAGGGCGTTTGCCTAGCACAAGGCAGACCAGGGCTCAATTCCCAGCATCCCATATGGTCCCCCGAGCACCGCCAGGAGTAACCCCTGAGCATTACCGGGTGTGACCAAAAAAAGCAAAAAAAATTACAGTTGATAATAGATTGGCTAAGTATTGGAGAAGAAAGAGTTGGAGGTGACTTACTAGATTTCTGGGAATATGGCTCTTCTTGGAGCTTGAGTGGGCCAGATTGTGATAGAACATTGAGGGAGTTTTTGGTCTTTTGGTTTTGACTGTGTAGAAAAGGAAAAAGTGCAAGAGTACATTCGGACTAGTGGTGCCTCCGAATATGGAGGAGGGCGGGGAAAATCCGTCGTAGATTCGGGGACGGATTCGGGGTTCCAGTCTGGGAAGGACGCAGAATACCACTGGCATGGTATGAGAGGGGAGCTTTTCTTTCTTTGAGGGTGGGGGCCACAAGCATCTGCTCAGGGCTCATTCCTGACTGCTCGGGACCAGACTGGCCAGGGTGAGGCAAGAGTGCTGCCCCCGTACTAGCCCTCTGGCCCCCGAGAAGGAGCGTTTCTGAACTGCTGCTGAAGTTTGTAGGAATCACGTTACTTGCCTGCACACAGCCAACCTGCGTTCAATCCCTGCCGTCTATATGCTCCCCGGCACCGCCAGGAGTGAGCCCTGAGCACTGCGGGGTGTCGCCCACATCAACGAAAGTAAATCTATTTTTAAAAAATAAAATTTTGATTACATCAAACTCAGGAATTCTGACCAAAAATAACAAGACAAAAGAGCCTCTGAATTAAAGTATAAAAAAGTATTAGTAATTGGACCAAGAGAACTGTTTGTTTAACATTTCTTTATATTTGGGAACTCTATAATCTCTTACGTTAGAGCAATAATGAATGGTGCTTGTTTTGGCTGTCTTCCCAAACAGGCTCGGTAGGAGGATAGTTATTTCTCCTCAGTCCTGTTTTTGTGGGCGCAGCAGCAATATTTGTGTTCAAGCTCATTTAGGTTGCTGGGGTCTTACTCAGTGACATTCAGAGCCGGAGATGGTGCCGCGGATAAGGTGCTCGCGGGCTCTGTACTGCCAGGAGGGGCTGGAGCACTGCCCCTCCGGCGCATTCTCATCCTAGTTAAAGAGAAAGAAAAGCTCTCTGAACAGTGAAGTTACTGCCTGGTGGGTGTGAAGTTTGGGCTGATGAGAAACGCTCTGGAGATTATGTTGATAGTGAGTTAACCATATGCTTAAAAATGATTAGAACAGGAATTTTATGCAACTGGGCCCTCATTTCTCCCTGTGGCGCTCTGGCATGAGAGTGACTGTGGGGATGAGGAAGGGGGGGGCTGGCCAGGACTGGGCTGTGGGTGGCAGTTCTCGGTGTGGACTGACCTGGCAGGGTGACCTGGCGGCCCACTGTGATTTTTCCACTGGCATGGCTTTCACGGCGAGGGGCTTCCTGCCTCATCTCTCACTGAGCTGGTCAGTGGGCGCTGAACCACGTGTGGCCACATGGAGAGGACCCTCAGCTCATCTCTTGCCTGCCTTCCTCCAGGGCTAATTAATTAGCACAGGATACAATGAGTGCAAAAAAGGTGTCAGGAGGTCACCCAGCAGTTGGAGAGTCGGGGCAGAGGTGGAAGAGCCCGGGGGGGGGGGGGGGGGGCAGAGGTAGTACAGGGGATGTGAGGTGCCCCATCCCTGGGTCCCAGCACCCCTTGTGGCCTCCTGAGCTCCTCCAGGAGAGATCTCTGAGCATCACCAGCTGTGGACCAAAACAAACAAAACTCTAGGCAGTGGATGGACTGGAGCGATAGCACAGCGGGTAGGGTGTTTGCCTTGCACGTGGCCAATCCAGATTTGATTACTTCGTCCCTCTCGGAGAGCCCGGCAAGCTACCGAGAGTATCCCGCTCTCACTGCAGAGCCTGGCAAGCTCCCTGTGGCATATCTGATATGCCAAAAATGGTAACAAGTCTCACAATGGAGATGTTACTGGTGCCCGCTCAAGCAAATTGATGAACAAAGGGATGACTGTGCTACATGCTACATATTTACCATAATAAACAGTTGTATTTAGAAAAATGTCAATATGTGTGCACACACAATAGGAATTTACTATAAAGCAAAAGCCTGTTTTCTTTTTTTGGTTGTTTTTGTTTTTCGGCCACACCTGGTGGTGCTCAGGGCTTCCTCAAAGGCCTGTGCCGTAACCCCTGAACTAGCTCCCTGGCTTCTCTTGTTTTCTTCTTGATTTTGGCTGCGGTGGTGCACCTTTGTGTCCTTGGCCTCCCTCATGCAGAGCTGTTAAGCTGTCTCCCCAGCCCCCAAAACTTAAAAATATACTACGGTAAACACCTGTATATTTAGAGCAGAGTTAAAACAATGAACAGGTTGTTGGGGGCTGGATCCATAGCACAGCTGGTAGGGCGTTTGCCCTGCACTCGGCCAACCCAGGTTCGATTCCCAGCATCCCATATGGTCCCCTGAGCACCGCCAGGAGTAATTCCCGAGTGCATGAGCCAGGAGTGACCCCTGTGCATCACCAGGTGTGACCCAAAAAGCAAAAAAAAAAAAAAAGAACAATGAACAGGTTGTCTGTGGATGGGAGGGAGGGTGAGCATAGTTCAGATTGAGAGGTTTGGAGAATATAATACAAAAAATTCTTCTGTATCTTTCATCCGTATCCCCTCTGGACTTGGTGGTGTTTCTGGCAGTGCTAATTTGGGTCATTTGGTTTGGGTGACACCTGCCAAGCTTCTCCTCTACAGAGTTGCTGTTTGGCTCTTGCCTTTCACTGGCTCCCATGTGGCCCCTGAGCCCCCAGGAGTGATCCCTGAGCTCAGAGCCAGGCAGAAGCCCTGAGCACCACCAGGTGTGGCCCCCAAACAGAACAAACCATAAAAAACTTACCTTTGTGAGTCGGGAAAATTACTCAAAGGCGCTGCACAGGAGCCTTCAACTCAGTGCTTCCCCCAGTATGATCAGGAATGACCCAAAACGGGGGCGGGGGAGGGGTGAAAAGGGGTGTCATTTTGTTTTGGTGCTGCTCAGGACTTGCTTCTGACTCTGAATTCAGGGATCACTCCGTGGTGGGGCTCTGGGGACCATCAGGGATGCCGGGGGTCGTGCCAGCAAACGCCCACCCACTGCACTGTTGCTTCAGCCCCAAGAACAAAAGTCTTGTGAAAATACTTTGTGATCTCTGGCTTTACTGATCTCTTGGGGCGTGTTCCTGTGATTGACAGTGGTGACCCAACAGATTAGACCCTGCCGTAGGTACATTTGTAGTGGTTTTTCTTTTGCAGGGCGGAGGGAGGGGGTTTTGAGCCACACCCAGAAATTCTGGGGGCTGCCCCCAGCTGCTGCTCCCAGCCGGGCGCTGAGTGGGACCTGGAGTGCCTGCATGCAAGACAATGCCTTAGCCCCAGCACAGACCCTGTTAGTTGGTTTTCTACTTCTAGAAGTAGCTTTTTCTTTTCTGTTTTTATCAGTGTGGTCTCAAGAGTCTTGTTTTACAGCCATTTTGGGGGAAGGGAGACAGACCCTGGCAGGTCTCAGGGGCCCGGGCGCCTGCAAGTGAAGGGTGTCCTTTGAGCCATCTCTCTGGCCCCATCATTTCTCTTTCACCTTGAAAAAATTGGGCGGGGGGGTGGGGGCAGGCGCTGAAGAGCTAGAGGTAGAAGAGCAGAGAGTAAGGTGCTGCCCTGGCCTAGGCCGACCCTGCATTGGTCGCTGATGCTGCAGAGTTCCCCAAGTACCACAAGGAGTAAGCCCTCAGCCCTGAGCGCGGCCAGGTATGGCCCCAAAACAAAAATTTTTCAAGTTCAAAAGTTTGGTTTTTATCTTTTAGGCCACATCTTTATAATGGTTTGCGGTTTGGTTTTTGTTTTGTGTGGTAGTGCTTTGGGGACCATATAGGATGCCAGGGATCCAACCTGGGTCAGCTGTGTATAGGCAAGTGCCCCACCTGCTGTACTATCGCTCCAGCTCCTAAAAAACTTTGAGGGGCTGAAGCGATAGCACAGCAGGTAGGGCATTTGCCTTGCACGCGGCCAGCCCTGGTTCGATTCCCAGCATCCCATATGGTCCCTGAGCATCACCAGGTGTGACCCAAAAAGCAAAAAAAAAAGATTTTTCTTAAAACTTGTTGATACAGAAAAATTACAGAGAAAATTAAAAACGAAGATTTGTGGAGCTGGCGCGATAGCACATGGGGTAGGGCATTTGCCTTGCTCAAGACCGACCCGGGTTTGATTCCCAGCATCCCATATGGTCCCCCAAGCACTGTCCAGAGTAATTTCTGAGTGCATGAGCCAGGAGTAACCCCTGTGCATCGCTGGGTGTGACCCAAAAAGGAAAATAAAGATTTTTAAGTAAATTTATGGTAGTCTTTGTGTATATATATATATATCCTTACTTTTTTTTTCTTTATTTCCCCAGTTTGTTCATTACCAACAGAGGTAAGTGCTTTTAAAATTTATTTTCTCTTTTAATTTTTTTGCATGGGGGAGGTGTCATTGATTTCAGAGCTAGCTTAGGAACCTTTTTCTAATTTTCATATTGTCATTTGCTAGCTCTTCAGGCTTAAATTTTTTGAACTAAAATTGTTCTCTTTGGATTTTGAGGCATGTGTGTACATCTTTTATAGTTGGTGATGTGTGGTTGGATTTTTACTTGGAGCTCATGAATGTTGAGGTTGTGAAATAACTTTAAAGCCGAAATGTATACAGAGGAGAAAGGAAAACCTAAAACAAACTTCGAAATAAAGTTCTGCTAATAAGCTCGGTTATTCTCTGGGCAAGTCAGGAAAGTGATGAGACCCAGGGCAGGAGCGATGGTGCAGTGGGTAGGGTCCCTGCCTGACATGCAGCTGACCTGTGTTTGATCCAGGTATCCCATGTGGGACCCTGTGCCCTGCCGGGAGTGATTCCTGAGTGGAGGGCCAGGAATAACCCTGAGCATCGAGGCAGTGACCCGAACACCAAAAGAAAACAAATGAGACCCTGAAGAACCCAAAGCAAAATATAGAAACACTTGTTCGTGGGGGAGCATTGGGGGCGGGGGAAAGGAAAAAAGAAAAAAAACACTTGTTGATTTGTTTTTAAAAGCCCTCCTTTGACGGGCAGTTACTGTAGTGAGGCGCTACCAGTCCTGGTGTTTCCTGGTGGGGTCGAGATTTCGTGTATGGAGCCATTCATTGGCCGCAGTTAGTGATACCAATCTCCGCAAATAAAGGGGGTGATTTTTAACTAAAATGTATGATTGTGACTGAACTTGTTCCCTTCCCCGCAGTACTGTGAATATATGCCTGACGTTGCTAAATGCAGACAGTGGTTAGAGAAGAACTTCCCAAATGAATTTGCAAAACTCACCGTAGGTATGAAATTTTGTTTCCTCAAAACTTATGTAGAAATATGTGTAAATCATTATTTTTGAAGATAGGAAAGTCCTTTTGTATGATAATACAAATACCCAACTATTTTCCACTGTATATTAACTTTAAAGTTACTCAATTCTCCGGTTAAAATTCCTCTTGTAGCATGATCTGGCTTCAGCTGTCTTACCTCTCCAAACCAAATAGGTCAAAGTATCAACTTCGTTCTTGTGTAAAGAAGAGTAAATGATTTAGGGCAAATATAGGTTCACTCATTTATTCAACAAATTATTGCTAAGCTATGCTATATGCTGTGGATAAAGTAGTACAAAAAGGTCTGTTCTTAGGCCATTGCTTCTTGAAGGGGAGACAGAATAGATGAATCAGGTAGTATGCTAATAAATTAGTGGTAAGCCTAAAGCGGGGAGGTCAGGATGTTGGGGCTAAAAATACGGCATTTGAATAAAGAGCCAGAGGAAGTGAGGCGGGAATCATTTGGATGTCTCAGAAAACATTCCAGGTGGATGACATGGCCTGCACAAAGGCCCTGAGGCAGACGCTTACCAGCTGTTTGGGAAATAGCTGGAGACTTGCATCATCTAGGCTGGTCGGGGAGGATGGGCAGGAGATGAAGTCAGAAATAGAGTGATGCGGGGCCTCCCAGGAGTGTGGTAAGCAAGAGAGAGGGTCTGACTTCCGTCTCCATGGCAGCTCTTTGCCCTGTGAAGAAGAGAATGGAGAGGCCACCCAAACGGCAACTCGGGAATAGGTGGGGGTTCCCGTGCTAATGGGCTGTGGCCACTGTAGCAGATGTTACCTGTGGAGTGGGGGCCGCATCCAGTGCTGGATATGCGCTGGCATCGTATTTGAATGGGTGTGAGGGATGGGGGGGTGAGAAACGGGGATTTGCAGGATCTGGGCCCAAATAACTAGGAGAATTAGCCAAGAAAATTGAGGAATAAAGATCCCTGGTTTGCAAACTTAATAGCTTAACAGATTGGTAAAAATAAGGGAGTAGTTGGAAGAGCCACGCCGGATGTGCCCAGTGTTTACGTGAGGCACAAACTCCAAACTTGAGCAGATCCTTCCTGAGGGGTAGCTACACACGTTACCCACTGCTTGGATCAAAACCCTCAAGGCTAGTGTGACAGTCTGCATGGTCAGCCCTGACCAGTCTGGGAAGTGCTTACACACAAGATGAGTATGTTTAGATCCAAAACACTTTTGCTCCTTTCAGTCCTAAACCTCGGTGAGGAGACTTTGTTTGTCTGCTTGCACGATACACTTGCAGTGACAGATATGTTGAGCAGTATATTTTGTTGAGAATCATTGCCTCTGTGTTTGTGAGTGAGGTAGACCATTTGCTTTTAAGAGGCATCTGAAATCGTCAGTAAGATGTTTATGACGGTTGTTCTAAGGTGATTTTTTATAATTAGAATAAAGTGATGGCATTAACTTTTGGGTTTTGTTTTTATATCCAGAAAATTCACCCAAACAAGAAGCTGGAATTAGTGAGGGACAGGGAACAGTAGGGGAAGAGGAAGAGAAGAAAAAACAAAAGAGAGGTGAGATTTAAATTAATCGTTTTATTTACACAAACATACCTTATCACTGTTGATTAAAACAGCTTCTGTGATCCTGTAATCCTTGTGTATGTGGTACAGAGATAAAGAATCTTGTTCTTAGGATGTTTGGATGTTGTGTGATTTCACCTTTAAGTAGGTTGGACTTGAAAGCAAGTTTTCGGGTTGGTTGGAGGTGGGGGTGCTTCAAAGCTGGGCGCATACGCTTTCCTCGTAGGGCCTTGGCTTTAATCCTTGGTACCACATGGTTCTCGTACTGCTAGAAGCCTTCCAATAAGAAAGAAAACATGTTTTACTTCCCCAGTATATAGTAAGCTACATTGCTAAAAAGCAACCGCCTAGCTTATTTTATGACTCAAACTGTTACCTTAACTTTAAAAAAATTTAAATAAAATTGGGGGTGGATTTTGGGCCACCCAGTAGCACTCAGGGCTTACTTGTGTCTCAGTCATCTCTCCTGGTTGGCTTGGGAACCACATGATGCCATGATTGGACCCACGTCAGCTCCACATGTATTGCAGGCACCCTATCCGCTATACTGTCCCCGCTCCAGAATGCCGCCTCTTTGTCGTTACCCCTTCCCGGGAGTGCCCTTCCTTCTGCACCTTCACATATTTTATTTTGCACAGACAATCTAGATGTCATTCCCTTGGCAAAACCTTTTTGTTCTCTGGAAGGTAATGAAGCAAACAGTCTTCCTTCTGCAAAATCTCTGTGGTACCTTATTCCTGGATTTAGTTATAAGCATCTCTCTCATGTTGGTTTTTTTGTTTGTTTGTTTTTTCAGTGAAGTAAACAGATTAGAGGCTTTGAGGGAGGGATAAGTGGAAGAGAGAATAATAAGAGTAACGCGCTCAAGAGAGAATGTGGGCTCCTCCAAGGGTGGAAAGAGCCCCTACACATATCCGAGCTTTAGATACAAAAGTATGATAGTATGAAAGTACACATCTCAAGAGGGGAGATGCGGGCTACACATGTGCTTGGCCACATGGGTGCAAGCAACACATGGGCTCAGGTAGCATATGCGCCCTATCACATGTTTTAAATGAAACGATTAATACTGAGATCTTTCTTAATTAAGGTGGAAGGGGTCAAATTAAACAAAAAAAGAAGACTGTACCACAAAAGGTTACAATAGCCAAAATTCCCAGGGCAAAGAAGAAATACGTAACAAGAGTGTGTGGCCTTGCAACCTTTGGTGAGTTCACGTGTAAGTGTGTGTAAAATGTGTGAACTGATTTTTGTCTCCACTTGTGTGAAAATGTTTTGAAAAGTTGAGATTTTTTTTTGTTAGGTTTTGTGGTGCTCAGGTGGGTCAGGGGACCATTAAGGGTTCCAGGGATCTAACCTGGTCATCCATATGCAAGGCAAGTTCCTTGCCCGCTGTACTATCCCTCCAGCCCAGTTGTGTTATTTACAAAGGGCTGGGACCTACGGCCCTACCACCCTGAACGCCCCCATCTCATTTGCTCTCAGAAGCTAAGCAAGGTTGGGCCTAGCCTGTACTTGGATAGGAGAAAGAGATGGGGTGTGGGGATGCAAGAGAGTACAGCCCCGGGCGGCGGGGGTGGTGATGGGAGGGAAACTGGGGACACTCAGCACCACTAGAGTGTCCCTCTCTCCCCCAAAAAGGGATAAGGGCCAGGGGTGTAGCTCATTGGAACTCGCATGTGTGAGGCCCTGGATTCCATACCTGACGGTACCTGTCCATAACTGACTTCGCAAAAGTAAAAAGGGGGTGTGGAGAGTATAGTGATGATTTGTCAAGGAGGTCGCTCAGTGGCCAAGCACTTGCCTTGCCTGTGTAAGGCCCAGGGGTCCAACCTGGCGCACAACCACAAAAAATGAATAGGATAAGGCTGGAGTGATGGTCCAGTGGGTAGAGCACTTGCCTGGCATGTGCTGACCTCGGATCGATCCCCAGCACCACATATGATCCCCTGAGGTCCTGCCAGGAGTAATTCCTGAGTGCAGAAGCAGGAGTGAGTCCTGAGCACTGCCCGTTGTGACCCCAGAACAAAATGAATAGGGATAAACATTTTAAAATAACTTGTGCTTTAGTGTAATGTTTGGAATTACTTGTACTGCACTGATTCTGATCTTGCTGTGTGAACTGTGTATAGTACGCTTTGACTGTCAAAATGCCAAAATACTCTTATTGGTATTTGAATATCAAAAAGGGCTGGAGAGATGGTACAGCAGGTAGGGCATTTGCCTTACTCGTTGCCAGTCCAGGTTTGATCCCCAGCATCCTTTATGATTACCCAGGCACTGCCAAGAATGGTCCCTGAGTGCGGACCCAGTATTAAAACCTGAACACTGCATGGTATGGCCAAAAAAACCCCAAAATTTTAATAAGTGAAAAATAATTGAAATATTAAGATCATTATCTTTCATAGTTTATTACATTTTTTGTTTTGTTAAATTAAATACACATTAAACTTTGAAATGGAAAAAGATCTTTGATGTACAGTTCCAACTATAGTCTTCCTTTTTTTTTTTTTTTTTTTTAAAGAAATTGATCTTAAAGAAGCACAAAGATTTTTTGCTCAGAAATTCTCCTGTGGTGCCTCAGTAACAGGAGAGGATGAAATCATCATTCAGGGAGACTTCACAGATGATATAATAGATGTCATTCAGGAAAAATGGCCAGAGGTAAGTCTCACTGGACCCCTGTAGACATGTGTTTTGAAGTTGTTTTCTATTATGTGAAGCCCCAATTCATGATTTAATTACCTGTATTTTATAGGTGGATGATGATAGCATTGAAGATCTTGGAGAAGTGAAGAAGTGATTTTGAATATTTGTCTGTATTTAATGATCTGGACTGAGAGTTGGTGTGGCCAAAGGGAGAGAGGCCTTTTCAAAATATATATATTTATCCTGCAGTGAAACTGTAGGCTACCCTCACCGTTGGCATTTCCACTGTTCTGTACAAGGCTGCTTGTTTTTTTTATTGCCAAAGTCTAATAAACAGGGGAGACTGTCATGCTTATGCATGAAATAGAATTTAGTCAAATAAAAATTTCTGGTCATTTGGTACTGACTTTTTCCTCTCTTTTTAACTTTTTATTTTTGGAAAAACAAATAGATGTTTTGTGGAAAGGTTTTCTGTTGAAAACAATCATAATTTCATCAAACCATGGCTTTGAAGCTGAGTACTATTTTGAAGACTTGAATTTGGCTTCCTCACCAGTAATCATTGTCCCCTTGCTGCTTTGGTGTGAGTTTGAAGATGCTCGAGCATCTGAGGCATCTGTGGTTGAATTTGCTTCATTGATTGCAACCACATCCACTCTGTGGATACATTTAACGTACTGTTGGAGTTCTTCAGCTCTTCTGGAGATGATTTGGTATAGTATATTAAAAGCCTTAAAACCATCTGCACTGTTTGTTTGACTCAGTAAGCCACTGCATTGACGTCCAAAAGAAATCACGGGGAGAATCCCTTTTTAAAGGGTGTTCATCACAGTGCCACTCATATACGGAAACTGCACACGATATAAATGAACAAATGGGAACTGGTTGAAGATGTGATGGAGCATTACATGTTAGACTATTATGTATATATATTTAAAAATATTTTCCAAGAATTCTTGGAAACATGTTTGGTAACGTTAGCTAAGGCGGGGGGTGGGCACACCCCAAAGGCATTTTATACACTATTGTTTTGAATGGAAAACCATTCAGAGAAGCTCAGTTCTTGACTGGCTATATATATTATGTGAGTAGAATTCTGCTAACCAATAAAATAATACACATGTATGCTCAATAGGTAGCCTGGGAAAGAGTAATTGGAACAAAATTTTCATTAAAAAATGCATTAGGTGACTTTAAATTTTGTTTTTATAAAGGTCTTAAGTGCTACAAGTTGAAAAGATTCACTGTATTTCAAATTGCTATAGAATTTAGAACCCATTGTTTATCGCCATGCAAATTACAGTCTTGGATGAATGTTCTTTTTGAATAAAACCTTAGGAAAATGTGTAATTAAAATATGAATGAAATGAAATCCGCTTTAACTGAATTTTACTGAATAATGTTATCTGGTTAACAGATTGACCCATCAAGACCATTTGGTATGTGTTGTGTCTGTATTCTGTCAGTGCTGGGAGATGTCTGTGTGCCTGTTCAATACGTGTAAGATTCTTAATGTTCACAGTTCTTGGCAAAGCGGTTTCAGTTCATATATATAGCCAGCAGTGGATGCTACTGCAGGAAAATGCAGGATTAAAATTGTCCTTGTGTATAACGTGTGTGAATTTTTTCTTTGCCCTGAAATTCAAAGTGCAGCATAAAGAAAAAGGATGAAATCATCCGTTTTGCTGCTACGTGGATGGATTGGAGTGTCATGCTGAGTGAAGTTAGAAGGAGAGGAACATACACAGAATGCTCTCGCATACTCGGGATGTAACGAAGCCTAGTAGGGAATAATGAATCCTAAAGGCCACAGAAACAGAACTGGTCTTCAGTAGAAAGCTTGCCGTGGGGGCGGATGTGTGCTGGGCTGGGGGTGGGGAGTGGATACTGGTGGAAGATGTGTGGAATAATGGATGTAAGAAATCCTACCATTAACGATATTGTAAACCTTTGTGCCTAAAATAAAATTTTAAATGCTGGGGCTGGAGTGATTACGGTACTGTAGGTAGGGAGCTTCCCTTGGCACTTGACCAACCCAGGTTCCATCCCCGGCATCCCATACAGTCCCCAAGCACTGCCAGAAGTAATTCCTGAGTGCAGAGCCAGGAGTCACCCATGAGCACCTCCAAAATAAAATGCAACATAGTTTAATCTGATTAAAAAGTGATAAGAGTGGACTTGAATACCTACATTAGTGATTTCACAATCTAGTAGTATTTTCACAAAAGAATATTAACCTTACATGAATGTCAGATTTGCCATGATCAAACTGGCGACTTCAGGGGCTGGAGTGATAGCATAGCGGGTAGGGCATTTGCCTTGCACTCGGCCGACCCGGGTTCAAATCCCAGCATCCCATATGGTCCCCTGAGCACCGCCAGGAGTAATTCCTGAGTGCAGAGCCAGGAGTAACCCAAAAACCAAAAAAAAAAAAAAAAAAAAAAACCTGGCGACTTCAAGTAAGAGTTGACAACTACGGGGGGCTGGCGCAATAGCACAGCGGGTAGGGCGTTTGCCTTGCACGAGGCCGACCCGGGTTCAAATCCCAGCATCCCATATGGTCCCCTGAGCACCGCCAGGGGTGATTCCTGAGTGCAAAGCCAGGAGTAACCCCTGTGCATCACCAGGCGTGACTCGAAAAAAAGTTGACAACTACCTGAGCAACAGAGCTTGGGGCCGTTGACTCACCACCTCCCTTATAGGAAATCTATGTAACTCCTCTAAAACTTCATAGACTGCTGTGAATCAGTCAACACATCAGGTATGTTATACGTGTGATACACTGTGTTCTCAGTAAAATAAGAAAGATATACTTGCTGATAAATTTTTATCATATTTATGAGGAAATGTTTTCCTTTACGTGAATTCTGTGACATTCAGAAGTGAACTCTGGCTCCAAGATGTCGTGTCTTACTGCGAAAACAAATGTGCTAACAAAGGGAGATGGGTTCAGCCGGGGTGGACACATCCCTGGCCCCAAACAACAAAGTCCTTCTTTTAAAAATTCTTTTTGGCTGATGGGGAAGTAGGAGATCACTGCCGTGGTGAGACTAAACCAGGCATCCTCTATGCAAAGCTAGCAGGTATTTTCGTCTGCTCCCCAAACCCTCCTTTACATCAAAGCCTCAAATCAGCTTCTTTCAAAAGTCTAATCTGTGGGGGCCCAGGGAGGTGGCTTAGAGGACCAGAGCCCTTAGATGCAGGAGCCCCAGGGTATTTCTAGCACCTCATCGTCCGGAAACTCCAAGGAAAAAGACTCAATGCCTGGGCTTCCTTGACCTTGGTTACAGACTGCTGTGGTCACTACCCTTTTCCTTGAGGGGTACTAGGTGGAGCCTGGAGTGAATGTTAATTCCTCAGTTTGGGCTAGACTGAATGTAAAATCGTGCTGTGTAATTCTTGCTCCTTTCATAAAACATTGTCATTTGTAAAACATTTTCAGTTACGTTTTAAAGCTGGAAAGGTAACTTGCAAGTTTGAGATTTTATTTGCAACTAGTCATAATTCTCAGACTAATAAACATAATCGCATAGTCAGCCTCCTGTACGACTACTTGAGCAGTGAGTCGTGAAGATGGGTATGTTCTTAGCATTTTAGGGCTTCCTAGGAAAGTTCCACAGTAGTGAAAATTGAGAAGTATGTGATTTATTTCTCAATGCGCCTCAACTCAAAAATTAACATTTGATAATATATTTTTTTCTTATTCTGCCACTTTACTTTTCCTGCCTAATCATCGGCTACATTCTTGACCGAATTTAAGTTTTCCAATTCTCAGGTTGTCTTTTGTGAATAACAAGATCATATTTTCTAGTTCTTATTCTACAAAAAAAGTATGAGGGGCTGGAGCAATAACAGCGGGTAGGGCGTTTGCCTTGCACGCGGCCGACCCGGGTTTGATTCCCAGCATCCCATAGGGTCCCCTGTGCACCGCCAGGGGTAATTCCTGAGTGCAGAGCCAGGAGTGACCCCTGTGCATCGCCAGGTGTGACCCAAAAAGCAATATATATATATATATATATATATATATATATATATATATATATATATATATATATAATGAAAATACTGTCGGATTAAACGTTAATAAAATTTTTTTAGTCCTTGAAAAGTAAAAGCGGACTCGAGGGTAGTGGAAACAACACGTTAATAAGTTTGGATTCAAGCCACATCGTAGAGTAAAAAAATTTAGTTTATTTTCTCGTCCTCTGTGATCCTAGTTTAGACCCCGCCAAAGAGTGCCCCGTCCGCGTGCCCAGCGGGGCCGGGACAGGTGCGCACGCGGCCAGAGCAGCTGGGAGCAAGCCGGGGGCGGGGCCTGCGGGAACGATCGTACGTCATCACTGAGCGCCGAGTGTCCCTTCTGGGCGCCGCCCCCCAACCAACCTCTCGGGGCCACGCCCAAGTCATGCCGGGAAGGGGCGACGGGGCGCGCGTCGCCGAGATGTCGCGAGAGCGGGGCGGCGGGGGCGCGCGTCGCCGAGATGTCGCGAGAGCGGGGAGGCGGGGGCGGGGCGCGCGTCGCCGAGATGTCGCGAGGGCGGGGCCGGGCCCCGGGCGCCGCCGTAGGCCGGGCCGCACCGGCGCGTTGGCGCTGGGCCGGCGGTTTGGCGGCGAGCTGGTGCCGGGCGGAGGGCGCGGGGCTCCGGGGCTCGGGGCGGCCCCGCCGCTCCGGGCAGGCGCGCCTATGGTGGTTCTCGGGTGACGCCGCCCACAGCGACTCTCTCCGGGGGCGGAGGAAACACCTATGAACCCTTCGGCGACCTTCCTGGTCGGGCGCCCGGTGAGCGCCGCGGGGCGGGGCGGGGCGGGGCGGGGCGGGGGGAGGGCTGCGGCCGCCCCCCCTTCCGTCTCTGTGTGTTTCTGGTTGGGGTTGTTGGACCTGGGGCGGTCCCCACAGGAGGGCCGTGGGCGGGTGGGCGTGTGCTGGGGAGGTGCCGGGAGAGCTACATCCCTTCAGTCCTGTTCGGTGCCGCGGGGAGCACCCCGGGCTGGGCCGTGCGGGATGACGGTGATCAGGCCCTGGTCGGCCGCGTGCAAGGCCAGTGCCTTCCCCGCTGGACCAACGCGCCGGCCTGAGAAATTCCGTTTTCTCCCACGTTTTTGTTACAACTTTATAATTGCGGGGGTCAAGTGGCCCAGCGAGAGAGTCACTGTAATCACCGTCGTCCCGTTGCTCATCGATTTGCTCGAGCGGGCACCAGTCACATCTCCATTGTGAGACTTGTCGTTACTGTTTTTGGCATGTCCAGTACGCCGCGGGGAGCTTGCCAGGCTCTGCCAGGCGGGCAGGATACTCTCGGTAGCTTGCCCGGCTCTCCGAGAGGGACAGAGGAATCGAACCCGGGTCAGCTGCATGAAAGGGAAATGCCCTACCTGCTGTGCTATCCCTCCAGCCCAGCAAGAGAATAAAGAGCAAAATTAAATGCAAAAATGATTTTCTTTGTCGTTTCACCAGAGGTTTTCCAAGTAATCCCGCTTTGGGCCCGGAGGTGCCTGGTGACTGGGTCCCAGGCCTGCGGAGTGCAGGCACCCGGTGTGATCCTAAGCACAGTCTGGCCCCCAGCTCGGCTGCGAAGGCCCCTTACCACGGCCGTGGTCCAAAAACCAAATAAAAGCACCAACAAAGGCTTCCTCCCTTCACCCCTGTAGGCACCAGCCGCTGTCCACAGGCAGAGAGTCCCTCACTGAGTCCCTGGTCCCAGTCCTGTTTTTGGGGGTGGGGGGTGGCCTAGGACCCGTGCAGGGTGAACAACATGCACAGCACTTGCCTGAAGCCCTGGACTGTCCTCCAGTCCACGCCTGTGTCAGAGGTGGCAGAAAGTGAGACCTTTCGACTTGTTCTTATTTTGGGTGAAGCAAGATAGTTTTTATTGAAATTTAGACGTGAGGGGAGAGAAAAGTATGTTCAAGAGTGAACACAGAGGGGCTGGAGAGATAGCACAGCGGGTAGGGCGTTTGCCTTGCACGCGGCCGACCCGGGTTCAAGTCCCAGCATCCCATATGGTCCCCTGAGCATGGCCAGGGGTAATTCCTGAGTGCAAAGCCAGGAGTAACCCCTGTGCATCGCCGGGTGTGACCCAAAAAGCAAAAAAAAAAAAAAAAAAAAAAAAAAAAAAAAAAAAAAAAAAGAGTGAACACAGAGGCTGGAGTGATAGCACAGCAGGGAGGGCGTTTGCCTTGCACGCGGCCAACCCGGGTTCGATTCCCAGCATCCCATATGGTCCCCTGAGCACCGCCAGGAGTGATTCCTGAGTGCAGAGCTAGGAGTGACCCCTGAGCATCACTGGGTGTGACCCAAAAAGAAAAAAAAAAAAAAAAGAGTGAACACAGTTTCTCCAGAGTGGACATAGGCCAGCAGAGACACAGACGAGCGAGGTAGTGCGCCAGGGAGAACTTGGGCTTGAGGTGCAAACTCGGCTCATCTTATTTTTAGTTTTTGGTTTTGGGGCCATACTCTGCGATCCTCAGGCGTTACTCTTGGCTCTGTGCTCAGAAGTCACTCATGGTGGTGCTCTTAGGGACCAAGTTCAACTCTAAGTGTAGATACTTTTCATACTCTACAGTACAGGGAAAAAACAGTTGATTGAGCTACATAGAATTGGCAATGAAAATAAAATTATTTGGAAATCAGCTCTGGCTGATTTATACTGTTGATTTGTCTTTGGATTTTGTTTGGGGGCCACACTTGGCTGTGCTTCCGGCCTACTCCTGACCTTGTGCTCAGGTGTCACTCCTGGCAGGGCTCAGGAGACCACATGGGGTGCCAGGCTGCATGCAAGGCCAGCACCTCTCTGAATTGTCCCTCTAAACTGTCCCTCTTGACCGTCACTCTAGCTCCCCTATTGATTAGTTCTGTTGTAAAAACTTTCTAATTTTAGAACATCGGGTCAGAAGTTGAGGTTTCCACTATTGAGAAACAGCGAAAAGAGCTGCAGCTGCTCATCGGGGAGTTAAAAGACCGAGACAAAGAGCTCAATGACATGGTTGCAGTGCACCAGAGACAGCTGCTTTCCTGGGAGGAAGATCGGCAGAAAGTCTTGACGCTGGAGGAGCGGTGCAGCAAATTGGAAGGTCAGACACGCGCCCCGGCGGCCACTCGCTGCTGGGCTGATGCCGCAGTCGGGCTCCTGGCAGAGAGCGGCTTCTCGCATCTCCCTGCGTCCCCGAGTCAGGCTAGGCGAACAGGATGCCACGAACACACGTAGTGTACAGATGCCTGTAGGAGAAACGCGCGCAGGGCAGACATCCATGTGACCGGGAGTGTCTCGAGCTAACCTGAGTGGGCTTTAGGGCGTGAATAGGAACCGAGGGTAGGCCTGAACTGACTTGAACTGACTCAGATTTTAAACTTCTGGTATTGAACTTGACTACAAGTATGTAAAGAACCATCTTTTTCTGTCGTGATCATCTCAGCGAAAGTTTTCTTTTGTGCTATATTGATTCTGGCCTCCCTCAAGGGCTGCGTGTTCCATCGGTTCTGCTGTGTTGGGGGAAATCATTAAATCTGTGTAACAAAATGGAGCCACCTGGACGGAGAGTGGCTCAGTGGGCCGAGCACATGTTTCGTATGTAGGAGACCTGGGCTCAGTCCCCTGAACCACATCGTCTCCCGAGCGCTGCCAGGAATGACCCCCAAGTAGAGACCGGGGACGCACCTGAGTGCCACTAGACATGCCCTCAAACACCAGATATAACCACATGGCACCTTCAGTTTTACTTGCATTCCTCAAGGGTGATGGAGAACAGAGAGTTCTAAGTATTTTTTGGTGTGTCCTTGTTTTGATGACCGCCTGGTTTTACTCTGACCATACCCACACATGCGTGTACACATAAATGCAATATTTAGAACTGAGAGGCCGCTGAATGGGCAGAGTTTGTGCTTGCGTGCAGGAGTCCTGAATTCAGTCTTGGCACCACCTCGCTCCCAAATTGCACTAGAAGTGACCCCTGAGCACAAAATCTGGAGTAATCCCAAGCACCCCGGGTGTGGCTGAAAAAGGAAACCAAATGATAGGGCCAGAGAGACAGTGCAGTGGCAGGGGACAGACCTTACAGGCAGCCGTTCCGGCCTTGGTCCCAGCACCACATTGGGTCCTCCAAGCACTGCTATCCTTAATCCTGACCACAGGTATGCCCAGCCTCTTCTCTCTTAGAGAAGTATTCCATGTTTAATAAGATTACACATCGGGCTGGAGCGATAGCACAGCGGGTAGGGCGTTTGCCTTGCACGCGGCTGACCCGGGTTCGAGCACCGCCAGGAGTGATTCCTGAGTTCATGAGTCAGGAGTAACCCCTGAGCATCGCCGGGTGTGACCCAAAAAGAAAAAAAAAAAGATTACACATCAGATATAATACCTTACGTAATACATATAGCACCGCAGGTAGGGCATTTGCCTTGCACACGGCCGACCCGGGTTCGGTTCCTTGTCCCTCTCAGAGAGCCCGGCAAGCTACCGAGAGTATCCTGCCCGCACAGCAGAGCCTGGCAAGCTCCCCGTGGCGTATTCTATACGCCAAAAACAGTAACAACAAGTCTCACAATGGAGACGTTACTGGTGCCCACTCAATCAAATCGATGAACAGTGGGATTACAGTGCTACATAATACATATGATAAAATAAAGAGAACTATGTAGCTATTGGTATCCGGTTTGAAATGAGAAAGAAACCTACCCGAGAAAGGGTCGTGGGAAATGGAAGGTCTGATGGGTACAGAGTGACGGCCACTGGGCCGGGAACGTAGCTCAGAGGCTGCGGCTCAGGCTTCGAGTGACAAAGGTTCAGGTTACATTGTCTTGAACTTGGTTACATTGTGACAAAGGTTCAGGTTACATTGTCCCCCAGGCACATTGGGAGAGAGCACTGAACCAAGAGTATTAAGATCCTCAGAACTACAGCAGACACAGAAACAAGCACCGCCCTCGGGCTGCCCCGCCTGGGAGCTCCGTGGGCCCCAGCGGCAGCGCGGGAGGAACCTCGTGAGGAACCAGCGGCGCAGCCCCCGGGAAGCGCAGGGTGGACGCAGAATCCGCCCACAGCCTTCGACAGCTCTGGCTCACCGGCCTGAGGGGAAGGCTGGCACTGCCCTCTTGGCACCCGCCAGCGTGCCAGGCCAGGGAGCGTCTGGCCTGTTCTCCCGCCATCAGGAGGGCCGGTTCCCTGCGTGTGAGCAAGGGCAGGGCAGCGTCCCGGGTGACAGGTTCGTGTGGGGCTGGAAGCTGCACCCCTCCGTTGCTGCCAGGCCACACATCTGACGGCTGGTCGCCGTGACTCATCAGCACTCAAGGAGCAGCTCTGCTGAAACTCGGGGGCGGGGAGCCCCCAGACACTTCCTCAATGACGACTAGGTGCGTAAGTCGTGCTGCTGTCACTTCATAGGGAAATGCAGGTGGAAGGACTCGGGTCTCCCCTTGCGGGGACAGTGGCCTGCAGAAGAGCACAGAAGCACCCGGCCCGGCGGGAGGGAGCCTTCAGCACTGTGGAGAGCGATGTCTGAGTCAGCTTCTGCGGAAAACAATATGAAGACGCTGCAAACGAGGAGAGCTTCAAGGACCAGAGCCATAGGAAAGCCGGGATGGCGTCTGCTTTGAATGTGGCCGACCCGGGTTTGATCCCCGGCAGCCCATATGGTCCCCCGAGTACCGCCAGAAGTAATTCCTGAGTGCAGAGCCAGGAGTAGCCCCTGCGCATCGCTGGGCATGACCCAAAAAGACAAAAAAAAAGAAAAAGCTTCTATATGAATCAGCAGTTCCACTCCTTGGCTTTCAGCCGGGGAGCACGGAGAGGTCGATTCCTGTGGCTACCGCAGTCATCTTCACCGAGGCCTGGAGCCAGCCCGGGGCACCCAAGCCAGTGGATGAAGAGAAATTGTGGTTTATGTACACAGTACATTACTACTTAGTTATAATGAAATCTATTTCTCTGCAACTTGGGTGGAACTGGGGAGTGTCAAAGTGAGAGAAGCTAATGCAGAATGATCCTGTGGGGAGGATAAAGAAACGGAGTAAACAGTGTCCAAGTACAGTGGTCCTGAGACTTGGCCTGTAGACCTGAGCCTGCGGCTGCAGAGACCAACAATAGGCTGAGCACGGGCTTTGCGTGTGGCAGGGAGACCTGGGCTCATTCCGGGCCCTGCATTGAACCCTTAGGATCACCAGGAACAAGCCACCCCCGCCACCAGGCGTCACCCCTAAGCCAAGAACAACGGACTTTGCTAATAAGAAGGGAACCATTATAAATCATGGTGCCTGAATTAAAAAAAAAAAAGTGAAAGAGAATGTCAAAGATGATCACAGAAAACTCAAGCACTTTTGTTTTGGGGCCACACTCAGTGATGCTTGGGGTTTCTCCTGGCTCTGAACTCAGGAATTACTCCTGGCAGTGCTTGAGGGACATGCGGAATGCCTCAGATCAAGCCTGGGTCAGCTGTGTACAAGGCCAGCGCCCTACCTGCTGTACTATCACTCTGGCCCCACAAGCATTTTTCTTACTGGGGAAAAAAAACTGACATTACTGAAAGTTTTTTATTTTCTTTTTGTGTCACACCTGGCAATGCACAGGGGTTACTCCTGTTTCTGCACTCATGAATTACTCTTTTTTTTTTTTTTCTTTTTGGGTCACACCCGGCAATGCGCAGGGGTTATTCCTGGCTCTGCATTCAGAAATTATTCCTGGCAATGCTCAGGGAGACCATATGGGATGCTGGGAATCGAACCCGGGTCAGCCGCGTGCAAGGCAAACACCCTACCCGCTGTGCTATTGCTCCAGCCCCTCAGGAATTACTCTTGACGGCGTTCGGGACTGTATGGGATGCTGGGAATCGAACATATGTCAGCTGCATGCAAGGCAAACGCCCTACTTACTGTGCTATCTCTCCAGCCCCTGAAACAGTTTTTGAACAAAGCACTCATTGCCATTTTTTCTTTTTTTAATCATACCTGATGGTGCTCAGGGCTTACTCCTGGCTCTACACTCAGGGATCTGGTGGAGTTTAGGGGACCATATGGGATGCCAGGGATTGAACCTGGGTTGGCTCCATGCCAGGCAAATACCCTGCCCACTGGAGTTGTACTGTACATTCTGCACTCTGCTATTGGTCCAGTCCTGCCTTCTTCTTTTTTTTTTTTTTTTTTGCCTTTTTGAGTCACACTCAGCAATGCTAGGGGTTACTCCTGGCTCTGCACTCAAGAATTACCCCAGGCAGTGCTTGGGGGACCAATGGGATGCCGGGGATCAAACCCGGGCTGGTCGCATGCAAGGCAAACACCTACCTACTACTCTACTATCTCTCTGGCCCTTGGTTGTATTTTAAATAAAAGTGTTTTAGTAATTAGCGATATGCAAATTGAAGCCATAATAAGTAGCCATTTTGACATTTACTTGACTGGCAAAAATTACCATATATTGGCAACAGTGTGACACCAAGAAGATTTAATTGCTGGTGAGAGTTAGCCCATTTTTGGACACCGTCTGTTAAAACTGATGGTCGCACGGCCCGTGGCATGCCCACTTTTAGTGACGCGCTCACACTTCAGCATGCCCAAGTCACCACAGCTACATTTCCCCATGTGCATTCTGGGGCCTGTAGTGCTGACGGGAAGGCACACGGGATGAGTAGCAAGGCTCCAGATACAGGAGGCCTGACAGGAATATTAGGGCAGGGCCGGAGGGATAGTGCAGTGGGCAGGGCGCTGGCCTTGCATGTGGCCAATGCAAGTTCGATCCCTGGCACCCCAGTTAGTCTCCTGAGCCCTGCCAGGAGTGATCCCTGGTGTGGCCCCAACAAAAAGAAAGGATCGTATGATTCTTGACAGTCAGCTTGTGACCCAGGTGACCTCCAGGAATAGAATGGGTAGATCAATGTTGACATGATTGAATAAGGTAGTCAAAGTGCCTAAGCAAGAGTTACTTGCAGGGCTAGAGCAATAGCACAGCGGGTAGGGCGTTTGCCTTGCACGCGGCCAACCCAGGTTCAATCCCCGGCATCCCATATGGTCCCCTGAGCACCACCAGGAGTCACCCTTGAGCATCACCTGGTGTGACCTAAAAAGAAAAAATGGGAAAAAAAAATGTTACTTGCGGTATGGACAGGTCTCAGGATTATATTATATATATATAAAATAAAAGTTAGTAGAACTCCATTTAAAAATAAAATTACTTTCAGAGATACGGCCATAGATGGTGATAGTAGTAAAGAGCAAAAAATGATTAAGATTGGGGCTGTGATGGGTAGGGCAGAAATTGGAGATTGTGTTCTGGGAGTGGTGCAGGGAACTTTGGTTTGTTCTTGTTTGGGGGCCACACCTGGGCATGCCCAGGGACTCTTCCTGGTTCCTTGCCTAGGGTCACTCTGGGCAGTGCTCAGAGAACCATTGGGTGCCAGGGATTGAGTCAAGGCCTCCCGCAGGTGACCTGCCTGGCTCGGGTAGACACAGCACGTTCCACAGCGAGGTTCCACAGAGGACCAGCCCTGCTTGGGGGCTGTACCTACCAGTGCTCAGCTACCGTGAGGGGCTTGGGGGACCATTGCTGTTGCAGACATTGAACTGGGGCCAGCCCCTGGCGGGACCGTCACCATAACCCCTGTAATTATCTCTCTAGCCCAGGACAGTCGCCAGAACCCCTGTATTATCTCCCCTCGCCCACACTCCCACTTTTTCTTGTTGGGGGATGGGAGTTTGGAGCATGCCCAGTGAGTCTCGGGGCTTCTTCCTGGCTCTGTTCTCAGGAGTGACCCGTGGCAGGGCTCAGGGGACCATATTTGGTGGCAGGAATTGAACTCGGGTCTGCCGCATGCAAGGCCAGCCCCCGAGCCCTGAGCTGCCGCTGGCTCCGCGTCCTCTCGCTCGCTGACCCTGAGCTCGGGAATAGTGTGCTGAAGGCCCCCTGTCTGACCACCAGTGAGTTTCCTGTGACTCTCCCGTAGGCGAACTTCACAAAAGGACTGATATAATCAGGTCGCTCACCAAGAAGGTCAAATCCCTGGAATCGAACCAGAACGAATGCCAAGCGGCTCTCCAGAAGACTCAGCTGCAGCTGCAGGAGATGGCGCAGAAGGCGACCCACTCCTCTCTCCTCTCCGAAGACCTGGAGGTGGGCCCGGGGCGCGTTCCTTCGGGGTGCCCGCGCTGGTTCTCCCTCCCGTCCCTTCGGTGAGACGCCTGCCTGGTGCAGTGGGCTGCAGTGCTCATCCCGGATGGCACTTGGTGATGCCAGTGGTGCCAGGCAGGTGCTGTGCCACCATGGCTAGGGAGGACCCAAACTGTCAACAACAAAAATTTTCAAAAAGACTGAACTGCAGGAGTGGTACAGGGAGCAGGATGCTGGCCCGGGGCACCCCAACACTTCAGGCGCCCGAAGCCCCTTTTCTTCTTGAATAATCTCTACTGGCCCAAATTCTATTTGTTTCAGCTCCTGAAAGGTTCCGTTTATTTTTTATTTTATTTTTTTTTAAGTGGGCCACACCCAACAATGCCCAGGGGTTACTCCTGGCTCCGTGCTCAGGAATCACTCCTGGAGGGCGCATGGGAACTCAGGGTATCAGGGATCAAACCTGGGTCGGCCACGTGCAGGGCACGTGCCCTTCCTGCTGCACTATCTCTCCACGCCCCCCTCCCTGAAAGCGTAGGCTTAAATGGGCCACTGGAAAAATAGATGTAAATAAATGGACCACTGGGAGCCGGAGCTATAGTACAACAGGTAGAGCGTTTGCCTCGCACGTGGCACACCCATGTTTGATCCCTGGCAGCACCCTGGTTTCCCGAGCCCCTGAGGAATGATCCCAGAGTGTAGAGCCAAGCGTAACCCTGAGTGCCACTGGGTAAACCCAATGAAATTGCATGTGCGCATATGTGTGTGTGTGCATGTGCGTGTGTGTGCGTGTGCGTGTGTGTGCGTGTGCGTGTGTGTGTGTGTGTGTGTGTGTGTGTTTCCATCCATCATCGTTTTGTGTTCAGCCCGTGGCCATGATCAGCTGCATGGTGCTGGACAGAGCACGTGCCGCTTCATCAACAACAGCTTGTTTTAGGGGCCAGAGAGATAGAGTACAGCGCTAGAGGCCTTGCACACGGCCAACCTGAGTCCAGTTCCCGGCATCCCAAGCCCTGCCAGGAGTGATCCCTGAGCACAGAGCACAAACAAACAAGCAGAAGAATTGATCGTAAGGTACTGAACTTAAAAGATGGAAGTGTATTAGCTTGGGCTTCCAAGCTACTTCCTGTTGGCTGCACCTGGGAGTGCAAGGGCTGACTCCTGGCTCTGTGCTCAGGGATCTGCTCCTCGTGGGGCTCGGGGACCATGTGTGGTGCCAGAGATCAAACCAAGGCAAGTGCCCTCCCTGCTGTACTAGCTCTTGGGCCCCTGTGTATGTTTCAAACTGAGAAAAATTTCATAACACTGTAGAGTTCAGTCATGTGGTTTCGACTTATCAACTGTGTAAATAACGTCACACCTGCCACCAAACAATGCCACCGTCCTCCACCGCCCACCACGAACCACTCAACCCCACTTCTCACACCACCCTCTCCCACCTCGTCCCCTCCTTCACTGCCAGTCAGTGCCAAAGTCCAATGGGCAGGTTTTGTTTTATTTGTCCTGTTTTGTTCCTTAATATTCCAGGAATGAGTGAAACTGGGTTTTGTTTTGTTTTAAGTTCAACTTCGGAAGGACTGCATGTTGGAATGTCTCCACTGGTCAGGTCTTTGAAAAGTCAGAAAGCTAAATCTGGCATCACTGTGTGCATGATACATTTATTCACTCCGGGAAAAGATGACCATGCTTTAAGCATGTACCTTATTCCTGGGCCAGAGAGAGGTACAGGTAGGGTGCCCGCCTGCACGCAGCTCCCTGGTTCCATCCCAGCACCACTTTTGGTCCCCCAAGCACAGGGACCACCAGTAATGATCCCTGAGCACAGAGCCAGGAGCACCCCTAGGTGTGGCCTCCCAAACCCAAAAAACATAACCAAAATAGATGAATGAATAAAAAAATGCCCAGAAAATCACTAATGCTACTTAATTTCAGCAAAGGAAATCATCATCATCATCATCCCATTGATCATCGAATTTCTCAAGTGGTCTCAGTAACATCTCCATTCGTCCTAGCCCTGAGATTTTAGCAGCCTCTCTTTATTGTCCTTCCCAACGGTACCAAATTGGAGGTTGTTTCAGGGTTAGGGAATGAGACCCATCATTGTTACTGGTTTTGGCATATGAATACACCATGTGGAGCTTGCCAGGCTCTCCCATGCGGGCAGGAAACTCTCGGTAGCTTGCCAAGTTCTCTGAGAGGGAGAACTAGGGTATAAGATGTCTTATGGCTTCCGGGAGCTTGATTTTATAGTCTCTTGATGCCATTGATGGGATTCACAGAGCCGGGGGCATTTTCTGGGTGTGACTGCCTAGCTACTAGAAAATGAGGGATCTGGGTGGGAGAGGCCCAATCCCAATCCGAGCAGGCTTGGAGATCTCAACCCTGGGTCCCGCACACCTGGGTTTCTCTGCCAGTTCCTTCATGCATGGGGCTCGTCCAAACGTGTGGAGAGAGGCCTTGAGCATGGCTGTGGCCAGGCTCCAGAGGTCTTTGGCTGCTGGGGATCTGCTCAGGGCCGGGAGAGAAACTCAACCCACCCCCTCCGAGAGGCCCTGGTGAAGACAGCCAGGCGCGGGGGCAAGAGACTCTCAGCCTGAGCCATCAAATCCTCAAAGGATTTTTGTGAATGAAAGTGAATGAAAATTCACTTTTCATTCATTTTCTTATTTCTTTTAACCTAGAAAGGCACTAGGAAACAGACATATTAGCAGATCTGACAACATAACGCGAGTGCAGACAGGGTCTTACGAGGTGGCTTGAGTTAATGGAGAAACAGGAGTTTGTTTTGCTTGTCGATGACTGCTTACTCGGCCCACTCTGTGACTGAAAAAATGTTAAACAAATGAAAAGCAAAGCAGAAGGCTGAGCACAGCTTCTGGCCGTGATAGACTCAATTAGTGCTTTATGTGTTCTCTGTAGGCTAGAAACGAGAATCTCAGCAACACGTTAGTGGAACTTTCTGCTCAAGTGGGGCAACTGCAAGCTCGGGAACAGGCCCTCACCACGATGATAAAGCTGAAGGTGAGTCCAGACGAGGGGCAGGGTGGCCTGTGGGGGTCTCTCTGCTCAGGGCAGCCCGTGAGGGGGTCCCTGTGCTCAGGGCGGCCTGTGAGGGGGTCTCTCATAGCAAGTTGGCATTTTACGTGTAACCATTTGTAAATTTGGTCCTTAGGACAAAGATATCATTGAGGCAGTGAACCACATCTCAGACTGTTCGGGTAAATTTAAACTGTTAGAGCATGCCTTGCGGGATGCTAAGATGGTGGAGACGTGTATCGCGAAAGAAAAGCAAGATTATAAGCAGAAATTGAAGGTTCTTAAAGTGGAAGTCAGTAAGCTGAAAGGTGAGGCAGGGGTGTGTAGTGGTATTTGTTGTGGGAATATACTCCTCCGTCTGGTATGATCTTATAACTGAGGCCGTGTCTGTGGCTGACTTTGGGTTCTGAGGAGAGATGTTGTTATGCTGCGTTTTTGCACCCCCAGGCAAACAGCGGATAGGCAGTGGAACAGATGCAGTGTTTCCATTTAAAACCTTGGGCTGAGGGAGGTATTTGGGTGGTACCTGCTGGCCCAGGGCTCAGAAACCCCCTGATGCCCGTGATGAGCCTGGGATGGCCGCATGCAAGGCCGATGCCTTGACCCTTGTGCTGTCTCTCCAGCCCATAAGACAACGTATCTTAAAAATAATCCTGCCTCGGGGCCGGAGTGATAGCACAGCGGGTAGGGTGTTTGCCTTGCACGCGGCCGACCCGGGTTCGATCCCCGGCATCCCATATGGTCCCCCAAGCACCGCCAGGAGTAATTCCTGAGTGCAGAGCCAGAAGTAACCCCTGTGCATCGCTGGGTGTGACTCAAAAAAGCAAAAAAAAATAAAATTAAATTTAAAAAAAATAATCAATCCTGCCTTTCTCGGGGTCGGGATGGGCTACCTCCTCCCACCTCCCTGTACTTCCGGCAGTCTCGGCAGTCACGTCCACGCCCCAAAGCTGCCACCCAATTGGAAAGCTACTCCAGCCTTACCGTCCCGATAAAAATACCGAATACCCTGAACAAACACCATGACCTCTTAGCCCCTGTACTGCAAACCACAATGCACAAAAGGAAAAGGAGAGATAGCAAGAGGGGTGGGAGGCTGGGGGTGGGCGTGGGGAAACAGGGGACATTGGTGGTGGGAAATGTTCACTGGTAGAGGGATGGGTGCTGGGTCATTGTATGACTGAAACCCAATCATGAACAGCTTTGGATATCACTGATATCCAGTTAGAAAAAAAATTTTTTTAAAGTAATGTAGGGGCTGGAGCGATAGCACAGTGGGTAGGGCGTTTGCCTTGCACGCGGCCAACCCGGGTTCGATTTCCAGCATCCCATATGGTCCCCCAGCACTGCCAGGAATAATTCCTGAGTGCAGAGCCAGGAGTAACCCCTGTGCACTGTTGGCTGTGACCCAAAAAGCAAATAAAATTTTTTTTTTTTTAATTTAAAAAGTAATATGGGGCTAGAGCGATAGCTCAGCGGGGAGGGCATTTGCCTTGCACGCAGCCGACCTGGGTTCGATTCCCAGCATCCCATATGGTCCCCTGAGCACTGCCAGGGGTGATTCCTGAGTGAAAAACCAGGAAATCGCCGGTGGGACCCAAAAAGAAAAAAGAAAAAAAATTAATTAAAAATAATGATCCTGCCTTAGTCTGGGGGCTGTGGGTGCTGTGTCAGCTTTGGCTAGTACACACTTTGCACAGGCAAGGACCGTCCTTCCACCACTGGACCCCCTGAGCCTCGCGTGGGGGCGTGCAGTGGGCATGGCCGCCCCCTCCTGGGCTCTCTCCGCTCCTGCTCTCGGCTGCCCAGCATTGTTCCTCCGTGAACACAGAAGCAGAGAGTGCGAGGGCCCTGAGGGGCTGGGTTTTGACCCAGCGCTTGGCCCCGTCTCCTCCCGCTCTTGGCCTCACAGTCACATGGTCGTGCCCATCAGTAGTGGGGGAAGACTGTCCCTCTGCAGGGACACGGCTGGCCAGACTGGCCTCGGTGTGACTGCTTTTAAACATTCCTCTGGGGGCCTGGCTGGACGGCCAGCAGTTAGGGCTGTGCTTCTGGGTGTTTCCCGGGAGCATGTGCGGCTTCCTGGGCCCGTGCTTATCTGCCTGCTGTTGGCCCGTGGCCAGGGTCCGAGGGCAGAGCTGCCAGACTGCGCTCTGTGTGTGGGTGTCTGCACCCCGCCTGCCACACTCCGTTGGGAGGCCCCGCCCAGCGGGGTGTGGGGCCGTGGGTCAGGGCCCGAACCCAGGACCTCGCGCACGCTGTCCCCCCCACCTGTAGCCCCTGAAGAGGTTTTTTGTAATTAGGTCATTAAACTTAACCCTTTTTGGTTTCCTCATCTCTGCTCAGCGCCGCCTCCTCAGGGGGAGAATGGCGCGTTCTAAAGGGGCAGCCACGGCAGTGCCCGTGAGCCCAGAGGGGGTGAGGACAGACGTCTGGTTGGGGGACCGGGCAGGTGTCCCTGTGGCCTTGCAGGGATCACACCTGCGTGATGGGAAACCGGGAGGCGTGATAGTCTGGTCCCGGCACCTCAGGCGGACAGGGCGAGCGCAGGAGTCTGGGCCGCGTTTGGAGCCGGGACGTGTGCAAAGGCCAGGGGACAAGAGGAAGGGTGACAGACAGGGGCGAGGGTGGCTCCCACCCCGGCAGTGGGGAAGCCTGGAGCTCTGTGTGTGTGTGTGTGTGTGTGTGTGTGTGTGTGTGTGTGTGTGTGTGTGTGTGGCAGTGGGGAAGCCTGGAGCTCTGTGTGTGTGTGTGTGTGTGGAGGGCGCGCAGGGGGGCTGCGCTATAGGGCTCCCTGGCGCCAGTGTGGACTTGGACTGATGGGTGTTTTTCCTTCTACTTTCGAAGATGACCTGAATGAAAAAACAACAGAAAACAACGAACAGCGAGAAGAGATCATTCGCCTCAAGCAAGAGAAAAGCTGTCTGCAGGATGAACTGGTTTTCAGTGGTAAAAATAGATGGTCGGCTGCAGAGTTCCAATAGTGAATTGTTTGTCTAAATTTTCCGCCGTACTATTGGGAGGGCGTCTTTGGTTTCCCGCTGACCCTCTTTTGAGGAACGGGAGGCCCGCAGGGAGTGGAGCTGCCGCCCGCCCCACTCAGCCTCCTGCCCCCAGCTGTGACTGCACGCACTTGGCCCCGACTGGACGGGCAGACAGACGCGCTGGGGGTGGGTGCTGTGAACTGAGGAGAGGAGGGTGTTAGGGTTTTGCAAATATCCCATTGAAACCAGCATGTCAGGGGCCAGAGTGTTAGCATAGTGGGCAGGGACTTACCTTGAAGGTGGCTCTCCTGGCATCCCCTGTGGCTGTGGCCCCAAACAAGAGCAAAACAAACAAAAACATGCCATTTAATCCTCTTCCTGTTTTCAAGCTGACTAACTGTAGTTATTACGAACGGGAAATATACGGGAAATATTTGTGGTTATTTTGTCAGTCTGACCCTAGTGAATGAATGTTGCAAGCAGTTAGTATTATGATAAACATAAAGTTATCTGCCCCAAACTCTACCCCCTTCTATGGTGGATTCTGAGTGTCCCCCAGTAGGAAGACCCCTGTCTAATCTCCGGGTGGCCAGGGAAGGTCCTGCCGGCTCTCCCCCAAGCCACCCGGGTTCCATTGTCTCAGGCCACTCGCCCAGCCAGGGCGGCTCGTGCCATGGGCAGACGAAGGAGGCAATGAAGTCCAAGCCGTTTGGTTGATCAGATGCCGTTTATTCCATTCTCCCCGCGCGCCTGTTCCTGTCTCTCTGAGCCCCCCATTCTAGTCTCACACTGCCCCTCATTCCCGCCTCCTCCTGTCTCTCCCGCCCATCTCTCTGAGCTCCATCTTGCTCCCTGCTCTCTCTCCCAATCCTCCAACTCTCTCATCTCTCCAACTCCCAGCACTCTGGGCAGATGCCGTACCCGGTCAGGGAGCAAAATTGGCAGAAGAAGGCCCTTCCTGACTGCCTGTCAGGCTCAGGGGCGGAAGCACCACCTAGGGGTGTTCCTCTTCTCCTCAGTCCAATAACTTAATTAACATCTTGATTAACATCTTAATTCTACTTCTTAATATTAGTTATTTTTGTATGGACACAGTAAGAGATACATTGAGATGGGCCGGAGTGATAGCACATCGGGGAAGGCGTTTGCCTTGCACACGGCCGACCTGGGTTCGATCCCGAGCATCCTGTATGGTATGCCCGAGCACCACCAGGAGTGATTCCTGAGTGCAGAGCCAGGAATAACCACTGAGCATCGCTGGGTGTGACCCAAAAAGAAAAAAAAAAAAAGAGATACATTGAGGCTTGTAGAGCAGCTCTCCTGGGAACATCTTGCCACAGACTAAGACTACAGTGCTCAGGCCAGATTAATCATCCTAACCTAGCAAGGTCTGAATCTAGTTATAACTTATAGTTAAGCGTTAGGGCACTTTGGCCAGACCCATTTTGATGCCAGGGTAGCACCTAGCAAGTAGCCACCACTTGCCCTGGGTCCATCCAGTCCCTCGTCGGGACCCTGCTTTTGGGGTGCTAGGAAGTCAGGGCAGCTGAGGCTTAAGTTGAGAGAACAGATGTCCAGGAGGTGACTATCATTTACAGTGAGTTAACTCCCAAGTTACAAAAGCATAGCCTTAACTGTCTTCTTGTGTCCATCCAAAAAGGACATGACGCTGAATTAACTGTGCAAAGGACTTAAGGAGAAGAGAAAAACAATATTTACAAGTTAACACAGAGCCCAAAGAAAGAAGTTATAAACACAGAGGAATGGGAGCACTGTGGTGGGAATAACCCAGAAAACCTAAGCTCCCTGAGGCAAGGCAGAAAGGACAAACCAGTGTTACCCTGCAGACCCCCACTTGCCCCACACTGACTTGCTGATGTGTAGGTCTTGCCTCTGTCCCACTGTCAGGGTGTTGTTACACTTGCAGGTTTATATCAGGAGAAACTTACACTTGGAGGTCAAGTTCAAATGGAAATTAAACTAACAGGCTTTTTGTTCTGCTCACACCTTCCTCAGTGCCCCTTTTTGAGGGTTGTTTTGTTTTGTTTTGGGGCCGTATCCAGCAGTGCCCAGGTTTACTCCTAGCTCTGTAATCAGGATCACTCTCGATGGTGTGGGGGCGCCGGGGGGAGTCATATGTAGTTCAGGGATCAGCCTCTCACGCCCTTCTTTCTAGGAAGGAAATGTATAGATGGGAAACTAGTGTTCAATTAAAAATGTTTAAAGAAATTTACTTAGAGGCTTGGTCTTCAAGCCTGTGTTTGCCCTTGAACATGCATCTCATTTGCTTATTTCTGTGTTTCTTTGCCTGCTTATTTCCACTCTAGAGAAGCCCTGCTCTCTCTTAAACACTGTCTTTCTCTCCCCTCACATCTTTCTAAGTAATACATTTCAATAAAAAATATTTTGCTTCACAAAAAAAATTATCTAGAGAATTTTAGGGGAGAGAGCGTGAAATATATGCTTAAGAGAAAATGTGGGATTCTCTAGAACGGAAAAAGCCTTTTTGAAAAATATTTTAAATAAAACAGAATTCCTTATTTCCACCTGACAAAGCAGGAGAAATACCTGTTGATTCCACTAGAGGCCACTGTTTCCGAGATCGCGGGGACAGCTGGGTCTCAGCCGCAACTCTTAGGGGGCCAGTGACGCTTTGGGATCCTCAGGGGCGAGTTCCAGGCGGTCTTCACACCCATGTCGGAGCGTTAGACACTGAGAAACTCACAGGCGCACAGAGAATTGAGTCCGCACAGCTGCTGTGAATGGTGCTGAGATGGGGCTGGGTGAGACGGCAGGGAGGGCGCACCCCAGGCCAGAGCCCCCCGCCCCAGGCCCTCTGCTGCTGCGCTTGATGTTGGAGCCAGGGATCGAACACAGACACGAGAGGCCTCTGCCCTGCCCACAGCCCCTCCCCAGCCTGCATTTTGTCACTTTTAAATTAATGAGTGAGGGGAGAACGTGTGAGCTGAGGGCCGGAGAGGAGGACCGGAGGTCAGTGCTTGCCTGTGGCCCACCCGACTGAGTCCAAAGCTCAGCGATCGCTCCCGAGCACAGAGTCAGGAGCAGCCCCTGAGCACCACCGGGTGTGGGCCCCACACGGAAACAGAACAAAAGCTTAGCTGAGCAACGGACCGGTGGAAATGGGGCTCTGTGTGGACGCGGCCGACGAGGACTAGTTTAATGACTTTTGTTCCTTAATAGCAGAGAGAGAAAAAAGGAAAGACGAGTTGCTCGATATCGCCAAGTCGAAGCAAGAGCGCACGAACGCAGAGCTGCGCAACCTGAGGCAGGTGCGTCCCGCCCGGCCCCGGGCCGTGGGACATGCTCGGGTCGAGGCTCTGTGTCAGCTAGAGTCGCTTTGCCTGTCTGACAGTCACCACCGGGTCATTGATGTGTTAGAGTCATGTGACCAGTCGGGCCGGCGTCATGGCACGGCAGGGAGGGCACCAGCTTTGCAGCTGACCTGGGTTCCGTCCCTGCCCCCCCCCCTCGTGAGGTACCTGCGCCCGCCAGGAGTGAGCCCTGAGCACCCTTGGGTGTGGCCCCACATACCAGCAAACGGAAAGTAACATAGCCAGTGAAAGCCACATGAAAGGAGCGATGGAAGAGAAAGTATTTGGAGCTCTAGTCACCATTTCAGGGCTTCAGGGTGCCAGCGTGTGGATTTAGCTTTGTGTCATGCTTTATATTGATTTCATCAATAAAATTTATTGCTCCCAGATTTACGTAAAACAACAGAGTGATCTTCAGTTTCTGAACTTCAATGTGGAAAATTCTCAGGAATTGATACAGATATACGACTCAAAGATGGAAGGACCAAAGACCCTGGAATTCAGGTAATCTTTTTTCCAGGAATTTTTTATTCCACCATTTGATATAAATTTCGACCATGCCTGCTACTCTGGGGGCATGGGAATGAGTGTGTGTGACCTAGTGAGTATCACTGGAGCCTCTGCAGATCTGACCTTAGGGTTTTATGCATGATCCTAACTTGGCCGCGTGGTGAGGGCCAGCCTCCTGATGTTACTTGTGTGTCTGTCAGGCGGAAGGCTTTGAACCGGAGTAGGAGCTGCAGGGCCGGATCATTTATTCATTCAGCGCCTGGTGTGGGCCTGGGCCCGGCTCGGGAGAAGAGCACTGCCCAGGCCCCAGACTGACGGGAGGCTGCGGTCAGGGCTCCGGGACCCTGCTCTCAGCCTCATGCCTGCTCTCCCGCCCAGAGCGACCTTCGCTTTCGTCTTCTGGGAAACTAAACAGGCTGTAAACCAGGCTGGTTCCTAGGGCTCTGCCTGGCCAGGGTGCGGCTCACTCAAGAAGCGTCCAGTGGGCTGCAGCCTCAGCGCCGTCTGCTCTTGGCTGCTCCCGCCCCTCTCTCCCTCCAGCGGGCCAGCCCCGAGCCCACCCGTCCTCCCTGCTGCTAGTGGCCCCTTTTCCCTTTCATACTTCATTACTGTGAGAGGTTTCTGCGCTGGCGAGCTGGAGTGACTGTTTGAGAGAAATGTCTCAGCAGCAGAGCACATGCCTCCAGGTTTGGTGCTCGTCACCACATACATGCACACGCATATGCACACACACACACACACAAACACGCATATGCACACACTCGCGCACACACACGCCATAAGTGGTTGGAATGGCCTAGTTCCACTACAGAGCGGGAGGGGGCTGAGGTTTCCTAGGGATCACAGCTGAACAGGTCAGAGTCCCTGAATACACGTGGCATTGAAAAGGCTTATGACGTTATGTAGTGTTCGTGTGCTTTGCACACGTGTCATTTTCACCGGGAGCAGGTTTCAGTATGTGACTGCCTGAGGGACGGTCACTGACGCCGCAGGGCAGACCTGAGTGGTCCTTCCTGATTCTGTGCTTGAAGTCCTGTGACCCATCGGTGTTGGCGTCGCAGCTTTTTATTGTGAATCAAGGAGAAGTAGGAGAGGAAACAGCGGATCAGTCAGAAGCCCTTAGGATGCTAGGGATCTCCCTAGGCCCTGGTCCCGGGGACCCCGCACAGGGCTCTGTGTTTCACGGGGGAGACAGGGTGGCCCAAGGCATCGTGATGTGACTTACTAGACGATGACTGGCCAGCTAAGAGGAGAGCTGCGACCTTCAGGGTCCGAGGGGCAGTGACTGCAGCTTGGGGTTCTGAAGGCCTTTGGGAGGAGGTTGACCGGAATTGGGCTCTGAAGGAAGAAAAATATTAATTTTTTTCAATATTTCATATCAGACCAAGGGGTCACATTAGGATTTAGCTCATCTAGAGGTTTTGGATGAAATAGTCTTAATAACAATGTCAAGTATAGATGATAACCTCTGGGTTTTTTGGGTTTTTTTTGTAATGCCATCATAGCAGAGACATGTGCTTATCAGACCTTGAAATTGTCCACCCAAAAGTTGATCTGAAGAGGGACAGAAACCAGAAGCCACTGATGAAGGAACAAAAACTTGAGAGCGTGTTGATCCAGCAAACCCAGCTAGACAAGAACACTTGCGACGTCTGCAAAGAGAAGAAACAGTTCGACAGCACTCCCGGGGGGAAGAGCGTCGCCGCCGTCGGGTCTCTGCTCCCAACAGACTTGGCGGAGAAGCCGAAGGCGTGTTGTCTGGGAGGCAGACTCCAGAGCGAGCCGTTGTGTGCGGTCCACGCCCAGCCCCTCCTCAGCCCCCGAGCGGGGCCCCCCGGTGAGGAGAAGCAGCCCTGGGGGCCGCTGTCGGCCGAGCAGCACTGGCACGACGTCAGTGTGTACCTGGGCCTGGCCGACTGCTCGGCTTCCAAGCAGCCCGACAGGCCGGGCGGGGCGTGCCGCGACCCCGGGGAGGGGGCTGGCGTCTCCGGCTGCAGCCTGCGGGGAGCCTGCGCGGGGGCGAGGGAGGCGTGCGAGGCCCACTGCTGCCACCCGAGGAACATCGTCATCGAGGCCCCGGGCCACATGTCGGACGTGGAGTGGATGAGCATCTTCAAGCCCTCGAAAGTGCAAAGGATCGTCCGCCACAAATCTGTGTGCACCTGTTCCGGAAGCGGCGTCGGGACGAAATACAACAACTGCACAAGGTCAGTCCTGTCCCGGGTTTCTGGAATCTCCGTGTCCAGCATGTTGGGAGCTGCTCTGTCTCGGGGTGCCGTCAGCTGACAGACACATCCGTGGCCCTTCCCCTCACCGCGGGCCCCGGCACCCAGAGCGGAGGCTGCCACCAGAAGAGTGCACGGGGCCCAATTTCCTGGCAGAGGTTTTGCTTCAAATCAAACCCAGTTGGCACAAGTTGGGCACATATGTTTTATTTAAAAACACGCGGGCTAGGGGCCAGAGCGATAGTCCAGCGGGGAGGGCTGGAGAGCAGAGGGGACAGTCCCCTTCTCTTGGCCGACCCAGGTTCCATCCTGGCATCCCATATGGTCCCCTGAGCACCTCCAGGCGTGATTCCCGAGTGCAGAGCCAGAGGAACCCCTGAGCATCCCCCTGAAGCAAACAAAGCACAGCACGTGAGCCAGAGGCCTCCTGCAGCGGGGGGATGCTGGCCTTGTCTGGCCTGGTTCTATCCCTGGCCCCCCGCATGGTTCCCTGAGTGCTCCAGGAGTGATCCCTGAGCACAGGGCCAGGAGTCAGCCCTGAGCACCTCCAAGGGTGGCCCCCAAACAAAAACCAAATAAATAGTTATTTAAAGACAAGCCAACCAGCTGGGCTCTGACAGGGCGAGGCTACCTGCCTGCTCTTGCTGTCCAGAGAGGGGCACTGAGACCCCAGGGACCGTCCCCTTGCTCTCAGCCGGGGTGACATGCAGAGTTACACGCCTGACTGCTTCTGCCCCTGTGGTCACTGCATTTCCCAAACTTCTTGTGCCTTAAAATAACGCAAGACTTTATTATATTTTTTAATAATGTAAGACTCTAATACTTGTGTTTAACCAGCTGGCAAAAGCCATTGGTTTTTTAAGAAAAGAGAATGGATTTGTTATTAGCATATGCTGTACTATCCTGGCTCACTTTATTGTTAGAATTGCTGAATCTTGTGGTTGAGTGATGCTATAATTATATCTGCTATTTTTAAATAAAACCTAGCTCTTCAATCTTCTGTTACAGAAAGGACAAAGTTTCAATATTGAGAGACTGACTTTGATCGTATTGACTTTCATAGGATTCTTTTTATGAGTAAACTTCTGATATTGATATTATTCAGATTTTTTGTTTGTTTGTTTTTGTTTTGGGGCCTCACCCAGGGATGCTCATGCGTTACTCCTGGCTCTGCACTCAAGGAGTTACTCCTGGTGGTGCTCGGGGCCCATATGAAGTGCTGGGGATCGAACCGGGTCTGTTGCACTTGAGGCAAGTGCCCTGTCTCTCCAGCCCTATTTGGATTATTCTTTGACCTGTTTATTGTACTTTTATTTGGAGGCTGTTGGGCTATACCTGGCGATACTCGGGGTCTGTTTCTTGCTCTGTGCTCAGAAGCTTCTCCTGGCGCTGCTCGGGACACTGTCTGTGGTGGCAGGGGTTGACCGAGGGTCAGCCACATGGAAAGCAAGTGCCCAAATCGGTCTGATCTCTCTGGCCCCCTCTCTGCCCCTTTTAGAGGCTTGGTCACCTAAGGTTCACGCAGACATTATTCTGTCATTTGCAAGAAAAAATTTTTTTCATTGCACGTTGTTTATGATAGCAAAAGATTGAAAACAGCCTAAGTGTTTGTCAGTAGAAAGTGGGTTAAACATTTTTTACATGTACACAATGGAAATAGTATGCATCTGTAAAGACACTGAAAATTTCTTTTTTTTTTTTAATTATTTTTTATTGAATCACCATGAAAAAAGTTACAAAGCTTTCAGGTTTAAGTCTCAGTCATATTGGGGCTGGAGTGATAGCACAGCGGGTAGGGCGTTTGCCTTGCACGCGGCCAACCCGGGTTCGAATCCCAGCATCCCATATGGTCCCCTGAGCACTGCCAGGGGTAATTCCTGAGTGCAGAGCCAGGAGTAACCCCTGTGCATCGCCAGGTGTGACCCAAAAAGCAAAAAAAAAAAAAAAAAAAAAAAATCTCAGTCATACAATGATCAAAACCCCATCCCTTCACCAGTGCACATGTTCCACCACCAAGAACCCCAGTATACCCCCCATCCCACCCACCCCAACCTGTGTGGCTAGTGATCTTCACTTTATTCTCTCTATACTTTGATTACATTCAATATTTCAACAGAAAACTCACTATTATTATTTGGAATTTTCCCCCAACAGTCAGACCTACTGAAAAGGCATCATTTTATAACTTGTTTTATATTGCTGAGAATGAAGAGTATATCTGGCTGTTGCAGCCGCACAGTTTTGGATTTCTGGTATTTTACTAATTAAGTCCAGAGAAATTTCTGCCAGAAGTTGCATCACTGCAAGCTCGTACCTCTGGTAACTGGGCCCTATAAGATGGCGGTCGCTGAGAGAGAAAAGCCTTTCCCCTCCCGGGGCGGCACGGGGTCCCAGCTCAGTTCACAGGTGCCGAAAGCAGTTAGTAGGCCTCCGGGATCACGGTCTTTTAGGAGCAGAGGAGCCGTTTGTGTGCGGCCGTTCCGGGTCTCATCTGGGCCAAGAAAAGAAATTTAATGCGGTTAACATGTAACACTGAACGTCAGCTGCTCATATTTGGATTTTCGGTTTGGTTTTGCTCGTCGGGCCTTACCCACAGTGCTCGGGGACTCCTGACTCTCCCAGTCAGTGGCGCCTCCCAGGCTCAGCGGACCACCGAGTGCCGGGATCGGCCTGCACGGCCGGAGCTGTAACTCCCAGACTATTTCTCCAATCCCAGTTTTGCTTTCTAAAGATTTTTAAGAAACTTCCTGTTTTAAATTTTATTTAAACCTTTCCATTTTATTTATATAGTTTTTAAATTTTCATTTTGTTTCGGGGCCTCACCCAGCAGTGCTAAGGAGTCACCCCTGGCTCTGCACTCAGGAATCGCTCCTGGTGGGCTCGGGGACCACATGGGGTGCTGGGACTGAACCCCGCGTCCTACCCGCTGTGCTGTCGCTCCAGCCCCAATATCTTAAAAAACTTATTGCAGCGTAGATAGCATGGTACAGTGATGTCAGTATCTAAGGCCTGCCTGGGGGTCCGGCCACACTGTTGATGCTGAACTCCAGGCGGGACTCAGGAACTACCCTGGTCCCGAGGGTCGAACAGGTCGGCTGTATGCGAGACAGGCCTGCCCCAAACACCTCCCTGCCCGACTTCATGGCTTTAATGTACAAAGTTACTGCCTAGAACCAAAAACACAAAGTCTGTTTTTAGACAGAAGATAAAAGTATGTGTATATAGAGAAAGAGAGAGAGAGAGACATACAGCATGTATCTAATATATGTACATAGCTGTAACTCACGTGTGAGATTGTGAGTCCAGCACAGAAAGCCAAAAGCAGGGCTCTTGGCCCGGAGCCACCCGCAGCCCCCCGGCACCAGCCCTGCCTTCCAGGTCCTGCTTCAGGCCCGGATTTCCTTTCCTCTCCGGCCTTGCACCTCCCACCCTGGCGAGACCCTCGCACTGTCACCTCCCGCACCGTCTGTCTCTCCCTCACAGCGAGCTCACGCCCGTCCCGCACGGCCTGGCCGGGGGCTCTTCGCAGCTGGCCTCCAGAGGTGACGAGAAGCCGGGTGACACGGAGGCGGCTTGCGATGGAAGCAGCTCCCCGAAGCTTCTGCCCTCCGGCCTGGACGCCGCCACGCCCTGCGGAAAGGTCTGTCGCGCCTTGGCTGTCCCTCCGCTAGACTGTCCTTGGCACCTGGCAGCAGGCTTCGTGCTCTGCGTTCCTCAGACTTCCAAAAGTGACCGGGGGCTGGAGAGATGGCACAGGGGTTAAGACACTTGGTGGCACGTGGCCACGCCCAGTTCGGTCCCACCTCACACAAAAGAACAAAGCCCGTTGTGAGACACCGTCGGGCTTGGACACGCTGACATGCCCGTGTGTCACCGCAGGTCACACGTGCTGTGGTCGGACGAATACAGATCAGCGCTGCAGCAGCGCTGAAACAGCTGTTTCTTCTCTGTCTTTCGAGAATAATTGTATGGGGGGATGGTCCAGCGGGCAGGGTACTTGCCTTGCCTACGACTGACCTGGGCCTGATCCCTGGCACCCATATGACCCCCTAAGCCCTGCCAGGAGTGATCCTTGAGCACAGAGTCAGCAGTAAGCCAGGAGTGAGTGATCCTGAGTACTGGTACGGGTGTGACCCCAAAAAATTAAAAAAGAGAAAAGAGGGCTGGAGAGATAGCACAGCGGGTAGGGCGTTTGCCTTGCACGCGGCCGACCCAGGTTCGATTCCCAGCATCCCATATGGTCCCCTGAGCACGGCCAGGGGTAGTTCCTGAGTGCAGAGCCAGGAGTAACCCCTGTGCATCGCCAGGTGTGACCCAAAATTTAAAAAAAAAAAAGAGAGAGAGAGGAAGGAAGGAAGGAAGGAAGGAAGGAAGGAAGGAAGGAAGGAAGGAAGGAAGGAAGGAAGGAAGGAAGGAAGGAAGGAAGGAAGGAAGGAAGGAAGGAAGAAGGGAGGGAGGGAGGGAGGGAGAAAAAGAGGGGAAGGGAGAGAGAGAGATGCTGCCGGGGAACATGACCTAGCGTCCTGCCTTGACTCCTTCCGCCGAGCCCCTGGCCACCCCACGGCCCTGGCCGGAGCCGTGACAGGACCTGGGCCCTGTGCTGGCCCAGGAGTCCGTGCTGGCGGGCGGCTGGCCGGTGTCAGGCATCCACATTGATGGCTGTAATTTGGCACAGAGGAAACACGTCGCACCGTGTGTGCTGCCGCCTGCGAGTGCCCAGATTCCGCGTGTCCGTGTTCGTCCCTCTGGGGAGAGAGTGCGGCGGTGGGGCCAGGCCCTTCAGCTCCTCCACGCGCGACCTCTTGCCTCTGGGTTTTTTTGTGTGTGGTTGTTCAGCTTTTTTTTTTTTTTTTGGCTTTTTGGGTCATACCCGGCAATGCTCAGGGTGCCTCCGGGCTCTGCACTCAGGAGTTGCTCCTGCTGGTGCTTGGGGGCTCCATGGGGGGATGGGGATCGAACCCGGGTCAGCCTTGTGGATGGCAAGTGCCCTCCCTGCTGTCCTATCACTCTGGCCCCTCAGCTGATTTTTTTAAACAATAGGGGCCCCTCCCCACAGTGCTCTGGCCTGACCATCTGGCACTTGGGCCCAGAAGTGTCTGGAGGCTGTCGGGGCCACATGCCACGGTGCTCGGGGACCCTGCAGGTCTGTGGGTAGAGCTCCAGGGCCTCCCATGCCAGGCCTGTGCTCTGTCTCCTAAACTGTCGTCCTCAGACTCAGGCCTATTATGTATGTGTGGAGAGCCATGCTTGATTGCTCCTGGCACAGTGCTCAGGGCTCACTTCCTGCACTGCCAGGGATCAAACCTGGGCCTCTACCGTACTCACTCGCCATTTCAGCTGTTTCTCCAGCCCCGTATTGTGTGGGGGTGGGGGGCACACTCGGCAGTGCTCAGGGACTGCAGGCTCTGTGCGTGGGGGTCACTGTCAGCGGAGCTCGGGGGACCCGTGTGGTCGCAGAGATTGATCCTGTGCCTCCTGCACACACAGCGTGCGCTCAGCCCACCGGCCATCGCCCCGGCCCCTGGAGCTGTAGGTAATCAATGAATCATTTGAACACCAGAAGGAAGGCGGTAACCAGCTTCCCTCAGCTACTTTACAAGCCTTCAGTGTCAAAGTATTTTGACATCCTAGAGCCTTAGAAAGTGTATTTGAGAGCCGAATGGTGCCGAGGACGCTTTGGCCCATGGGTGTTAACGTAGGTTGTTTGTTTTTTTTTTTCTTGCTTTTTTGGTCACACCCGGCGATGCTCAGGGGTTACTCCTGGTTCTACACTCAGGAATCACTCCTGGCGGTGCTCAGGGGACCATATGGGATGCTGGGATTCGAACCCTGGTCAGCCTCGTGCAAGGCAAACGCCCTCCCCGCTGTGCTCTCGCCCCAGCCCCTGTTAACGTAGTTTTTAAGTTCTGTGTAGTCACACTTGGTTCTTCTGGCACGTACGGCCCGCCTTTGCTTGGCGGGAAGTTCGATCTCAGTTCTGGTGGGTCACTGCACGGGGCTGCGGCACCGCGCTGGGGGCAGCGCTGGGACGCGCGGCGCGGTGCTCTGAGTGCCCCCTGATGTCTCCCCAGGACGACTCTTCCCCCACCAGCAAGCTCCAGCGCCTGCTGGCCGAGTCTCGGCAGATGGTCTCGGACCTGGAGCTCAGCACTCTGCTCCCTGTCGGCGCGGAGCGCCCTGGCAGCGCCACCCAGAAGGTGGGTGCTCGCGGCTCCCGGTAAACCCCACATGCAAACCCCACGGGGAGACTCTCTTAAAGTGAAAGTTTCCTTTCATTTTTTGAGGGAGGGGAGATGTGAAAAAGACAAAACATTCGTACTCAAATATTGGTGCCATCAAACTTCCTCTTTCTGACTTATTTGTTTGCTTTGGGGCCAGATCTGCTGGCGCACGGGGGTTCCTCCCGCTTCTGTCCTGAGGAATTACTCCTGGTGGGCCCAGGAGACCGTACGGGGGCTGGGCAGAACCTGGGTAGGCTGCATGCGAGGCCAACCCCCGCCCCAGCCTAACTTTCTCTAATTACTGGAGCATGTGAATTAGAAACCTCAAGAAGTGGCTGGAAAGACAGTCCCGAGGCTCAGGTGCTGCCTCGTGCACAGCTGACCAAGGCTTGATCCCCGGCGCCCCGTGTGGTCCCCGCGCCCCGCCAGGAGTGATCCCCCCTGAGCGCAGAGCCAGGCGTAAAACCTGAACATCATGAATGTGGTCTTAAGACAAAAGAAACTAATAACAAAATTCCTCAGGAAATTTTTTAGTGGACCCCCTCAAGCTGTGCTCAGAGGCCCCGGGGCGCATCTGTGTGTAAGAGCACTAAAGCCTGGTTGTCTGAGCTTCATTTTTCCTTGGGTATATTATACACGCAGGAAAGGTCACCTGTCTTTGAAGGACCAGCTAGAGAATTTCCACAAATTAAATATTCTTTCAAGAAATTCCCTAATGAATAGAAGTTTATAATCACCCAGTACCCAGTTCCACTCCCCCAGCCCCCGTCTCTGCCTCCCCCAGACAGGCACACTGACCGCGGGCCCCGCAGGTCAGCACTGCCCTTCCCAGGCAGCCGCTACTCTTGTTGGAGAATGCTTTCCAGACTAAGAGAGAGGGTCGGGCCGATCTTCCAGCGGGGGGGGCACTTGCCTTGCACACACCAGCCCGGGTTTGATCCCCGGCATCCCATCTGGTTCCCCAACCACCACCAGGAGTGATCCCTGAGTGCAGAGCCAGGAGCTACCCTGAGCATTACTGGGTCTGGCCCAAAAAACAGAATAAAGCATCCCTGGGAAATAAATATACCAGCTCGAAACATTAAAAAAATTGAAATAGGAAACAAGCACGGAAGTGACTGACACCAGGAGTGAGAGAAGCAGTGGCACAGGGGCCCACCCAGTATGCTGTGCAGAGGCCTCGGGGCTGTGAGCCGGGGCAGCCGGCGGCACTTCCCAGGCGCGGCGCCCACCCGGCTCTGGCTCCCGCCCCGCGGAGCCCCCGGCACAGCCACAGTCACCGTGCCCTCTCGCGCCGTGACCTCTGCTCGGACTTTCTTCCGGCGCTCATATTTTCTTTGTTGACATTCTTTTTTTTTTCCCCTTTCGTTTTCGGGTCACACCCAGCGATGCTCAGGGGTGACTCTTGGCTCTGCACTCAGGACTTACTCCTGAGAACTGATTCTTAAATGAAAGTACCTTGGGCCATGAGATAGCCGAGAGGGACGGAACTCTTGTTGTGCGTGCACGGAGCCCCAAGTTCCCTCCCTGGCAGCACACAGACCGCCCGGCACGAGAGAGCCCTGCAGCGCCAGGCTGAGCACTGGCTGGTCAGGCCCACCTGCTGGCTGAGCACTGCTGAAGGAGCTGTGTTTGGTTGGCTCCCGCAGACACTGTGGATGTGGAGGGGTCGCGCCCGAGGCTCCGGCAGAGCATTTCCTTTCAAGCCCCAGAAGTTACCATGCTGGGCTGGAGGGATAGCACAGCGGGTAGGGCGTTTGCCTTGCACACGACCGACCCGGGTTCGAATCCCAGCATCCCATATGGTCCCCTGAGCACGGCCAGGGGTAATTCCTGAGTGCAGAGCCAGGAATAACCCCTGTGCATCACCAGGTGTGACCCAAAAAGCAAAAAAAAAAAAAAAAAAAGAAGTTACCATGCTCCCCACGTCAGCTCAAAGGAGCTGGTACAGCGTGTTGTCTCACCCACCCCTGAGAATAAGACAGGGCAGGGCGACAGTCTGGGACCTGCTCTGGGGCATGAAGGGAAGGAGGGAAAACAGCACAGCTGGCCACGTCAGCTGGAGTAGGGCCGCAGTGCTCAGGGTTGACTCCTGGCTCTGTGCTCAGAGCTCACTCCTGACCGGGCCCACGGGACCCTGGGGGATGGCGGGATCGAAGCCGGGTCAGCCGTGTGCAAGGCCAGCGCCTCCATCCCTGCGCGCGCTGCGCCCGCCAGCCTCCACGTTGTGTAGAGGCGTCTCTGGTTTCTGTGGGTTTCTTTTTCTCAAGTAGTTTTTAGCTTTTCTTCCGTGGAGTCTAAGTTAGAACTTGGGACCTGCTTTGTAGAATGCCGACATCTCAGAAGAGCCAGCTCCGAAAAGTCCTTTTCTTTGTGACTGAAGAAGACAGGACTCAGCTCAAGACTCACCGTGGTCAGGGGTAGGTCGCCTTGCTTATCTCTCCTTCCATCGCAGTTGACAATTAATAAGTAACTTGGGGACGTTGATAAGCAGAGTCAAGTCCACGGCTTGTTGGACCTGTCACCCTTTCTCTTTGGCCTGCTCAGACAGACCTTCTGAAGGGAACCGGTGAGAACTCAGATCCCACTGCAGACCTTCCTCCTGCTGTTGGGAATCTTAAGTCCGAGGGAAGGAACACGTAGACTAGAGGTTTCAGCAGCAGAGTCGAACATTGTATTTTCGTTCTCTCGGAATGTCTGGAGAGTCTTGGTGAGGGGTTGCAGGTTTTCTGAGGAGGCCGCTGCATGCGTCGGCGTCCTGCGCTGGTGTCTTCTGAGCACGGTTCGCAGGCACCGCCGCCTCAGCAGGTGACGGGGGCCGAGTCCGCCTGTCCTCACGTGAGCAGAAAGCGCTGTGAGCCCCCCCGCACGCCAGAGCCTCGTCTCCCACTCCGAGGCCCGCCTGTTCTTTTCCTCTCTGTGCTGAGAGATTGTCATATTTCAACTTTTTATATTATCTTATGTTGATGAAAATCAAGATTTTTTTTTTTAAGTGACCAGGAGCTTTTAGCACACGGTCCAGCACGCATCGATTTTGATTCTATTAACTCTGTGTTTCCTTCCTGCAGAAGCCGGTTCTCATCTGTGTGGAAGGCAGGAAGCAGACGTCAATACCTCGGACTTACCCTTGAAAACAAAGGGGCTCATTCCTGTGGGGAGCGGAAACAAAGTTAATTTTCCAATACCTATATTCTGTTTTCAAGTGAACCGTTTTCACATGCAAGCAATGTTTATTGTGCATAAGAATTAGACCTTGAATTGTATATGTATGAACTTGCAATTATGCCGAGAGGGAGAAGACGTGGCCACAAAGCTGGACACCGTGGCCAGCCCCGGGCTGGAGGTGCTCCTTGAGGGGCGCGTGGATGGGAGAACCCCTGAATGTAAAGTGCTATTTTAACTACCTGATATTTTTAAACCGGTGAATACATTTAAATTATAACCATTAGCCTATGAGTCAGCTCCAAATACATGGGAAATTATGTTCTCTTTTCTGGGCTTTGCGCTCCGGACTTGGCTGTGTAAAATAGACATAAGATGATATAAAATGTTGAAAACTGGAAATAGCTCCCGGAGGCTCTTCTGCCCAGCTCCGCACAGGGTCTAGAGTCCCGTCTCGTTACAGAGACCTGCTTGAAGATGAGTTTTTATACGGAATTTTTTTTTATCATTAATGACTAAAACATTAATGTTTGAACTTGTAATTTAATTTTTGAAAAGAATATGTGTCTCTCCGACTCTGCTGAGAGAATCGCTCAGCTCCAGTGAATAAAAAGTATTTTTAATAATAAAGAAAAAATTTTGCTTTAACAAATTATGCAGCAGAAATAATGAGGAAAGAGAAGAGCCCTCGTTATAAAATAAGGGAGGAGAGTGGCCGGGAATACACCTGGCCTTGTCCTCGGGAAGAGGAACGTATTTTTGAAGCACGGAGCTCCCCAGCTTCTATTGTGCTGTGTAAATGTCCCTTTGAGGGTTCCAGAGCTTCGCAGGGATGATTTCCATGAGAGTGAGGAGCTGCCCCGTCCTTCTTCAGTCGGGAGTCCCAGTAGGGGACTGTTGGGGTCCCTCATAGGGGCTCTGTATGAGGGCCCTTGTGGTGCAAAGGGGATCATGTGTGGTTCTGGGGGATCCAGCCGGGTTAGCCGCATGCAAGGCAACACCTTGCCACCTTCAGTATCTCTCTGAGCCCCGTTTCTCCTTTTTACTTTGGGTGCTAAAAAAAAAAGTAAGTCGGGGCGCCAGAGTGATAGTACAGTGGGTAAGGTGTTTGCCCTGTACCAGCTGACCCGGGTTCGATTCCCGAAACTCCATAAGGCTTCCAAAACGGAAACAAAAAGACATTGAAAAAGAAATTTGGTGGGGTTTTATGCTCTTTTATAACTCCTGCTTTCAATCCCAAGATAGTTCAGAGGGCTGGAACCTCCATTGTATGTGCAGAATTTCTGGGTTCAATCCTCAGCACCGCCTGGAGCGATTTCTGTTCCTGAGCATTGACACGTGGGCCCCCAGACCAGAGCCCAAAAGACAAATGAATGTTGTGGCTCTTTTAGCTCAGGGCATTTTAAATATCTATAATATTTAGTCTTGCCCACCACACTATGTGAATTATATATCACATGCAATTAAAAGAATGGGAAATCTTCATATCAGTTTGTCTCAACCTAAGTTATTTAAATATTTGAGGAATTTTTGATAAAGAGAGGCAGCCTTAGTATGTTTGAATAGTTCCAAGATAAAAGTAGGCTTTAGCATTTATATTTCGTCACCGACATTCTTTCATCTTAAGAGGAGGAAGTGAATTGTACTATAATTTTCCTGCCAGAAATTATCTGAGCCATCTGAAGAGACTTGATATTGTATATTTTTAGAATTCATGAACAGATCTTTGAAACAAAAATAGAAATACCCCAAAGAAATTCTGAATCAAGATAATACATAAACATTTAAAACAGTTTTACCAGGAAAGTGCTAATAGGATGCACAGGCCGCAGAGGCTCCTGGGAAGGTTGTCGGTGCCTGGCTGAGGGTGAGGACGGGAACCGTGTGTGCCCGGGGAACTCCCTGGAGCTGCCCCACCCCTGCCCCCGCAGCCCTGAGATCTTCCCACTGGGCTAGCCTGGCTCTAGCCCACTTTGCTCTAGCCAGCCAAGGAGGGTTTCTGGAAGAGTCTCAGTTTTTGGGTTTGGATTTGGGCCACATGCAGCTGTGCTCAGAACCTACTCCTGGCGATGTGCGCAGGGATCACTCCCAGTGCTGGGATCAAACCAGAGTCAGCTGTGAGCAAAGCGGTCACTTAACCCCAGTACGAGCTCCGGCTGCCAAAATAACACTCACCAGCACTTCCTACATGATAAGGGGAAACCAGACCAGATGCAGAGACCAAACACAGGGAGGTGGTTCAAAGGGCTGGAGCCCAAGGCGGGGACACTCACAGCCCAGGGTCCAGTCCCCGGCACAGCAGGGCCTTTTAGCACTGGGGAGGCCCCCTGGCCAAGAAGAAGCAGGACTTTAGCTGACAAGGCAGGTGAAAACGAGCACGTGCAGAGAGCCTATTGATCAGTCACGTAAAGGATGGCTTCTGGGTTCTTAGCCAAATGTGTGCTTAGGAGATCTAATAAAAAAGAAAATAGAATTTGAGCCCACAGCAATAAGTACTGCTGTGCTGATCACTGGAGACATAGCAGTGAGCAAAGCCAACTCGATTTTTTGTTTCTAGGCTATTGGGAAGACAGACTTTATTCAAATAATCATGAACAGCTCATAGAGACTGGTTAAGTGTTATGACATTCAGCTCTGAGTTGCTTTGACCTGTCTCTCCATATAAGAGGGACATAGGTCAAAGCGAGGAGGATTCTCAGAGGAAATGACTTCCTAACCACCATCCTAATCAGGGAAGCAGAAAGAGGAAGAACATTCCAGACAATGGCACTAGCATGTGCAAAGGCCCTGAGGTGGGAAAGAGCGTGACCCACTTTGGGACCTGTCCGACAGGGTGGTGGAAGTGGCCAAGAGCCGGGGCCAGATCATCCAAGCACGGGCGAGGCACCGCAGGTATTGCAGCCACGTGGCAAGCCGCTGATGGAAACCCCGCTGCCTGTCCTGCTTCCTGAGAATGAGGTCTGGCCCACACCCCCATACTCCCTACACACTGGGGGAGACGCGAGACCGCCCTGGAGATGCACCCAGGGCTCTCGGTGGTTCTGAGGACAGGGAGCCTCAGCCCTCCAGGCAGGGAGTGGGCAGCTGTGAGAAGTACGTGGTGTCACCCCTGCCATAGTCAGAGTTCAGCGCGCGCAGGTCAGTTCTGCCATCACAGCCCTCCGAGCCACATAGCCTGGGACCGGGAGCAGTGTCCAGCGAGCAGCAGTTGGGGTCACTGCGCGTGCTCTGAGCTTCCAGGGGCTGCCGTGAGCACTGTGTTCCATGTGGAAAGGAGTCTGAGAAGATGAAGGCAGCGAACACACCCCACGGCTGTGGCTTGCATCTGACCACAGTGGCAGGAGAGGGTGCTGGGGGCTTAAGGGGAGATAGCCCACCTAGAGGGTTTAGTGCCCAGCCGCAGCCTCTGTTAGCTTTGCTGTCCCACTGTCACTCTGGAAAGCAGCTTTGCAGAGATTGGATCAGACGGAGGGTGGTGAGGGGACAGCCAGGCTGTCAGGTTCGCCCCCCCCCCCCCCGGCTCTGGGCCTTGAGCAGGGAGGGGGCAGGGCTTGGCCCTCACCTGCTGTGCTCAGGGATTACTCTTACTTTTTGACTTTTTGGGTCACACCTGGCGATGCTCAGGGGTCCCTCCTGGCTCCGCTCTCTGGAATTACTCCTGGCGGTGCTCAGGGACCATCTGGGACGCCTGGGATGGAACCCAGGCCGCCCCGTGCAAGGCAAACATGGGGGCTTACTCTTGGCTCTGTGATCACAGGTGATGTAGGGATGAATCCAGGCCCCTGTGTGGAAGGCGGGCGCTCTGGGGGAGTCCTCAGCCCCTCCTGGGAGAGCTCTCATCCTCGGAGGGCATGAGTGGCACTCCCATAAAGCCACTGGGGAATGCACACGTGGGAGAACGTGATTTTTTTATTACTCCCATCTGTGACCAGTAATAAAAATCAGTGGGTCGTGCACGCCATGCCCCGCCCTCTGTGCATCTGCCACAGGCCTGAAGGCCCAGCTCTGCGCAGGGGTGCAGCCTGCAGGCGGGTGCCCGCCCGGCGCATGCAGGGAAGCAGTCGGGCAGAGCTGCTTCAGCAGGGCAGGCTGGGTCCTGCGTGTTCTGATATAAGCTCATGTAAGATTGCTGAGGGCAGGAGCCATGATAGCACAGCGGGTAGGGCGTTTGCCTTGCACGCGGCTGACCTGGGTTCAATTCCTCCGTCCCTCTCGGAGAGCCCGGCAAGCTACCGAGAGTATCCCACCCGCCTGGCAGAGCCTGGCAAGCTACCCGTGGCGTGTTCGATATGCGAAAACAGTAACAAGTCTCACGATGGAGACGTTCCTGGTGCCCGCTGGAGCAAATCGATGACAGTGACAGTAACAGTAAGCCTAGGGCTTTCAGTGATGGGGGCGTGCATTGAGAACGAGTGTCCGACAATAAATCAGATGCTGGCCCGGTATAGACAGGACTAAGAACATTTTCTGGGGTGAAAAAAAAAATCTTGTAAGTGCTCGGCGGCCTAGAGAGCGGGTTGAGGGCCCCGGGGCAGGAGCGCTGCGGGGAGGGAAGCGCCGGCGGGTGCCCGCTCGGGGGCGGGGCGGGCGCGGGCCGCCCGGGGGCGTGGTCTCGGCGGGCCCCGCCCCGGCCCCTCCCCCGGCGCGGCGCGGGGCGCTGCGCGGCCTCGGGGTGCCTAGGCGCGGGCGGCGCGGCCGGCCGGGGCGCAGCGGCAGGATGAACAGCATCAAGAACGTGCCGGCGCGGGTGCTGAGCCGCAGGCCGGGCCACAGCCTGGAGGCCGAGCGCGAGCAGTTCGACAAGACGCAGGCGAGCGGCGGGGTCGCGGGCGGCGCGGGGGGCGGCTCTCCGGGGGCCCGGCCGCGAGCGCTCCTGCCCGGCGCGGGCCGGCTCCGCGGGGGGCGCGGGCCGGGGGCGCGGGGTCTCAGGGCGCGGGGGGCTCGGGGGCGCGCGAGGCGCGGGGGGCTCAGGTTTCGGGGCGCGCGGGGGGCGCGGGGCGCTCGGGGGCGCGCGGGGATTCGGGGCGCGCGGGGGTCTCGAGGGCGCGCGGGGTCTGGGGCGCGCGCGGGGTCTCGGGGGCGCGCGGGGCCGCGGGCGCGCGCAGGGTCCCCGCCCCGGCCCCAGCCGCCCTGCGCGCAGGTGAACCGGAAGCGCGCGGCGTCCGGGGCGGGTGTCCGCGGGGCCGGGGAGCGGCCGCGGGCACGGCGCGGGCGCGCAGGTGGCCCAGGTGCGCGCGGGCCCAGGTGCGCGCGGCCGCGCCCGGCGGCGGCCCGCGGGGAAGTGCCCGGCCCGGGGAGGCGACGCTGGGCACTTCCCGGAGGAAACGCCCGTTTCCTGCCCTCCCGCCGTCCCTCCCGATGCGCCGGGAGAAAAGTTTCGCGTATGTGGCCAGACCCGTCGGCCCGGCGCGGCCCACGTCCCGCGGGCGCACACCCCCTTATTAGCCGCCGGCCGCCCGCGCGCCCGGCAGGACCGGGCGGGACCCTGGGGTCGGGCTCCGGCGCGCCGGCCACAGCCGCTTTCATTTTGGACCGAGGAGCGAGATGCAGGGGGGCCGCCTGACCTTGGTGCCCGTGACTAACAACGAAAACAAAACATAAAACCTCGGGCACCGAGGCTGGGTGAAAACCAAGTGCCCGGGCCAACCCGGCCGCAAATTAAATTCCGGCGATGAACGTCATCGGCCCCCGTAGCCCATGGTAAAAAATAATAATAATAATAAAAGAATGTGGCATTTAATTGAAAGTCATTAATGCATAAGTGTGCAGGCGACCTGCAGAGGGACGGGGAGAAGAATGGATCTGGCAGGGAGAGCCCCGGGTGCTGTCAGAAGCTAGCTTAGTTGCCTTGCCTTGAGGTTTAAAGAAGAGGTGGAGTTGGTGTATTTGGTCGCCCCTCGTGTGCAGGGCTTCCTCCCGGCTGCGCCTCAGGGATCACGCCTGGGCTCAGGCGACCATCTGGGGCACAGGGCACAGTGTGCAAGGCAGAAGCCCTCCCCTCCGTCCTTCCAGCCCCGAGGAGATGGAGTTAAGGGTCAAGTTTGTTGATCTTAAAAATTGTTTTGGTTTTTGGGCCACACCTGATGATGGGTTACTCCTGGCGGGGCTCGGGGGACCGCGTGGAATGCAGGGGATCAAACCCGGGTCAGCTGCCAGCGAGGCCAGCGCCCTCCTGCTGGACATACACCTCTCCAGCCCTGACCTCACCTTTTAACTATTGTAAACCAAGGACAGCTGTTTTGAGGGCTGAAGAGAAAAAAAGTCTCTGACGTAGGACTCGAGTTCAGTGACTGGTTTGGCAGACAAGGTGCTTCGGCTTTGCTGATTGTTTTTCTCTGGCACGGAATTAATTTTGGATGAATTACTTTCTAATGCTTCAGTCTCCGCAGGACTCATCGTGTCAGGGCCCTTCCGGGCTGAGCCCGTATGCTGGTCTTTGCAGTGACGTCTGGGGGGCGGGGGGGGGGGAGCAGGAATGAGACTTTGCGCTTGTTGAATATTTTATTAGGCCGCTCCCGAAATGCCCCGAGAGCTGATGGCCAGGCCACGGGAGTGGGCCGTGTGTGGGCAGAGGCGAGTCCTCACACAGCGCCTCGTGGCTGGCTTAGAGTGACTCCCGGGGGGCCTGCCAGCACCCCCCGCCCCGCACCCCTGGGTCAGGAGGAAGAGAAACGCTCCCACACTAGCTTTCGAGACAGGCCGCACTTTGTTTTGAAAAGTCCCTTCCCCAGGCAGAGGGGCAGCCCCACTTCCTGACTCCCCCAGAGTGGGGGCCCTCTGCTGTGTTTATTCATGCCCAGATAAGGGTGGCGGGGCCAGAACGCTGCTCTGTGCCTTCTGCGACTTTCCATCCTTTATTTTTTATTACTTAGTTTTTGGGTCACACCTAGCAGTGCTCAGGGGACCGTGCAGTGCTGGGCCTCAAACCCAGGCCATCTGCGTGCAAAGCCTGCACTTCTCTCCGGCTCCAGCCCCGCTTCCCTTTTTACATTTCTTTTTTCTTTTGCTTTTGCTTTTTGGGTCACACCTGGCAATGCACAGGGGTTGCTCCTGGCTCTGCACTCAGGAATTACCCCTGGCGGTGCTCAGGGGACCATATGGGATGCTGGGAATCGAACCCGGGTTGGCCGCGTGCAAGGCAAACGCCCTCCCCGCTGTACTATTTTCCAGCCTCCTAAATTTTGTTTTTATTTATTTATATTTATTTATTTGGCTTTTTTTGGGTCACACCCAGCGATGCTCAGGGGTTACTCCTGGCTTTGCACTCAGGAATTACTCCTGGCGGTGCTTGGGGGACCATATGGGATGCCGGGGATCGAACCCGGGTCGGCTGCGTGCAAGGCAAACGCCCTACCCGCTGTACTATCGCTCCGGCCCCTAAATTTTGTTTTTAATGGGGCAGGTAGGGCGTTTGCCTTGCACGCTGCTGACCCGGGCTTGATCCCCAGCATCCTCTGTGGTCCCCCGAGCACCGCCAGGAGTAACACCTGAGCATCACCAGGTGTGATCCAAAAAAAACAAAACAAAGGATAAATTGTTTTTGGGGCCACACCTGGTGGTCTCAGGGCTTACTCCTGGCTCCGCACTCGTGGGTCACTCCCGGCGCCTTGGGGTGCATATAGGGTCCCGGGATGAACCCAGCTCAGTTGTGGTCGAGGCAAACTCGCCCCGCTGTGCTGTCGCTCCGGTCCCCAAACCTCATTTTGTAAGTTAAGGTGGCAGAGTGGTCCTGCCTCCTGGTCACTTTGGCGAGGGGCAGACCTGCACTGACACCTGTCTGCAGGGCCACTCGGGTCCTGCGTCAGCCGCCTTGTCCTCCCCGTCCAGCGGCCCAGAGGCACCGAGAGCTGCTGGGAGGTCACTGGGTGACGCCCGCCTGCACCGGCGTGTCTCTGCTCGTGAGGGAGACACCCGTCAGCTGGCTGTAGAGTAGGGCCGTGGTCTGAGGCCCAGCGGGCCCAGTCCCACCACGGGCCTGCCCGGCCGAGGGTGAGGCCCCCGCCCCCCCTCCCCGTGCCCCAGGCTTTCCAGCTTGGTGCCTGGGCTCGCCCCGGGCAGTGCTCGGGGGACATGTGTGGTGCCACTGGGGATCAAAGCCGGTTCTGGCTCCCTCCCCGCTGGACTTCTGACCCCCGGGCACCTCGGCTGGGCGGGGGAGGGGGCCGAGATCAGGACTTTGCACGCTGGACAGAGGCGTCGCACACCCCGGCAGTCGAGGGGCTGGGGTGGCTGGGGGTGTTTGCTGGCCTGCACCCCACTGTGTGTGGCACCCACACGGCCCCAGGCCCCGCTGGGGGCTGCTGCACGGGTGGGGGTGAGGCCCGAGCCCAGCTGGGAGCCCAGCCGAGGGGCGGGGGCAGTGAGGGGTCCAGGAGCTCAGGAGGAGGCTCAGGCCCCACCCCCAGCACACCAGGACACCCGAGGGGCTGGCCTAGCCCCCCATTTTTTCATGCCATTATTGGGGGCAGAGGGGCGAGGAGCCCACACAGGTGTTTGGAGTCTGTCCCTGATCCCGCCGGACGCCCCTGTGCTGCGGGCAGCTCGTCCCCTGCCCATCACCCACTCAGAGCCGCCTCAGTGTCCCCGTTAGGCCACAAGGACGCTGCATCCCGTCCCAGGCCTCTTTCTGGGCCACGGAGCTGGCCGCGACACGCCCCTCGCCAGCTCCGGAGAAGCCCCTGGGGGCCGCCCTGGGCCCTGCCCCGGACCCCCAGCTCTTGCCCTTCCCCGGCCAAAGGGGGAGCCTGGATGGGACCCCAGGCCGCCCTGCACGGGGATGACCTGCGCCCAGCAGGAGATGGGGGGGCGTGGTCGCCCACACTCACCGTGAGGACGGGCTGGGGCGGGAGGGGCTCGTTCCTCGGGCCCCCCAGAGTCCTGGTTTCTCTGCCGGGGGGGTTGCCGTGGTGGGGCGGCGCAGGCTCCTGGCGGGCGTGGGGGTACGGGGCGGGCGTGCTTGCTGCCCAGGTGCGACCCCCTTTCCTCCCCCCCCCCCCCCGCTTCTGTGTCTGCTGCGTGCGGAGGGCCAGCTGGGCCTGGGCCTCCCCGTTCCTGGAAGGCCTCACCCCAGCAGGCGCCTCCGCTCACCCCGGCCCCCGGGGACGGCTTTGGGGAGGGCCGCCTGGGGAGTGGGTACGCCCGCAGGTGGCCTGCTTGGCCGCAGTGGCCACCCCGGCTGGCCCTGGTGAATGAGACTCACGGCTGCTCCAAGTGGAAACTCGGGAGCCGGGGCCAGGCCGGCTTGGCGGGGCCACAGGGCGCCCGGCTGGGGAACCTGAGCCGGCCCTGGGTGCTGCCCGCCTGCCGCGGGGGGAGCAGTGCGCCCCCCCCCGCGCCCCCTCATCCCTGGGGGACTCGGATATCAGCCGTGTCCTGCGCTTGGCCCCCAGCCCCGGCCCAGGACAGTGTCCCCATGTGTCGCCGAGCCCCGGGGAGGGGTCCCCGGGGAGGGGGTGCTGCCAGGGCCGCCGCCGCGGTTTCCTGCGTGCTGGGCCCTGATGCTGCCACTCGGGGCTGGTCACTCCTCCTGCACGGCCACTTCTCGGCCTGTCGGTCCAGGCTGCCAGCCGGTGACTCAGGCCCCGGCGTGCGGGACAGACAGGTCTGGGTGACGTCAGGGCAGGGGAGGGTCGGCATCTTCCCAGCCGCCCTGACAGTCCCGGGACGGGCCGCGAGTGGGGGAGGCGGTGGCCGGGGCGTCCCCGAACACTGGGCCCATTGAACAGCCCTGGCCGGGGGCCGGCATGAAAGCGCCGCTGACTTCCTGCTGCCCCTCGCATGTGACGGGCGCCCGCGGCCACAGGCGTCCTGTGTCCGTCCCGCAGCGGCCGTGAATGCGCCTCTGTGGCACGCGGGGCAGTTCTGTCCCTGCCCAGCGCTGCCGTGGGGCCGCCCGTCCCACAAGGAGGCTTCAGTCCGACTCGTCGCAGAGTTGGTTTTAAAAAAGAAATTGTTTCCAGTCGCCCGGGCCGTTTCGCTCTCGTGGGTAAATTATTAGTCGGAGAGGCGCTCGCGCCCGGCCGCCCGTGCCCCGGGTGAAAGGGCTTTTGTCCGCCCGAGAACATGCTTCCCCGCTCACCAGGAGCGGCCGGCGGGTGCCAGGCACGGGGCTGGGCCCCGCAGGGGCCGTGGGAAGTGGGACTCGGTGGGTGGTGCCAGGGAGCAGGTGGCGCTGACCGTGGACTGGAAGGACCCCGAGAAGGCGCCTCTCGGCTGAGAGCTGGGGACAGCGGAGGGACCTGCCTGAGCTGAGTGTGTGTGAGCAGGGTTGTGAGTGAGTAGTGTGAGCATGGATGACTGCGAGTGTGCGTGAGCAGCGGTGTGTGAGTGTGTGAGTGTGAGCAGGGCTGAGTGAGCGAGTGAGTGTGTGAGCAGGAGTGTGTGAGTGTGAGCAGGGGTGTGAGTGAGTGTGAGTAGGGGTGTGTGAGTGAGCAGGGGTGTGAGTGAGTGTGAGTGTGAGCAGGAGTGAGAGCGAGTGTGAGTGTGAGCGAGTGTGTGTGAGGGGGTGTATGTGTGTGTGACAGGGCTGAGCGAGCCAGTGTGAGTGTGTGTGAGCAGGACTGTGAAGCGAGTGTGAGTGTGAGCAGGGCTGAATGAGCGAGTGTGAGTGTGTGTGAGCAGGAGTGAGCGAGTGTGAGTGTGGGGAAGTGGGAGTGAGTATGTGGCAACCGTCCTGCCTTGCAGATGACAGTCTGGGGGCTGTTCCATCAGAAAGACCCCAGGGGCAGGCTCTGGGGTCTGCGGGGCCATGTGGAAGGGGGTCAGATCTGCTGTCACCAGACGGTTGGCTCCCGGGGACAGAGCCTCCCCACACAAACAGACTCCATGTTGCTGGCATGAGCCAGGAAGGTGCAGGGTCCGTGTGGGTCCACGCGTGTCCGTGTGGGGTCCATAAGGGTCTGTGTAGGATCTGTGGGGTCTGTTTGGGTCCATGTCGGGTCTTTGTGGGTCTGTTTGGGTCCATGTGGGTCCATGCGTGTCCGAGTGGGGTCCAGGTGGGGTCTGTGTAGGGTCTGTGTGGGGTCCATTAGGGTCTGTGTGGGGTCTGTTTGGGTCCAGGTGGGGTCTGTTTGGGTCCAGGTGGGGTCTGTGTAGGGTTCTTGTGGGTCCGTGTGGTCGGTGCGAGTGCAGGTAAGGGCTGGTGGGAGGCCACAGCCCAGCCGCAAGAATGGAGGGTCCCCAGCTGTCGCTGTCGTGGTCTAGCATGTCCCTGGCGTGTGCCCTGTGGTGGCCCCGTGGGCCAAGGAGGAGGGGAGACAAGCTCCCCACGGAGTTTTAGGCAGCACCCAGCCCCCACCGGCACCTGGGTTTTGTTTGTTTTGAGGTTTGGGGCCACACCCAACAGTGCTCAGTGCTGACTCCTGGCTCTGTGCTCAGGGGTCACGTGTGGTGACAGGGATTGATGGGGCCAGAGCTGGGGTCAGCCCCTGTGCTCTCCAGTCACTTCTGGTGTGGGGTCCCCGGCCTTGCCCCCTGCCCTCCGCACCCCTGCGGCCGCCCTCCCACTCCTCCAGCGCTGCCCTCGGGGAGCACGGGCCCTCTGCGGCCCTCCAGCTGACCCTGGCCGTGTCCGGGTGACCGCCCAGGCACCGCCTGGCCCGTGCTCCCATCACTGGAGTCACAGAAGACAAGCAGCAACAAACCGGCAGCTGCAGCCCCCTCGGCATAGAGGGGCCCATGAGCGACCCCCTGACCTCTGGCCCCTCATGCAGGGATGCCCAGGCCCTGTCCCGGGCCAGGCCTGGGGGGCGGTGAAGGCCTGCGGGGAGGCTCTGTAGGTGCCTCTGGGAGCTGTGATGTGGGGCCGTGTCCCGAGCACTCCGGGCTCGGGCAGGTCTGACCTCTCAGGGAAGCGCTGAGTTGCCAGGGACACGGCACAGAGCGCTGGGCTGGGCTGGGCCGCTGGACAGTGACCCCAGGAAGAGTCGCCCGCCTCCCCACCCTCCCGTCTGGGCGCCACCAGCCCACTCCTTTGGGGCGTGTCCACCGCTGCCCGGCCCTGCCCGCCCCGGCGTCTCCGGCTTCCCCGGGCTGCTCACGTGTCGCTGCGGCCCTGCTCGTGCCCGGAATCTTCTGGGCCAGCCCAGCCAGCTGGCAGCGGGAGCACCAGCTCAGGTGTCCACACAGCTGGCCGCGGCCTCACACACGTGGGTCGGGGGGCAGCGGCCGCCCCTCCGCGGGACTCAGAGCTCCCTGGGCCCCCTCCCTCGTCTGTGCCAGGCGGGTGCCCGTGCCGGCCCTGCCGCGGTGGTGGCCCTGGGTGCAGGGAACCTCGACACCGGGCTGAGCCCGCGGGAGGCCCAGATGGCAGCGCCAGCTCTGCACGGTCCCCCACCACTGGGACTGACCCCCCGAGCACCAGGCCGGGAGTCACCCCTGACTGCCACTTGCAGCAAAGTAAATCAAATCCTGTGCAGAGGAGGCCTGGCTAGTTCCCGGGTGAGTGGGGTCGGGCTGCCTCTGAGGGGTCGCCCCTCCCTGGAGGACTTCTTGGAAGAGGAGGCAGTGCGCTCAGGGAGGAGATGGACTCAGTAGGTGGTAGCAGGAGAGGGCCTTGCCCAGGGCGAGTGGGACGCTGCTGCCCGCCCGTGCGGTGGCCACGGCTAGGTCAGGGGGCCCGTCCCGGACAGTGTGGGGCGCCAACCTCGTCCTGTTCCCCAGGAGCCTCCTTGGGGCCCGCGCTGTGAGGGGACGGCCGCGGCCCAGGTCGGAGGGGCCCGGGGGGCCCGGCTCCTCTGCTTGGGCCAAGCAGGGGGAGCGGGGGGGCCCTTCCCCTGTGGGCTCTGACCAGTGCCCGCACCCCACAGGCCATCAGCATCAGCAAGGCCATCAACACGCAGGAGGGTCCGGTGAAGGAGAAGCACGCCCGGCGTATCCTTGCCGCCGCCCCGCCCCCAGAGCCCCGCCCCTCCCGGATTCTCGGCCCCTCCCCTCCAAGAGCCCCGCCCCCTCCGAGTCCCGGCCCCGCCCCTTCCAGAGTCCCGGCCCCGCCCCTCCAGGGAGTCCCGGCCCCGCCCCCTCCCGGAGCCCCGCCCCTCCTCCCCAGGTCCTTGGCCCCTAGTTGCGCGTGTGGCCCCAGTTGTGGACCTTGGGCGTGGACCCTCACCCCTCCCCGGGCGCCTGCTGCCCCCCGCCTGTTCTGACCCTGCGTTGGCCTTGACGCGCGTGGGCATCATCCTGGGCACGCACCATGAGAAGGGCGCCTTCACCTTCTGGGCCTACGCCATCGGCCTGCCGCTCCCCAGCAGCTCCGTCCTCAGCTGGAAGTTCTGCCACGTGCTCCACAAGGTCCTTCGGGACGGGCACCCCAATGTGAGTCGCCGTCTTCTGTCCCCCGGCCCCCCTCTCGGGACCCCGGCCCCAGGGTTCTAGACTCTTCGTCTCCCTGCCGGCAGGTGCTGCAGGACTGCCAGCGGTACCGGAGCAACATCCGGGAGATCGGGGACCTGTGGGTGAGTGGGGCAGGCCAGGGTGGGCGCGGGGTGGGGGCTGCTTCACTCCAACACTCGGCCCCCGGGCCCTGGGTCCCCTACACTGAGGGCTGTGGCGCTGCCGGGGCCCCCAGCCGGCTGTGTTGGCATCTCGGAGCTGGACCATTTTTCACTCCCCAGAAGGTTCTCGCTGGAGTGGGGGGGAGCCCAGGGCCCGGGCCTGGTGCCACTCCGGGTCCCTCATTTCCACGGAACGTGCCCGGGGCTGTCGTGGGCCCACCCTGAAGGCCACCTCAGGGACACAGCCCATGGCCCGCCCGGTGCTGGGGTCCACTTGGGAGGGAAGCAGTCACTGCGCTGCCCTGCCAGGCGCCCACGGCCAGGGCTGCCCCACACGCGCCCCTCCGTCCACAGGCCCATCTGCACGACCGCTACGGGCAGCTGGTCAGCGTCTACACCAAGCTGCTGCTTACCAAGATCTCCTTCCACACCAAGGTGGGTCCGGGGCAGCCTGGCCCCACCCCTCCCATCTCCCGAGGTGGATGCTGGGGCCTGGCCTCTCCCGTGGACGCGGCCCGTTGGGGCCCGCAGCCTTTCCTTTTTCTCGGTTTGGGGCCGCACACACGGGATGGGGCCGACATGGGGTGTCCTCTGCAGCACCCCCAGTTTCCCGCGGGCCTGGAGGTGACGGATGAGGTGCTGGAGAAGGCGGCGGGAACTGACGTCAACAACATGTGAGTGGACGGGGGCCCCTCACTGCTGCGCCCACAGTAGGGGCCTCGCCTGCCCCTGGCCCAGCCCCCCCCTCGCCTGCCCCTGGCCCAGCCCCCCCCTCGCCTGCCCCTGGCCCAGCCCCCCCCTCGCCTGCCCCTGGCCCAGCCCCCCCTCGCCTGCCCCTGGCCCAGCCCCGCCCCTCGCCTGCCCCCCCCCCCGCCCAGCCCCACCCCTCACCTGCCCCTGGCCCAGCGCTGCCCCTCGCCTGCCCCGCCCCTCACCTGCCCCTGGCCCAGCCCCGCCCCTCGCCTGCCCCTGGCTCAGCGCTGCCCCTGTCCTGCAGCTTCCAGCTCACTGTGGAGATGTTCGACTACATGGACGCCGAGCTGAAGCTTTCCGAGTCAGGTGAGCCCCGTCCGGGCTCTGCGGCCCCCTCCCCCCTGCCCACTCTACTGCCCTCTGCGGGCTGAGGGAGGGCCAGGCCTCTGCGAGGTCACTGAGTCACATGGAGGCTCTCCTGCCCCCTCCGGCCTGGGCTGATTGTTCCTCCTGGGTGACTCAGCACGGTGGGGGACAGGAGGCAAATGCCTTTTTAAGGGAAAACCGGGAGTTTGCCAGGGCGGACCTGGGCTGCCTCCAGGCGCCCCTGGGTCTGGCGTCGGGCTGGGCGGGCCGGCCAGCGGCTCCCAGCGGAACCCGCCCCCCCCCTGCTGGGAAGGCCAGACTGCACCCTGGGCCAGCAGCCGAGCCTCAGGGGCACCTGCCCCCAGGACACAGCTCCCCATGCTCGGGCTGGGTGGGGCCGCGTGGAGAAGGCCACTCGCCCCAGGTCTGCGGAAGCCCCAGTGGGCCCCCCTTCCGGTGGTGTCCCAGAGCCCCCTGGAGAAGTTAGGACTGTGTTTCACCAGCAGGGGGCGCCGGGCGCTGGCGAGGAATCGCTGGAGCCCTCAGCGCCCGACTAGGCCGTCTGCACGGGCACAGCTGGCATGGTGCCCCCAGCACCCGCTCAGATCCCAGCCAGGGCTCCCCACGTGTGGGCTTTCCCCGAGGAAAGTGAGCTTAAAATGACGTCGTTAGTGCCGGGCACAGGCCGCTGGCAGGGCGCCTGACCCGGATTCAGCCTGGGACCCTCTGTGGCCCCCGGGCTCCGCCAGGGGCGACCCCTGCTCACTGTCGGGTGTGGCTATCCCCAGATGGCAGGATTCAGTGATGGCCGTCCAGGGCTGGGCCGGGCGAGGCTGCCCTCCGCCCCGTGCCCGGCGGGACAGCCTGGTCACCAGCCCCTTTTCCTCTCCGGCTTCTCGTTCCTGTGCTTGGGCTGCACCCAGCAGTTTCGGGCGGGGGGGGCGCTCCCCCTGCCCCTGCCCCTGCCCCTGCCCTGCCCCTGCCCCTGCCCCTGCCCCGTGCCTCTCTGACGGGAGCTGGAGCCTAGCTGGGCAGGCAGACTAGGGTCAGGAGTCTGGGGCCCATTGCAGACCTCCCGTGCAGCCAGCAGGGGCCCCAGAGCCCTCCCTGGGCGAGGAGTATGGGGTGGGGTGGGGGGTACTCATGTGTTTGTGTGTGTGTGCTCGTGTGTGTGTGTGTGTGTGTGTGTGTGCATCCTGCTCGGGCCCAGCCCGTCCCCCAGCGGGCTCCCGGGCCCCGCAGAGCTGGGCTCGCTGCCCCGCTGGCCTTTCCTCACCTGTGGGTGTGGGTGGTCCGAGGCCTGTGCCGCAGCGCCCGGGGGGCCTGACCCTGCCCGCCGCCCCCGCAGTGTTCCGGCAGCTGAACACGTCCATCGCGGTGTCACAGATGTCGTCGGGCCAGTGCCGGCTGGCGCCGCTGATCCAGGTCATCCAGGACTGCAGCCACCTGTACCACTACACGGTCAAGCTGCTGTTCCAGCTGCACTCGTGTGAGTGGGCGCGGGGGCACGGCCGGGCTGCAGGGGGCAGGAGGGGTCTCTGCAGCCCGGGACCGGACAGCCCTGTACCCCCACAGGCCTCCCGGCGGACACGCTGCAGGGCCACAGGGACCGGTTCCACGAGCAGTTCCACAGGTACGGCCGGCCGGGCTGGGGGGGGGGCTCTGCGGGGCGGGTGCCCGGGCTGGGGGGGGCTCTGCGGTGCGGGTGCCCGGGCTGGGGGGGCTCTGCTATGCGGGTGCCTGGGCTGGGGGGGCTCTGCTATGCGGGTGCCCGGGCTGGGGGGGCTCTGCTGTGCGGGTGCCCGGGCTGGGGATGCTCTGCGGGGCGGGTGCCCGGGCGGGGGGGGCTCTGCGGTGCGGGTGCCCGGGCGGGGGGGCTCTGCTGTGCAGGTGCCCGGGCTGGGAGGGGGGCTCTGTGGTGCGGGTGCCCGGGCGCGGTGCCCAGCTCCCCACGGCCGCTCGTCCCGCAGTCTCAGGAGCTTCTTCCGGAGGGCCTCGGACATGCTCTACTTCAAGCGGCTCATCCAGATCCCGCGGCTGCCGGAGGTACCACCCGCCCGCCCGCCCCCACCCTACCCGGAGCCGGCCGTGCCTCGGGCGCGGCCCACAGCTCGCTGCTCTGCCCGCAGGCGCCCCCCAACTTCCTGCGGGCCTCGGCTCTGGCCGAGCACATCAAGCCGGTGGTGGTGATCCCCGAGGAGGCGCCCGAGGACGAGGAGCCCGAGAACCTCATCGAGATCAGCACGGGGCCCCCTGCCGGGGAGCCGGCGGTGAGGACCCTCGCCGGGGGTTGGGGGGAGAGGGTCACTGGCCCGGGAGCCCGGCTCACCCTGCTGTGTGCGGCAGGTGGTGGCGGACCTGTTTGACCAGACGTTCGGACCCCCCAATGGCACAGTGAAGGATGACAGGTGAGAGTGGGGGCCCCGCCCATCTGTGCCCATGCTGGGCCATGGCCTCAGCCCACCCCCCTCCCCCTGCCCCCCGTCCGGCCCCCAGGGACCTGCAGATCGAGACCCTGAAGAGGGAGGTGGAGACGCTGCGGGCTGAGCTGGAGAAAATCAAGCTGGAGGTGAGGGGGTCGTGGGGGAGGGGCGGGGCGTGCCCGGGGCCAGGGAGCCCACGTGTGTGCCGCCCGCAGGCCCAGCGGTACATCGGGCAGCTGAAGGGGCAGGTGAACGCGCTGGAGGCGGAGCTGGAGGAGCAGCGGAAGCAGAAGCAGAAGGCGCTGGTGGACAACGAGCAGCTGCTGCACGAGCTGGGCCAGCTGCGGGCGGCGCAGCAGGAGGGCGCGCGCCACCAGGGCCTGCGGGAGGAGGCTGAGAGTGCGCGCGCGCGGCAGGCGGGGGGCCGGGCGGGGGGCGGCCCCGCGCCCCTTCCTGCGCGCCTCACTCCCGGCTCCCCGCAGAGCGGGCCAGTGCCACGGAGCTGCGCTACACGAAGCTGAAGGAGAAGCACAGCGAGCTCATCCGCACGCACGCCGAGCTGCTCCGGAAGGTGGGCGCGGGCGCAGGGCGGGGGCGGCCCAGGCGGGGCGGCCGCTGGAACTGTCCCCTCCCGCCAGAACGCGGACACGGCCAAGCAGCTGACGGTGACCCAGCAGAGCCAGGAGGAGGTGGCGCGCGTGAAGGAGCAGCTGGCCTTCCAGATGGAGCAGGCGCGGCGGGAGTCCGAAATGAAGGTGCGGGAGGGTCCGCGGCGTGCAGGGCCCCTCGTGTCCCCCCCCCACCCCGCCCCGCCCCACCAGTGACCTGCCGCCCTGTTGCAGCTGGAGGAGCAGAGTGACCAGCTGGAGCAGCTGCAGCGGGCACTGGAGGCCAAGACTGGCGAGCTGGCGCACGCACAGGCGGAGCTCAGCCGCACAGCACAGGTAGGGGCCGCCCGGACCCCCGCGAGGACGCGGCGGGGCGCCCGGGGGCGGGCGAGGGGCGCCCTGGCTCATGGCTCATGGCCCGTGTCCGCAGAGCGGGGCAGAGCTGAGCTCGCGGCTGGACGCGCTGAGCGCAGAGAAGGAGGCGCTGAGCAGCGCGGCGCGGCAGCGGGAGGCCGACCTGGAGGAGGCGCGGAGCCTGGTGCGCGAGAAGGAGGCGGCGCTGAGCCAGGAGCGCGCCGAGCTGCAGGGCCGGCTGGCACGCCAGGTGCGCCCGAGCTGCCGTCCCGGACCCCGCGGGGGCTGCTGTGCGTGTCCCAGGACCGTGTGTGCAGTGAACTGTGCGTGCGGTGTGTGTGTCCCGGGGCTGTGCGTGGCCTGCGCGCCCAGGACTCTTGCCCACAGCCCCGCCCGGCCCCGCGCCTGCCCTGCTACTGCACCGTTAGTGCTCGCTGGGCACTGTCCATGCCATGGCCGCTTTCTGGTTCCTCGCGCGGCCCACGACAGCGACGCCTGCCCAGCGACGCCCCCACCCCAGCGCCGCCCCTCCCCAGCGCAGCCTGGCCGCCCCCAGCGCCCCTCTCCCCTGTGCAGGAGACCCAGGAGCGGGACCTGCAGCAGCGGCTCCTGGACGAGCAGTTCGCGGTGCTGCGGGAAACGGCCGCGGAGGCCGAGCGCATCCTGCAGGATGCGGTGGCCAAGCTGGACGACCCCCTGCACCTGCGCTGCACCAGCCCCCCAGGTAGGCCCTCCTGGGGTGGGCCGGGGCGGGCGGGGGCGGGCGGGGGCGTGGCTCACGGCGCCCTCCCACCGCAGATTACCTGGTGAGCCGAGCGCAGGCGGCGCTGGACGCCGTGAGTGGCGTGGAGAGCGGCCACGCCCGTTACCTGGAGTCCCGGGCAGGTGAGTTCCCGCGTGCTCGGGGACCCCGTGGGCTGGGTGCGCCGCGCGCCCCCCCCCCCATTGCACGGCCGCCTGAGTCCCTGCATCCCCCACAGATGCCTCCGCGCTGGTGGCCGCCCTCGCCCAGTTCTCCCACCTGACTGCAGACGCCATCGTCAACGGCAGCGCCACCGCGCACCTGGCGCCCACCGACCCCGCCGACCGTAAGCGGCACCCGGCGGGCGGGTGCGGGCAGCGCGGGGAGGCGGCCCGTGTGACCCGTGGGGGCCCCTGGCTCTCCCCGCAGGCCTGGTGGACGCGTGCCGGCAGTGTGGTGCCCGCGCGCTGGAGCTCACGCGGCAGCTGCAGGACCCGCACGTGCTGGCGCACGCCCAGCCCGGCCTGGTGCGGGAACCGCTGCGGGGCCTTCTGCAGCTGGGCCAGGTAGGTGCGGGGCCCCACTTCCCTGCGCCCCCCGCCCCCGGCCCCCAGCCCAGCCGACCCCCGCTCCTCCCTGGCAGGAGCTGAAGCCCCGGAGTCTGGACGTGCGGCAGGAGGAGCTGGGGGCCGTGGTGGACAAGGAGATGGCGGCCACGTCCGCGGCCATCGAGGACGCTGTCCGCAGGATCGAGGTGAGCGCCGGGTGGGGCTGCTGGGGGGGGCCGCACTGGTGTCCCTCCCTCCCTGGCCCTCACGGCTGCCCCTGGTGCAGGACATGATGAACCAGGCGCGCCACGCCAGCTCGGGGGTGAAGCTGGAGGTGAATGAGAGGTGAGCGCCGCTTCCTGGGCGGGCACCTCGCGGGGGTCTCACCTGCCAGGGGCTGTGCCCGGGGCCTGGCCCTGACAGCTCTGCCCACTCTCCCTCAGGATCCTCAACTCCTGCACTGACCTGATGAAGGTGAGCGGGCGGGCAGGTGGGCGAGTGGTCAGGGCAGGCGGGCGGGCAGCGGGCAAGCGGGCAGGCAGCCCGGGTGGGCAAGCGGGCGGCCGCCACCCAAGGGTGACATGCAGCTTGGTCTCGGCAGGCCATCCGGCTGCTGGTCATGACGTCCACCAGCCTGCAGAAGGAAATCGTGGAGAGCGGGCGGGTGAGCTGCCCCCTGCCCTTCCCTGCCGGGCGGGATCCGACGTCCGCAGGGTGCGGTGGTGTGAACACTACCCCCACCCCCCGACCCCCAGCTGCGCACAGCACCTGGAGTTGGCCGGGCTACACCCGATACACCCCACTGCCCAGAGACGCGCCCTGGCCCCCGCAGTGGGCACGTCGGGGATGACATTGGGCCGCCCGCCCTGCCTCCTGTCGCCACTAGGGGGCAGCCACGCAACAGGAATTTTACGCCAAAAACTCCCGGTGGACCGAAGGGCTCATCTCCGCCGCCAAGGCCGTGGGCTGGGGAGCCACGCAGCTGGTGTATGTCGCCCCAGGTGGGGGGCAGCAGGGGCCGGGGCGCGGGCCTGGGCACGGGGGGCGGACGAGGGGGCCGCGGGGGCCGAGACCCAGGCCCCGCCGGCCCGCCCGCTCGCCCGCAGGGAGTCCGCGGACAGGGTGGTGCTGCACACGGGCAAGTACGAGGAGCTCATCGTGTGCTCGCACGAGATCGCGGCCAGCACGGCCCAGCTGGTGGCCGCCTCCAAGGTGAGCGGGGCGGGCCCGCCCCCGCCCGCCCGCCGCCCGCCGCCCGGCCTGACCCGCCCGCGCTCCGCAGGTGAAGGCCGACAAGCAGAGCGCACACCTGAGCCGCCTGCAGGAGTGCTCCCGGGCCGTGAACGAGCGGGCCGCGGGCGTGGTGGCCTCCACCAAGTCGGGCCAGGAGCAGATCGAGGACCGAGGTCGGTCGGGGGCTGGGGCAGCCTGGGCTGGGCCGGGCACACGGGCACACGCCCACCCTCTCTCACTCTCTCCCCGCCTCCCTCTGCCGCCGCAGACGCCATGGACTTCTCGGGCCTGTCCCTCATCAAGCTGAAGAAGCAAGAGATGGAGACCCAGGTGAGTGCCCAGGGTGGGGGGCCGGGGCCTGGACCGGGCCGAGCGGGTGGGGCGGGGCTGAGCCTGGGGGCGGGGCTAGCTGGCGGGGCGGGGCTGCGGCGGGCTGAGCTTGGGGCGGAGCCAGCTGGTGGGGCGGGGCCTGCTGAGCATGTGTGCGGAGCGCAGGTGCGGGTCCTGGAACTGGAGCAGACCCTGGAGGCCGAGCGCATGAAGCTGGGGGAGCTCCGCAAGCAGCACTACGCGCTGGCCGGGGCCGGGGCGCCGCCGGAGGAGGAAGCCGGCAGGCCCAGTGCCGCCCCACGGGGCACCTCCAGGAAACCCCCCGTGGCGCAGAAGCCCAGCGTGGGACCCAGGCAGGACCACTAGGTGCCACAGGTGAGGACCGGGGCAGGGCAGGGTCAGGAGGGTGCGGGGCCTGGCCGTTTCCCTGAGCCCCACCCACCTTCGCCCCTTGCAGCTCGACAGGAAGGACAGCCCCCCTGGGCCCTCGAGGGGCCCCACGCAGCGGCTTGTGAGGGGCCATCGCCAGGGGCCCAGCCTTCCGGAGGAAGGAAGCTGGGGTGGACCCAGATGGACCCGGCACAGGCTGTTCCGGACAGCCACAAGCTGAGCGCGCAGCAGGCCCGTGGCCGGGCCCCAGCTCATGAGAAATACAGGAGTTTCGGGAACAATCCGAGTGAACTGTTGTGTATCTGCCCGGTGGGGGCTGCTTGGGAGAGCGGGGCCATGTAGCTGGGATTTGGGGTGCTCACACACGCCTGGAACCCCTCACCTGCCCTGCCTGGGGGCTGGGCGGTGGGGCCAAGGCCAGATGCTGGACCAGCCACCCTGTCCCCATCCCTGTGGCCCAAGCACCTGGAACCACGCTTGGCTGGACTAGTGTGACGCCAGCTGGTCCAGGGCCGGAGAGATGGCACAGGGGGAGGCCATTTGCCTGGCTCGCGGCCGACCTGGGTTTGATCCCCGGCACCCCTTAAGGTCCCCCAGGAGTGACCCCTTAGTGCAGACGGGAGTAGGTCCTGAGCACTGCCACCACCACCCCCAAAAAAAGGCATCCAGGCTCCTGGGCGCTGTCTCCCCAGGGCCAGCAGCCCCCCACGGCCTGTGCCTGCCCCGACACGGGGGGCGGGGAGGCGAGAACACGCATGGGCGCCAACAGCGCCTTTGCTGCTCCAGGCTCGCCTGGCAGTGCTCACCATGGCCAGCGGCCTCTCGGGGCAAACTTCCCTCCTGCTGGTCATTCACCATGCGCCAAGCAGTGTGCGGGGGGTCTCAGGCGCGGCCCCCCAGCCCTGAGCTAAGCCCCCGTAGGGTGCCGACCAAACCAGCCCGAGCATCTCTACTGGGTCTGGCCCAGGCAGGCCGGCTAGGAACAGCCCAACAGTTACCAAGAACTTGTTTATTTTTTTCTATGTAAAAGACCCTACGGCTTTACAAACAGCTCCAACGTGACCCCAGAGGTGGCGGGCTGGCCTGCTGCCCCCGCGGGGACACCGCGCACCCATTTGGCGGGGCCCCAGGGGCCAGGTGGCACCTTGCTCTAGACTCGTGGCTAGTCCACGCGCGGCCGTGGAAGGTTGGCTTCAAGTCCGGGCGCAGAGCCGTAGGGGGGCGCAAGGCCGGCGGCCTCACCCAGGCCTGCTGGGACGGTCACGCGTGGCGGCAGCGCCCCCCCACGCCGGTGAGGCTAAGGCACAGCGCGGGCAGGCAGCGGGCACACTGCTGGCCGGGGGAACCGCCTTCGCTCCACGGCTCACAACACATGTGCGTCTGTGTAGATTCCCTGAATGGTCCTGGACGAGTATCAGAGGTTTCCAATATGAAACGGGAGGACGTGGTGAGATGCGGCTCCTGCCGAGCGGCACGGCCGGCAGCCGGTGCCAACTCCGCCGTGGCTTCCAGGTCCTGATCAGGAGCACCTTCCACGCCGGCCCCCGAGGGCTGGGCGCCGGCGTCTGGGGAAAGGGCGGGGGCAGGACACACCTGCTTCTACTTCTACAGCCCCATGCCCGGCCCCGGCCCCGGCAGCCCCGGGAGGCACCTAGAGGATGAAGCCGGGCTGGTGCGGGGGCAGGCGGGGCGGGGGCCTCTGGGGGAGCGCCGGTGGGTACGGGGACACGAACTGCGCAGAGAAGCCGGGCTGGGGGGGCAGCCCCACGCGGGGGGGCAGGGGCGGGCACTGCAGTCCGGGGCAGAGCGGCCCCGGCGAGCCCGCGGCAGCCGTGAACGGTGTGGCCACGCGGCCCGCGGGCACTGGGGGTGGCGGGGGCGGGACGCGCCGGGGAAGGGCCGAGGGGGTCCCACTGGCCTCCGGGGCCGGATAGGGCAGGGGGGCGGCGGGCTCGGGCGCCCGCGCGGGCAGCTGGGCCGCGGCCAGTCTCTGTCCCTTCAGCACCAGCTCCTGCAGCTTGTCGATCTTGACCCTGCGCGTGTGCGCCAGGCGGCGCTGGCTCTGGTACACGTCCACGAAGGAGTCCAGGGGCAGCTCCCCGTCCAGAAACTTCTCAGCCATGTTCTGAAAGCGGCGGGGGGACGGGCACAGGCAAACGTGAGGGGCGGGGGGGAGGGGTCGCCAAGGCCACCCGGCTCCCGGCCACCCACCCCGGCCGCCTCACCTCCGTGTCCTCCTCGATCTTGGCACCTTCGGCCTGAAGCAGCGCCAGCAGGGTCTCCAGGGACGCGCTGCTGGACTGCTTGTCTGGGGGAGACGGGGGAGGTGAGACCACGGCTGCCCCCAACACACACACACCCCGCCCCCCCATCTAGAGCAGCTCCCTCTGCCTGCGGGCATCCCGGCAGGGAAGGTGCTACCGGCTCACACGCTGTGCGCACGCACGCACACACACACACACACACACACACACACACACACACACACACACCCAAGCAGCTCCCTCTGCCTGCGGGCATCCCGGCAGGGAAGGTGCTACCGGCTCACACGCTGTGCGCACGCACACGCACACACACACACACACACACACACACACACACACACACACACACACCCCCAAGCAGCTCCCTCTGCCTGCGGGCATCCCGGCAGGGAAGGTGCTACCGGCTCACACGCTGTGCACGCGCGCACACACACACACCCCAAGAGCAGCTCCCTCTGCCTGCGGGCATCCCGGCAGGGAAGGTGCTACCGGCTCACACGCTGTGCACACACACACACACACACACACACACACACACACACACACCCCGAGCAGCTCCCTCTGCCTGCGGGCATCCCGGCAGGGAAGGTGCTACCGGCTCACACGCTGTGCACGCGCACACACACACACACACACACACACACACACACACACACACATCCCCAAGAGCAGCTCCCTCTGCCTGCGGGCATCCCGGCAGGGAAGGTGCTACCGGCTCACACGCTGTGCACGCGCGCGCACACACACACACACACACACACACACACACACATCCCCAAGAGCAGCTCCCTCTGCCTGCGGGCATCCCGGCAGGGAAGGTGCTACCGGCTCACACGCTGTGCACGCGCGCACACACACACACACACACACACCCCAAGAGCAGCTCCCTCTGCCTGCGGGCATCCCGGCAGGGAAGGTGCTACCGGCTCACACGCTGTGCACGCGCGCACACACACACACACACACACACACATCCCCAAGAGCAGCTCCCTCTGCCTGCGGGCATCCCGGCAGGGAAGGTGCTACCGGCTCACACGCTGTGCACGCGCGCACACACACACACACACACCCCAAGAGCAGCTCCCTCTGCCTGCGGGCATCCCGGCAGGGAAGGTGCTACCGGCTCACACGCTGTGCACGCGCGCACACACACACACCCCAAGAGCAGCTCCCTCTGCCTGCGGGCATCCCGGCAGGGAAGGTGCTACCGGCTCACACGCTGTGCACACACACACACACACACACACCCAAGAGCAACTCCCTCTGCCTGCGGGCATCCCGGCAGGGAAGGTGCTACCGGCTCTCACGCTGCACCCCCGGGCCTGTGACACCCCGCCCCCATACATCTGCACCACAGTGCACAGAGCCTGGGCCACCTCCCAGAGAGCCCCCAGATACACCCTCCCTGAGCAGCGCCCCCGGGGGTCGCACGCTAGGGCTCACCCAGCTTGGTCTTCCGGATCTGGTAGGCGTCGAAGAGGGCCTGCAGCTCCTGGTACTTCTGGGTCAGGCGGGCCTTCAGCGCGTCCAGCCGGGGCTGGAACAGCAGGTTGCCCTCCGCCAGGCTGCGGTTGCCGGCCAGCGTCATCTCCTTGCTCAGCTGGACATTCTGCGTCTGCAAGGGGCGCAGGGCCGGGCTGAGCCTGGGCACCTCCGGTGCGGCCCCCAGAACAAAGCTTTCTTTCAAACCTTCATCTGACGACCGTGCAGCGGGCGCGCGCCTGCCTTGCACACGGCCAGCTCAGGCTGGACCCGGCACAGCCGGGAGCAACAACCTGACGAGCGGCCACGCCGGGCTCCAGCCCCCGCCCCGGCACCGTCCAGTCCACCGACTCGTCTCAAGACTCGGCCCCCGGCTGGGGACCCTCAGGCAGGGTGAGAGCAGTTGTGACCACCCCCCCAGGGCCCCTCACACGCTGCCCACACCCAGCCGCCCCCGCGCCCTGCACCACAGTTGGCTTTTTGGTTTCTGGGTCACACTGGCGCTCAGGGCTCACTCCTGGCAGGGCTGGAACCCGGGTCGGCCGTGCAAGGCCAACACCCTCCACCTGGGTCGCTGGCCCCGGCCCAGTCCTGGGTATCGCGACCACGGGCTTACACAAAAGGATTCTGAGTTTTTCCCAGACCCCCGAAACGACCTCATCCTCCCAGCTGGGCAAAGGGGCCTGGGGGGCCAGGGCCAGGGCGACCCCCAAGGCTGCCCAGCCGAACCCACTTTCTGTTCCACTCCCGGCTCCCGAGGCTGTTCTGTTTAGGGCCCCTGGGGGCAGCATCCTCGGGGCAGGACCCTCCTCTCCCTCCCTGAGGAACCCCCTGGCCCCGGTTTCTCCAAGTCTAAATGAGAAACTTCAAAGTTCAAGCTTGGAGAAGACAGAAATCACCGGAAGGGCCCAGGCGCGCTGCGACTGTTCTCAGCCTGGAGCTCCGGAACCATCTGCAGGCGCACGGGGGGAGGGGCGCCAGCTGCCAGCACCCCCGCAGCACACGGAGCCACAGGCCACACACGCGCCCACACACACGCACACAGGCACACAAACACCCGCGCGCGCACACACATGTTCTTCTGTCCTGCCCTTTAGGACAGACGTCTCAAAGCAAAGGGCACAGGCTCAGGGCCCCGGCGCCCCCTCCTCTCCCTCACGGGCAAACGCGGCGGGTGGGCGGAGGCGCGGGGCTCGCCGGCCCTGCGGGAACCGTGCCACCTCGTTGCCGGGCCGTGGCCACCCTCCGGAGCAAACACGCCGGCACCCGGCCGCCTGCGGGCGCCAAGGGGTTTGTCCCCCCACGGCCCGGGAGCCCGCCGACCCCCAGCCACCCAGCCCGGCCTGCCACGGCTCAGACTCATCACGACAGGGCACTTCGGGCTCAAGGATTCTGCTCACAGGAGACTGACTCTCACGTGACTAAAATTACTCCTTTCCTATTTGCCATGAGAAAATACTCATCCAATAATAGAATTTTTTCCACCTGTGAGTAGAAAAAAGGATTAATCAAAGGAAAATCAATTACTCTAAATTATTCTGTTTAAAATTCCTAACAGAACAATGCTATGGGGGGCGGAGCAGCAGCACAGCACGGCCCACCCAGGCTCCGTTCACGGCGCCCCTCAGGGTCCCCCGAGCCTGCCAGGAGCAGCCCCCGCCCCCAAACCCCGCAGGGAATCACGTTCCCGCCGACAGTACGGCAGGCGCCAGCCCCGCACACTCAGCAGCAGCCCCGGCGACTCCGGAGCACCATTCGCGGCTCTGCGCGGCCCACAGGGGTCCCAGCCCTGCCCGCACCCCACCCGGCCGTGCCCGGGCAAGTCACACCGGGCAAGGGTCAGCAGGAGCAGCTCCTGGGCACCGACTGGGAAACCAGGAAAAGGAAAACAAAAAAAGATGGAGCCGAAGCACAGCGGGGAGGGCACCGGCCCTGCACTGGGCGGCCCGGGCCGGTTCCCCAAAGGCCAGGTGTGGCCCCGAAACCAAAACAAAAAATTATTTTTAAGAGAATGAAAAAGCAAAATAAACACAAGTCTCTTGCCTCACCCCCACTTAAGCAAATGCCCTCACCAGGAAATCCTGTTTGTTCTGTAAATGCTGGGCCTCAGGGACCTTACGGTTCCCAGCGTGGGGGGGGTCACTCCCGGTGGTGCCAGGGCCAGAGTCCAGGCCGCCGGCGAGGGCAGCGCTTTCCCTCAGGACTGGCACAGCTCCTGGTCTGGCGCCCGGGGGCGAGGGGGCAGCTGCCAGCCTGAGGGCCTCAAGACCAGGCCAGTTCCCAGGACACAGTCGCGGGCACCCAAGAGCCTCCCTCGCTGCTGGCCGAGGCCGGGGGCCCTGCGTGGGCCAGCCTCGCCCCAGCCCGGGAGCAACGTCAGGCTCTGACACACCCCAACAGACTGGGACAGCGCGAGCAGGGCCCGGGGGCAGGGGAGGATGCTGTGACTGGGTCCTGACGCCCCGCGGCGCTCGGGGCTCAGCCCGCTCTGGGCATCGGGACAGCCCCCAAGGCCACTCTGGGGGACAAATGCCACAGCTAAGGGCCTGAACATGAATGACAGGGCGCTCGGCTCCAGGCTGCTCAGCCAGGAGACGGCTCCCTCCCTCCCTCCTCCTCCTCCTCCTGTCCCCCTCTCCCCCTCTCGCTCTCTCTCTTTCTCCCCCTCTCCCTCTCTCTCCCCTCCCACTCTCTCCCCCCTCCCACTCCCTCCCTCTTCTCCCTCTCTCTCTCTGTAGTTGACTGTTCCTTTTGGGGTCACACCTGCGGGTCTCTCCTGGCTCAGGGGTCTCTCCTGGAAGCGCCCAGGGGACCCTATGGCCAGGGATCGAACCGAGGCCAGCTGCATGTGAGGCGAGCACCCTCCCTGCAACGCCCTGGCCCCCCGCCTGGCTGCCGGGCACCCCACACTGGGCACAGGCAGACTCTCCACCACGGGGCAGGGATGAGGGGGGGAGGGGGAGGGGAGAGGGAGGGGCGAGGGGGAGAGAGAGGGGAGGGGAACGCCAGCCTGGCATCCCGCCTTCCCGGCCCCCAGCTGGAGTCTGGCTCTTCCCCAGGCCTGGTCCCGCCCCACCTGTGCCCCGCCCGCCGCCTTGGCACCTCCCTACGTGGAAAGTCCTGGCAGCACAGCTGTGACTCAGTGGCCATAAAAACTGCCCCGCACCCGCGCCCGCTGTCGACCCTCCTGAACACAGCGAAGACGCTGGCTCAGCCGCAGAGGCTGGGGTGACTGATCCTGTCCCTCTGTCCGCCCAAACACAGTGGCAGGTAGAGCGCTATCTCGCCCCCTTCTCTAGCTTTGTTTTCAGGTTTCTGGACCATACCTGGGTGCTCAGGGATCAATCCTGGCAGTGCTCAGGGGACCACAGGGGGTGCCAGGGATGGAGCACGGGTCGGCAGCGTGCAGGGCCAGTGCCCTAACCACTGGGCAATCCTTCCAGCCCCTCCTGTAGGCATCACTGCCTGCGACTGTTTGCCGGGCCCCACCGTCCCCTCAGTCTCTATCCAGCAGGTGGTGGTGCCCAGAGGGCGCGGTGGGTGCTCCACACCGGTGCCCTCTCCCGACCCACGACACCCGGGGGGGGCCTCTTCCTCTCCTCTCCCTGACAGTGAGGTTGGTTGGGCCACGCCAAGGGGCACTGAGGGACACCACGGCCCACGCGTCCCCTCCCCAGAATGAGAGGCCACACGTCCCGCTCTCCCGGGTGGGCCCCAACTGAGACACGGGGCCATGCTCTCCCGTGCCACAACCCTGCACGCGGCTGGCCAGACCGGGAGCTTCTAGAACAGGCAGCCAGAAGCCACACGTGGCCTCAGACTCAGCTCGGAGGGTCCAGCGTGCCCAGGGGCAGCCCCTTCGCCCCATGAGGAAACGGCCTCACACCTGCCAAGGGTCCGGCTGAGGGGCCGGACCCCATCCAGGCGCCCCGCCCCCGGCACTCGGAAGAAACGCGGGAGCAAGGGCAGCTGCGTCAAGGGATCGCACGACCTCCAACGACAGCTCTGACACTCCAAGAAATGGGCCCAGCTGCTGTGTCCACCCGCTCTCGCCCACCCCCAGGAGCTGGGCTCCTACTGCCCGGCGGGTGGAAACAGGGTCACACAACGTCTCCACCCAGCTCCTTCCAAGAAATCCCGATTCCTCCTCATGGAAGAAGACGAAAGGTCAGAGAGAGTAGCGGAAGGGCGAATGCCTCACTGCAGCCAAGCCGGGTTCAACCCCTGGCACCCCATATGGTCCCCCGAGCCTCGCCAAGATGATCCCTGAGCATCCCCTGGAGTGGCCCCAATCAATAACCCAAAGAAGAAAGAAAGAAAGAAAGAAAGAAAGAAAGAAAGAAAGAAAGAAAGAAAGAAAGAAAGAAAGAAAGAAAGAGAGAGAGAGAGAGAGAGAGAGAGAAAGAAAGAAAGAAAGAAAGAAAGAAAGAAAGAAAGAAAGAAAGAAAGAAAGAAAGAAAGAAAGAAAGAAAGAGAGAAAGAAAGAGAGAAAGGGAGGGGGAGGGGAGGGGAGGGGAGGGGAGGGGAGGGGAGGGGAGCGGAGGGGAGGGGAGGAGAGGGAAACCCAGGTCCAGGGAACGACATGACCCAGTGGGCTCAGGCTTCACGTGCAGGAGGCCCAGACGGATCCCAGCAGCCCAAGGCCCCCCCAGCCCCTCCAGGTGTGGCCCCAAGTGGCCACAGCCAATGACAGTAACCGCAGCCCCAGGTCCGAGCACCGGCCCTGCAGCCGTCCTGGAGCTGCTCTCTGCCCCGCCCCCGACACAGCCGTCAGGGTCCATGCGGGGGCTTTGCAACCCCCCCCACGGTCGCACAGAACACACCCCGGGCACAGCTCCCCGGACCCCCCCCCCAGGCATCCTCGCACAGCACAGGGACCCGGAAGGCCAGTGCTCAGGGAACCACGACTTGGAACCAAGCAGACGGCATTTCCTGAGAAAGCGGTGACACGCGTCCAGCAGCCCCGTCCCGGAGGGACAGTCCCTTTTAAGGGAGTGCCTGGAGAGCCCGACGGGGCGACTGGACGGACAGAAAAAGGCACATTCCACCGCTGTGTAAAAATAACTTTCAATAAAAACCCCGCCGCGCGCTCGGGGCAGAGCGCCTAGGACACGGCCGGCTGGCCGGGGGGACGCGTCACGGAGGGGAGGGACGGGAAACACAAACACGGGCGGGCGTGGAAGAGAGGCTGTGAGTGTCCGCACTGCACACACCGCAATTACGGCCCTGTCCAGGCACCGTGCCCGGCTGGGCTAACCCCCGGCCGGCGACCAGACACGCTCCCGGAGCCGCAAACCACCGCCCGGGGCTGGCGGAGTCCGACTCTACAATTTAAAACACTTCCTCCTGCCCATTAACTACAGCAACAAACCCTCGGGTGGGGGCTGAGGGAGAACGGTCTCGGGGGGCCTGTTCACGTCCTACGCTGCGGCCACATCCCCCGGGACACCCCGCTGTGGCCAGAGCACACGAAAACGCACCTCACGCTAGTGGCTAATTAAAATTTCCTTGACACCCTTCAAATAACAGCCTGTTAACCCGTCATTACGACGGCTGCGGCAGGGCCTTCCCACCGGAGGGCTCGGACACGACTAACGCGGCTCCCCTTGCCGCACGAGTCCGGCCGGCCAGAGGCCGCTCACTGCCCTCCACTCCCGTCGCAGACACGCTCCATTTCGGCCGGGACAGCAGTTTGAAAAGTATCTGTAAAAGTGTTCTCTGGGGGCCGGAGCGATAGCACAGCGGGTCGGGCCTTTGCCTTGCACATGGTGAATCCGGGTTCGATTCCCAGCATCCCATATGGTCTCCTGAGCACCGCCAGGAGTTAATGAGTGCATGAGCCAGGAGGAACCCCTGAGCATCGCCGGGTGTGACCCCAAATAAAAGGCACCCTCTGCCCCAGGGCCACAAACCACCCCCAAGAGCCCCCCACCGGGCCGAGTGGCAATCCGGGTCCAAACGGCCCGCAGGGGCAGCACACGTGACCGAGCAGACGGCCGCTGGGGGCGGGGGGGCACCCAAAGGTATTCTGGTCCTGGCACTTGGCTTCCGTGTTTTACTAACACCACACCCCGCGGCCCGCCACCGAGGGAGCCTGTCTGGACAGGGCGGGGAGGGGGTCACCTTGCCGCCCAGCCCAGCCCAGCCCCGGGGTGAGCCGCCTCCCCCCCACCCAATGCTCAGTCCCACCTCGCCTGTCCAGGAGGGGGGGCAGACAGCCCAGCCTGTCACCTTCCCGGCTCCTGTTAATGTGTCACCGGACAGGCCCCTGCTCCCGACCTCGGAGATGCCACTGGCCCCCAGAAGGTTTCCCGGCAACTGCCAGGCGGGGCTCGGCCGGGACCGAGCTGGCCTCTGCCAGCGCTGGCGTGCAAGGGGCCTGGGGCGCGGGAGCGGGCCGGACCCGGGCACAAGGGGTGCATTAAGGAGGCCCGTCCTCCGCGACACTGGCCCCTCTGTGCCGGACAATGATCTGTTGAGCGCTTCCCCGCGCCCCTGAATGCGCAGCCACCGCGCGCGGCTCCCCCGACAACCCCCGCCGGGGCACGGAGCCAAGACCCCCACACGGGCGAGGCGGCGGCGTGGGAAGGCTCCTGGCAGACAAAGGAGTGGGGGGCTGGGGGACGGGCCGGCCGCAGGGCGCGGACACGGGCTGGGGCGGGGGGAGGGGGAGAGGGGCGCCCGCGGCCACCCGCGCGGCGCGTCCCCCGGGCCGGGCAAGTCCCCCGGCCGGGCAAGTCCGGACTGGCCCAGGGGGGGGCCGGGCGCTCCCACCGCTGCTCGCCCCAACAGTGCCGGGAGCCCTCCCTGGAGGCCGCGAGCCGGCGCGGCAGGGCCCGGGGGCCGCAGCAGCCCCCCAAGGCCGCCCCCCGCCCCTTCCTCCAGGGGGGGAGGTGGACGCGACTCTGGGGCCCCGCCACTGCCCAGGGCACTCGGACCCTCGCGGCACCGGGGCTCCCCGACCCCCGCCTGGCTGAGCCCTGTGCGCGCCCCCCCCCCCCACCTCGCAGACCCCGCAGGGCCACGGACCCTCCCGAGTCCACTCGCCAACAACTCGCACCCGGGGCCAGGCTGCGCCCAAACTGCCGAAGCGCCCAGCTCACCCCGCGGCCTGCACGCCCCCCGCCACCGCGCCGGCCCCCGCCCGGCGCCCCTCCCCCCCGCCCGGCGCCCCCCGCCCGGCTGCCCGCTGCCCTCGCACAGCCCGCTGACCTCTGCCCTCCCGCCCCCGCGCCCCCGCGCCCCCGCGCCCGCGCCCGCGCCCGCGCTCGCCTCCTCCATCTGCTGCACCATGTCCGCCAGGCGCCCGTCGTCCTCCAGCAGCTCGTGGAGCTGCACGAGCGAGAGGCCGGCGAAGCGCGCCTCGGCCCCCGCGCCCGCCATCCCCGCCGCTCGGCCGCCGCCGGAAGCGCCGCCGGGCCCGCCCCCGGGCACGTGACGCCACCGGGCCGTGACGTCATCGGCGCGCGGGCGGGCGCGCGGGCGTGACGTGGCGGGCGCGGCCTCGGGGACGGGGGCGGGGGCGCCGGCGAGGGGGCGGGGCCGGCGCCCCCTCCCTGCTGCGCCCCCCGCCGCGTCCAGACGGGCACCCGGTCCCTTCCTTGGAGCTGGGGGTCCTGGCAGGGGCAGGGGGCAGTAAGGCGGCCGTGGGTGGGAAGATGTAGGAATCAGCTTTATTGGGGTGGGGGCGGGGGCGGCCAGCCCAGGGTTTTGGTGTTTCACTGCAGCAGACCTGCAGGATTGGCTGTTGGTGAGGGCCGGAAAGCCTCACCGCTGGGGCTTAGGGCTCCAGAGCCCCCCAGGGCCCCCGCACAGTTAGGGTGGGGGGCTGAGGCCGGCCCACGTGCAGGGCCGCCAGTTGCAGAAAAGCGTTGCCTTGGCTTCCGCGGGGGCCACACCTGGCCGTGCGCCGGGGCCATGCACAGGCCCCCGGATGGAGCCCAGGCCAGCCACGGGCCTGCCCGAGCACCCTCGCCCCTGGCCCGGCCCGAGGGCCCACCTGTGCGTGGGGCGCCCAGGCCTGGCCCACCGAACTCACAGCACCCCTTGCCCAGACCTTTCATCCCACAAACTCATTCGAGGCCCGACTTCCTCAGCATATGAAGCACATCCCAGAGACCCCGGCTGTGGCTCCACCGCCCTCCCAGGTGGCCAGTGGAGAGGAAACAACCCCCACAGTGCTGCCCCCCACCCGGTCCCCAGCCAGTGAGTGCAGAGCTCGGTGCTCCTCTGGCCGCTTGGCACATGCTTGGGTTTCTCTCTGCACCCACGTCCGCCTGTGGATGTGGATTCATGAACCCTTTGCTCGGGCCGGTCAAGGGCAGCCGTGAGCCAGCCAGAGCGGCTCAATGGGAGCGTTGTTACCTCCCGAGAAATATTACACAACCTCCGGAACCATTTGGAAGATGACTTCTAAAGGGGGTGGCTGGGGCCCAGGTTGGAGCCCTGGCACTCACGGGGTCCCCGAGACAAAACAAGACAGCCTGTCCCCAGCGGAGCACAGACGCCGTGTAGGCCTCCAGACTAGGTTCACCTGTGGAACCCAGGGTGGCTGACGGGGCGGGAGGGGCTGTCGGGTGACGCTGGGCGCATTCATGCTCTGAGGTATGTGTGGGAGGGGAGGAATCTGCCCCGGGCCACAGGTGGGCAGGGTCATCTGCCTGCAACCTGACCAAGGCACTAGTCAGCAGGAAGTAAAAAGGCATTTCGGTCACGGACCCTGCTCAGAAGAATCAAATGAAGCAGCATTTATTTATTTCCTTACTGGTTTGGGGACCACACCCGGCATGCTCAGGGCTTACTCTTGGTTCTGCACTCAGAGGTCACTCCTGGTGGCTTCTGGGGACCCTCTGGGGTGCTGGAGATCAGTCGCGTGCAAGGCAAGCACCCTACCCGCTCTGGCTGTACTTTCTGGCCCTTAAAGCAGCATTTTATTTTATTATTATTATTATTTTTTACTTCTTGGGTCACACCCAGCGTTGCTCAGGGGTTACTCCTGGCTTTGCACTCAGGAATCACTCCTGGCGGTGCTCAGGGGACCATGTGGGATGCTGGGAATCGAACCCGGGTTGGCCGTGTGCAAGGCAAACGCCCTCCCCGCTGTGCTATCGCTCCAGCCCTAAAGCAGCATTTTAAAACTCATTCAATTTGAGGTTTCCATGTTTGAATGAGGGTGTTGGAAGTTCGCTTTTTGTTGTTGGTTTTTGTTGGTTTCAAGAGGAAGTTTTTTTCCTCTTTCCATTTTCAGCTGCCACTGGGACCTGTTAAAGGAGCAGTTTTCCTCATGTGCTGTGGGTCCCCAGTGCCCACGGACTCCTGTGACAGGACACCTCTGTGAGGGCTCATCTCCAGAATGCAGGACAGCCCCATGGTGCACCACTGCTGGCATGTCAGGCCCTGGATTCAACCCCTGGCACCATGAACCAGCCCCGCAGTTGTCTTCTTGCCTTTTTCCACGTCCGGAGATTGAGCACAGGGACCACACTTGGCCACTGTTAGATGCTGGGTTCGGGGACATGGTCTCGTCACGCTATTGTGGGCCCTTGACATGACCCACTAAAGCCCTACCCTGGCTGTCCCCTCTGCTGTGACGCTGGGTGTTGCGTGAACGTTCGTGCAGTCGGAGGCACTGAGACAAGGAACGCGGAAGAAATGTATGTCACGGAGGGTCCAGGTTCTCTCTGACTCTGACATACGCGTTCCTTGTCTCAGCGCCTCTGACTGCACGAACGTTCACGCAACATCTGGCGCCCAACGTGGACCCTCCATGACATGCGTTCACGCAGCAGCTGGGGACCTCTGTGCAGTGAGCTCAGGCAGCAGCTGCTGGGTCTCTGTCACTCAGCACCGGCCTTCAGGGCCGTCAGCGTTTCCTTCCCAGACAGAGCACGCTCTGTGCCCGTGCCCACATGTGGACAGGACTGCACCACGCGGGTGGGGGGTGGGGAGCTGGGGCCCCCAGAGCTGAACGAGACCCCTGGGAGGAGCAGAGACAGGGCCCCGGGAAGCTGCATGGGGTTCTGTGCATTTTGGTTGGGTTTTGGGGGGGCGATGCTCAGGGCTGACTCCTGGCTCTGCACCCAGGAATTACTCCTGGCGGTGCTCAGAGCCATATGGGGTCCTGGGGGTCTAATCTAGGTCAGCTGCATGCAAGGCAAGCGCCCGCCCCGCTGCCTGTTGCTCCGGCCTGTCCTGTGCGTTTTGGAGGCCCGGCAGGCTCCGTCTGTCCGTCTCCCTGCACCCGCGCACGCAGCAGGCCCGAGTGCCCTGGTCCTGGCCATGCGTGTTCCCTATTCTCAGTCTTGCGTAATCGGCGCCCGAGGTCGGCTTTGGTTTCGATTCTCGTTCTTGAGTTTTCAAAGACACACCTCACACTGTTTCCAGCCGCAGAGCGGCTGTGGGCACGCTGACCGCAGCGGAAGGAGCTGCAACGGGCGCCCACGGACCCCTCTCACGTTGTCCCCGCCCCCGCCCTGTGCTCAGCGGCCTGCGGCACTGGCTGGCTCTCACCGTCCGTCTCCAGCATGCAGGGCCAGCGGCCACACCGAGACGGCGGCCAGCAGCCTGTGTAGATGGGGACGCCCCACGGGGCCTGGCCAGAGCAGAGCCCCCAGCTCGGCCCCTCCTGCCCCGGCTCCCGGGACACAGAGGACATGGATTTGCTGTGGATTTGCTGTCCTGCGGCTGACGGCTAGCTGCACGCGGGCCCGACGGCCACCAGTGGCCCCCAGGGAGGGCTCTCTGGGTGTCCTGCCCATAACACGCTTTCCAGCCCCGAGAATGACAAGCAGACTGGGAGTCACCTGGAAAGATAGTGACTCCTTATATGGGGTCAAAGGTAAAGCCTACGTGTGTCTGTCAGCTCATCGCCAGGAACCAGGGGAAACGTCCTGGAACGAAGACGAGAGGAGGCCAAGTTTCCTGGGTCGCGACAGCCCGGGACCAAGGCGGGCTCTGTGCTCTGTGCTCCGCCACTGGGCAGAGACAGACAGGCTCGGCGGGGCCCTCTCGAGGCCCGAGGCTGCCGCTCACTTACAAATACGAGAGAATGTGTGCAGAGTTTGGGTTGCGCTCTTTGGAGGAGGAAGAACCCTCCCCCAGCAGGGTTCCACCCCCTGCTCAGTGCGGGGGCCCTCAGGGACCCCAGGGCCGGGCCTGCTGAGGCTGCAGGGACAGGCCCCGCGGCTGGCGCCCGGGTCAGTCGGCTTCACCGTCTCCAGGGCCTCGGCTTTTGTTTGCAACCATAAAGGAAGGAAAGCCAGTGTAGATTCATTTCCGCAAACGCTTACCAGCTCAGAGATTATATTAAGCATCACTGGAAAAGCAAAATTAGTTATTCCCCTTCCCCCCAAAGTGAAGAAACTCTCCAAGCCCCGAAAATATACATGCTGAACTGGCAATAAAGCCTCATTTCCTGGATAATACGCCACAAAACCGGAGGCCAAGTTGTCAAGACGTGATTTGCTCTAACCCCTGCTTTATTGCCCTCACTGACTATTAAAGAGGGCTGGAGCGATGGCACAGCGGGTAGGGCATTTGCCTTGTATGTGGCCAACCCGGGTTCAATTCCTCCGTCCTTCTTGGAGAGCCCAGCAAGCTACCGAAAGTATCCCGCCCGCACGGCAGAGCCTGGCAAGCTCCCCATGGCATATTCGATATGACAAAAACAGTAAAACAAGTCTCACAATGGAGATGTTACTGGTGCCCGCTCGAAGAAATCTATGAACAACGGGACGACAGCGCGACAGTGCTACAGGTTATTAAAGAGAGGTGTTTGGGCTTCTGGAGGCACATGTAATAGGCTAGGCCTGTGGTTTCCAAGATACCCAGGTCTAACCCCGCACTGCATGGACCCCTGAGCACCCCAACACCCCCAAGCATCAAGCTGGGAGTCATCCCTGTGGCCCCCCCAAAAGAAAAATGTAATTTTATTATTTTTTGCTTTTTGGGTCACACCCAGCGATGCACAGGGGTCACTCCTGGCTCATGCACTCAGGAATCACCCCTGGTGGTGCTCAGGGGACCATATGGGATGCTGGGATTTGAACCCGGGTTGGTCACGTGCAAGGCAAATGCCCTCCCCGCTGTGCTATCACTCCAGCCCCTGTAATTTGATTTTAAAAATCAAGAGAGATGTTTTGATGATTTTAAAAATGCCTACTTTGTTAAAATGCTGTTTTTTTAGAACTTTCACCAAATGTTTTTGTCTTATGTCATTATTGCAAATAGGAATACACGAGGGACTCAGTCATTTTCTGTTTGTCTTTTGGGTGGCATTCGGGGGACCGAGATATGCTGGCCGCCGCCCGGGGCTGCTGCGTGCCCTGGAGCTCTCTGTCCCGAGGCTGCGGGCCTAGGCCGTTCACACGAGCAGTGCGCGGGATGGCTCCACCTTTGCTTTCCTGAAGAGCAGTTTCTGATCATCCTTGGGACGGTTTCCCAACCCCAGAACTTGGTTCTCCGCACCAAAACAGCCTTTATTTATGTATTTAATTACTTATTTATTGCTTTTGGGGTCACACCTGGCGATGCTCAGGGGTTCCTGGCTCGTGCACTCAGGAATGACTCCCAGTGGTGCCGGGGGACCATATGGGATGCCAGGATCGAACCCGGGTCGGCGCGTGCAAGGCAAATGCCTTACCCACTGTGCTATTGCTCTAGGCCCCCAAAACAGCCTTTAGAAAGTGCCCTCCAGGCCCGGCCCGCCCTGAGAGGCAGCAGACGCGGGAAGAACTCGCACCGCCCCGGCTCAGCTCTGGCTCCGTGTGGTCAGGTGAGCTCTGAGTTCACTCGGCCCTGCCAAGGCTGACGCCTGACACCACAGCCAGGCACACACACTCGATCGGCATCTGGCCAGGCCTGCAGTCGGCCAACTCCCTAGGGCGAAAGGGGCGCGCTATCCCAAGGACCACCCGTTCAAATCCTTCTGTAGCACTGTAGCACTGTCGTCCCATTGCTCATCGATTTGTTCGAGCAGGCACCAGTAACGTCTCCATTGTGAGACTTGCTGTTACTGTTTTTGGCATATCGGATATGCCAGGGGGAGCTTGCGAGGCTCTGCCGTGCGGGCGGGAAACTCTCGGTAGCCTGCTGAGCTCTCTGAGAGAGACGGAGGAATTGAACCCAGGTCGGCTGCGTGCAAGGCAAACGCCCTACCCACTGTGCTAACGCTCCAACCCCTGGAGATTGCGTTTCTGCAGAGAGTATTCACAGGCGGTGAAGTCGAACCTCGATGTGGCTGTGGAGAGGGGACGGGGTGCCGGAGCCCCCTCGGGTGGGTATTTGCCCACCTGTCTTCTGTGGGCCCTCTGGGGTTTCAGTAGAGGGGTCGGCGTTCCTGTAAGGTTTAACTGCTTGGCGCATCTCCTGGGATTTGGCATTGGGATTTGGCGGGGCAGGGCCAGTGCGTTACTCGACAAGGCGGCAGAGTGCCCGGTGGGCCTGATTTTTAAAGTTATATGAAGTTATACGAGGAGCCTGCATCCTTCTGGAGCCTTTGCACCTTCGGGTGTGGCCCCAAACCAAAAACAAACATGCGGGAGCGAATGCCGCGCCTCGTGCTCCAGACGCAACTGCAACGGGCATTCTTGGTTTCTTACCCACGCTGAGTTCAGCGGGGAGGGTGCGCCTGGCAGGCTGCCCACGGGCGTTCAGCCCCCCGCTGCCCTTAGGGTCTCCTGGGCCCTGCAAGGACTGACTCCTGAGTGCAGAGCCAGGAGCGACCCCTGAGCATCGCCAGGTGTGGCCCCAAAACAACAACAAAAGTCACCCAAAGAATACAACCCCTCCCTGTGCTTTGCTGGGGCAGAAAAAAAGCTTTTTTTGCTTTTTGGGCCACACCCAGCGATGCTCAGGGGTTACTCCTGACTGCACTCAGGATTACTCCTGGCCGTGCTTGGGGGATGCTGGGGATTGAACCCCGGGTCGTCCGCAGGCAAGGCAGGCGCCCTGCCCACTGTACTACCGCTCCGGTTCCTGAATCAATTTTCAAAGTTTCTAATAGATTTTATTTTTTGAAGTTTTTAGGTTTCTAGAGAACTGGAAAATACCGTTCAATAAGTTCCCATTGTAAGTGCGAAGCTGACGCCATGACAGGCGGCAGAAATGGGAAAAATCAGGTAGGCCTCAGCTTCCGTTCCTGGAGCTGAAACAGATTCCATTTCCCAGAAGTAAAACAATGCGTAACCAGCCAACCTGAACCCACCTGGGAAAGCTCCCGGGCACAGCAAGCGGCTCCATTAACCAATTCTCACAATGCCCCAGAAGTCGCTTTTTGTTAACCCTAAAAGAACGAGAAGTCTATGTAATCATAAAATTGGTACCAATACTGGAATTACTGTTTTATTGTTGCCTAACCACTGTTACCCGGGACACTTGCCAAAACACCTTTGTCTGGCCGGTACGTAAGATTCTTCTTGAAGCAATAAGGCCTGGACTGCTTATGTAATCAACCCTGTATGGACTGCTTGCTGCCTGAAGCCGGGGTCGCTACCAAGAAACCACTCTGGGGGTGAGATAGTTGACCCCAGTGTACTGGAGTCAAACTCCTGCTTTTGCATTATCAAGTTTGTGTCTCTGTCCGTCTCGCCCTTGGGAACCCAGAGTCTCAGGCTCAGCGCCACACTCTCCTAACCGAGCTCTCCTGGTGTTGTGACCAGCAGTGACCACAGCAGTGACCACAGCCCGCCTTCACGCTTCCTCCTGGCCTCCTGCGTCTCCACCCGGGGTCTGGCCCGTCCTGGGGATCCGGCTGGGCAGCACGTGTCCCTGTCCTGTGCCCGCTGGCAGGAACCGTCTCTTCCTCCCCAGCCCAGGCCTCGACGGTGGGGAGGGGCCCAGGCGGGGGCTGTGGAGCTGGTGGTCTGTGGGAATGCAGCTAGGGTGGGGGTGGCGGGACCCCCCTTCCCAGCTCTGCAGGATGGACCCCCGAGAGAGCACAGGCTTCTGCCCCGAAAGCAGCAGCTTCACTGTGGGGGCGCTGGGCGAGGTCAGGCCTTGGGCTTTAGCCTGGGAAGCCCCCCTGCCCCGTGGCCTCAGGAGTGGGGGGGCCGCCCTGAGCCCCGCGCCCAGTGTGGGACCGCCGGAGGGTGTCTGCCGGACGGCCGCGGGCACGCTTGGCCTCTGCGAAGCTGCCTGTCCTCTCCTTCCAGGAAGGCCTGAGCCGCCGCCCACAGCTCCGGGGGTCAAGGGTGAGCCCGACCTGGTGGGGATCCAACCCAAACAGGGCAGGGGGACACAACAGCCATTGTCCACAGGCCATGCGCTTCCTGCCCCGAGAGCTGCTCGGGGCCCGCGCCCGGCACCCACCCCACCTGGAGCCGCGAGGATGGGTGGCATCTCCGCAGAGGGGCCTTCGGGGACCTGCTCCCACGGGGGCTCCGCGGGCGTCCTGGGACCACAGCTCTCTCTGCCCGCCCGGGCTGGGCTCACCGCGGGACCTGAAAGCCCTTGGAATGTGGTTTTCACACCCAGCCACGCCAGTTTTTTTTTTTCTTTTTGGGTCACACCCGGCAATGCACAGGGGTTACTCCTGGCTCATGCACTCAGGAGTTACTCCTGGCGGTGCTCGGGGGACCCTATAGGATGCTGGGAATCGAACCCGGGTCAGCTTCGTGCAAGGCAAACGCCCTCCTCACTGTGCTATCGCTCCAGCCCCCAGCCCCAATTTTAATTTTGCACAGTGTGTGCTTCTTTCTTCCTTTTTTCCTTCTCAAATGAAGAATCTTCTCGCCAGAAGGTGTTGATTCAGGCACTAAATCTGGAACGTTCCAAGCACTGTGAGGTTTTTCATGTCTCGTCCCGGGCGGGGGGTGTGAAAATGAGCTGGTTTCCGGGCTGCCTCCCCGGCTGCCTGAAGTCACTCCCCGCGGGCCTCGCTGCCAGGCCCCCGGCCCACGGCACCTCCCGCGCCCGCTGCTCCCGCCCCGCCCCCGCTCGCCCACCTCCCGCCTGTGGCCCTCTCCTGAACTGTCTGGCCGGGCACCCTCCCCGCACGGCTTCCCGTCACGGTGTTGGGGGTCCGGCGTGTCGGGGTCAGGTCTCGCGCGAGGGGCCGGCAGGACGGCTTCCCTCCCAGCGCCTGGGCGGGGAGAATCTGCTTCCCGCCTTTCTGGAAGCTTCTCAGGGCTGCCCACAGTGCGTGGGCCCAGTGGGCCCTTCCACTCCCCGTTGGCCGCTGAAGCCACCTCCTCCCTCTGCCAGCACGGCCCGGGGTTGAGATACGCCACCTGGAGCCGGAGCCTGCCCGCGCCTGCCCAGCCCCTTGGTGCCAAGGACGCAGATGCACGGGGTGGTGTCCAGCCGGCACCCGGCCTCCCTCAGAGTCCAGTTCACTAGTGGGGCTGAGAGCGGGGGATGAGGGCCGGCTGTGTGGACGGGGGGCGGGCGCAGTGCCCCCAGGACTGACCCCAGGTGTGGGCCGGGCACGCCCCGAGGTTAGCAGACAGCCCGGTAGCTGTGTGTGTTGTGTGTTGTGGGCCAGACTCGAGCCTCACCATGCTGTTATCTAACCGTTGGCACTGGCTGAGCGGAAACGCTCCGGGCTCCGCCACTGGGCCACTCCGGCCCGCCCTGGCCCTGCACCTTGTCTGCGCTCTGCCTCTGAGCTTGCCTGTTCCCAAGTCCCGCACGGCCGCACCCTCTGCGTCAGGAGCGCTGGCTCCGTCCCCGCGGTCTGGAGACTCTGAGTCCCGAGGCTTCTCGCCGCCCGCCCGGGGTCGGGCGTGTCCCGGCAGGTCTGGGCTTCCCGCTCGCTCGCTCCCACCCCGGGTGCATCCTGCTTTCTTCTGTCAGTCTGGCCGGGGCCTGGAGGTGCTCCTGGCCCCACCGAGCCCTGGGCCTGGCTGCCTTCTTTTCCTGGCCACCGGGGAGTCGTGACCCCTCAGCAGGAGCCGTGGGCCGTCCACCGCAGGCCCCCAGCCCAGCACCGTCATGTGACTCTGGGAAGAAACTGCCAGAAAGCCCGGGAACTTCTCTCGAGGGGCAGCTTTCGTTTCTGCTTCCTTGGCTTTTGTCGTGGCGCCTCATGCCATGGTGCTCGGGGCTGGCTTCTGCTCTCTACCCAGGGAGCACTCCTAGCTATTTTGGGGGACCCTGTGTGGTGCTGGGTATTGAGCCCAGGCCGGCCACAGCCAAGGCAACCCTCTTACCCGCTGGGCTCTCACTCTCTGACCACTGACAGAAGAAGGGGCAGCCCTGCTTCTTGGATCTCAATTTTCCTGTCTGGAAAATGGGAGGAATTCCTCGGCTCCAGCAACACAGACACAAAATATTTAGCTTGGGGGTTCTGGGCTCACTCCCAGCAGAGCGTGGGAACAGGGCGGAGCTGGGGGTGGACCCGGCTTCCCGCAGACAGAGATCATGATGGAGTCTCCTCGGGGGCGCACGGGCCAGGCCTCACAGCCTGCTGTGTGGATGTGCAGGGCCCCCGACGCCAGCAGCCCTCCCAAGCCTCTCCACTCCCTCTCCCGGCCGGCAGGGCTAGGGCTGTTTTTCTGGGTCTGAAAAGTTTCCCTGTGATCCCAGAAAGGACTGGTGGGCTGGGGGCTCCTTCCCCCCAATGCTGGGGGCTCCTTCCCCCCTACTGCGGGCTGGGGGATCCTTCCCCCCTATGCTGGGGGCTCCTTTTCCCCCTACTACAGGCTGGGGGCTCCTTCCCTCCTATTATGCTGGGGGCTCCTTCCCCCCTATTGTGGGCTGGGGGCTCCTTCCCCCCTATTATGGTGGGGGCTCCTTCCCCCCTACTGCGGGCTGGGGGATGCTTCCCCCCTATGCTGGGGGCTCCTTTCCCCCTACTATGGGCCGGGGACTCCTTCCCCCCATTATGGGCTGGGGCTCCTTCCCCCCTATTATGGTGAGGGTCCCGCGGGTAACCGGGAGGCACAACTTGCTGGTGCCCAGCGGTGGGTGTGGGCAGCGAGCGAGCCCCCCCCCCGCGCTGGCACCCTCGGAGCAGCCTGGCAGGAGGCGGGCAGGGGCGCTGCCGCATGGCTGGGGGGCGGGGCGGGCGTGGGGGCTGTGGGCCTGGGACAGGGTGGGGCAGAGACTCTCCCTCCCTCCCTCCCCCTCAGCCCACCGTATTCAGGCCCTTCGAGTGGGGGCCCTCCGGGGTAACCCTCCCCGGGCAGTTCCTGTCGCCCGTCTCCAGGGTGTGGCGCTGCCCCTCGGCCCCTCTTTAGGCTCTGGCGGGGGCCGTTGTCCTCCCCACGGGCCCACCGGCCCGCCCGCTGGTTTCTCCTCTTCCTGGACGCAGGGGCACGTCCGCCGCCTTCGGGAGCACCAGCGGGCCTGAGTCCAGCGTCTGGGCGCCTTGCTGCTGTCCCTCCCGGCCGGGGGCGCAGGGGCCTGTGGGACCCTGGGGTGAGCGGGGAAGGTGGGCAGAGAGGGGGGGTCAGGAGCCTGACCCCGGCAGCCGGGGACCAGCCAGGACTGTGGGGTGGAGCGCGGGGGCGGCTGAGCTGAGGGGGCCGGGAGGGGTGAAGGGTGGAGGCGGAGTGGAGTGCCGCCCTGAGACTCCGTCCCCGGGACATCGGGCGAGGCTGGAGCAGAGGCCGGTGTGGGACAGGCCCGAGGAGACGCAGGATCCCCCTCTGGGACGTGCCTAGTGCGGGGGGAGAGCAACCTGCCAGCGAGGGGCTGACGGACGGACCAGGAAGTGATGGGCGGGGCGTCCGGGCAGTGAGAAATCAGAGGGGACTGCCTGGAGGTGGTGGGCGGACAAAGGCCACGTGTCCACATCAGCCACCTTCCTGGACACGCTTGCCCTTGACAGACCAGAGCCAGAGCGCATCGGTGCTGGCGTCCAGCCAAGGCCGGTCACTTTGGAGAAGTCTCCCTCGATTCTAGGCCGAGGTCCAGGAAAGTTAGATAACCATGGGTCAGAGGTCAGGGAGCACAGCTGCCAGCCGGGACAGAGCGTCCATCGGGGTCGGGACGTGGGTCACTGCCTGTCCTGGACTCAGGGAGGTGCGGGTCACTGCTGCGGGCGGGGTCACCTGCCTGGCGAGGCCTGTTCCTCCCGGGGCAGGACCAGCAGGACACGCCGACTCGGGGCTGGGGGGAGCCATGAGACGAGGCCTCCCTGCAGAGGGAGCCGGGGTGGCTCCCCCTGGCCACCCAGGCCCTGACCACCCGGCCAGCCCGGTCCAGTCTGCCATGGGAGCAGGACGCCCCATGCCGGCCCTGGCCAGCGCCCTGGAGTAAACGCCCGGTGTCCTGGCCCTGCTCTCCAGCCTGGTGCTCCAGTGCTCCCCACCTGGGCTGAGTGCTCCCTGCAGGGCCCAGTGCTACCTGTCTGGGCCCTGTCCCCCCCCCCCGGGCTTGGTGCTCCCTGCTGGGTCTGGTGCTGCCCCTGGACCCTGTGCTCCCCGCTGGGTCGGTGCTCCCCGCCTGGGCTGGGTGCTCCCCGCCTGCTCTTTCTGCTGACACGAGTCCCGGAGCACACGAGACCCACTCGCGGGTGCTCGGCTCAGCCGCTATTGCTGCGCCGCTGCCCCATGTCAGCCTCAAGCGTTCTCACGCCCTGTACAAACACACACACACACACACACACACACACACACACACACACACACACACACACACTCAGCCCTCTCGGCACCCACCACGACCCCCGGCTTCCTGGGCACCGGAGCCGGCTGCTAGCAGCGGGCCGGCGACTCCGAGCACACCAGCGTGCCCGCCTTCCTCGTCCATGTTCCGTGGCGTCCACGCGGGGGCCATGTCCACACGGCTCCTTCCCACACTGTCTCCCCCGCCTGCTTCATTTCTGCCCAGCCAGCGGCGACCGGTCAGTGCGGCAGGACAGGTCGGCAGGGGCCGAGCGCGGGCAGTGCAGCGAGCTGGGACAGCCGAGGTGACTCAGCTGTTCAAACAGACGATTTCCTCCTGCCCAGAAGGAAAACCAGAACCGGTGGAGGGGGCCCCGGGGCAGCCCTGGCCCACCCTTCGCCTGCTCGTAACTCGGCAAAGGGAGACAGGTGGGAACTGGGCGGGCCACGGGGCACACTTACACACAGCCAATCCTGGCTCCACCCTGACACAACATACGACCCCAACCTGCCTGGAGTGACCCCTGGGCAGAGCCAGGAGTAAACCTGTGCAGAGAGGGGTGGCCCGCACACACACACACACATACACACACACACACACACATACACACATATACACACATATACACATGTACACACATATACATGTATACATATACAAATACACACATACACACATACATATACAAATACACACACATGCACACATACACACATATATACACATGCGTACACACACGCACATACACATGCATACACACATATACACATACAGCCACATGCACAGTGTCTGCACCTGTGCCTGTGCTAACACCACCTTGTGTGACAGGCCTCACGCTTCTGCCTGTATGTTTGTCAGTGGGAGCAGACCGACATGCTGGGCCCCACGCACCGCCAGGACTGGCCCCAGAGCACCGCAGGGCGTCCCGGGAGAGTGGGCACCACAGGCCCCAGCAGCTGAGGGCAGTGCTGAGTTCCCGAGGGTCCCAGGGCGCAGGCCGCCCCCGTGCAAGTTCTGCTTCGAGACCTGGCCCGAGGGATCCCCTACTGCTTACGAGGCTCGTGAAAAGCCCCGTGAGAGGGGCCAGCGGCTGCAGGAAGCTGACAGGACACAGAGCACACAGGAGTGCAGCCGCAGACGCTCTGGGGGTCCTCCTGGCGGGGACCGGTGGAGGGGTTCACAGGACACGGGGAAGGCGGCCTCTCAGCCAAAGGAAAGTGCCACTGATGGCACAATTTTGGGGGAGGGAGTGATTCTTGGGCCACACCCAGCAGTGCTCAGGGCTGACTCCTGGCACTGTGCTCAGGCATCACTCCTCTGGCTCAGGGCTGACTCCTGGCTCTGTGCTCAGGCATCACTCCAGTGGCTCAGGGCTGACTCTTGGCTCTGTGCTCAGGGCTGACTCCTGGCTCTGTGCTCAGGCATCACTCCAGTGGCTCAGGGCTGACTCCTGGCTCTGTGCTCAGGGCTGACTCCTGGCTCTGTGCTCAGGCATCACTCCTGTGGCAGAGGGGGTCATATGAGGTGCCAGGGCTCAACCCCAAGTCCCCCGTGAGAAGCAAACGCCCTGAATTGCGCGACAGGGCACAGGCAGCGAGCGCCCGGACTGGCACCCCACACCCATGCCCCTGCAGGACTTGGTGGCTGCCACGGTGACACGGAGCCCCGGAGTGGTCTCGGCGGAGGGGAGCCCGGGCTGCAGCTCTGCGAGGGGCTCCGGGCCGTGGGGGCTGGTCCCCGCTCACGGCTCCTCGCGGGCAGGTGCAGCAGCCGGGGCGGGCAGCCGGCCAGACAGAGCCACGTAGGTGGCCTGTCTGGGCCCTGGGGTACGGGGAGATGGCGGGAGGCAACCGCAGGGGCTCGGCCAGGGAGGGGCGGACACCCCTGGGGACGGACACAGGGGCAGAGAGCAGGGAGGGATGCTGAGAGCCTGGGGGCACCAGAACACAGGTGGGACCCCCAGGACCCCTAAGGCCTCTGGAGGCAGGAGAAGAGCTGGATCTGACCGAGACTCTAAGCAGGTGACAGAGGTCAGGGGTCAGGGGTCAGAGGTAGTACACTTTATTGATGGTTCTGCTGACGTCTTGCAACCGCCCCCCACCCCCCGCAGGCAGCCCCTGGGGTTGGCCACCGTGTCCTCCCAACGGGGGAGCAATGCATCTCCCAGACACCACACAGCAGAGCAAGGGGGCGGGGGGCTGGGCTGCAGGGGTGAAGCTGGGCGCTGCAGCAGCGGGGACCCAGGGCACAGCGGGCCTGGCCGGTCCCTCTCCGTGGCCGAGGCTGGTTGTGGTCACAGTGGACGGGCTCTGTTCTGCCGGGGCAGCAGCTGGGGGCACGTGGGCCTGACCACAGCTGGGAGGGGAGAGGCGGTCCCAGCGAGATCCCCGGCCCCCGCCCACCCCCTGCTGCGAGGCAGGGGCATTCCCTCAGGCCTCAGAAGTTTCTAGAACATCACTGTGGACTCGCTGACCAGAATTTGAATTAGAAAAACGTGTTTGAAACTCAGGTGCGACCGGGGTGGTGGAACCGAGTGGGAAAGTTCCGGTGAGATCTCGGCAGGGAAAGCTTTGGGGTTGGGGGGGCAGGCGCCTCTGCCCACACGGGTGGGGGCGGCCCTGGGGGCAGTGGGGCCCGAGGGCAGGAGGGGACCGGGGACAGGACGTAGAAAGCCGTGACCCCTGGGGCGGGGTCGAGGGCCTGGGCTGGAGGGGACGGGCCTCACGGTGGGCGCTGGCCGGGCCCGGGAGAGGGTCAGGCCTCGTGGTCGCTGCCACCCGGCGCCTCCTGGTGGGTGGCCGAGTGGCTGGGCGTGGGCTCGAGCGTCAGCATCTGCCGCTGCACCAGCTTGGCGTAGAGGCCGCCCTGGGCCAGCAGCTGCTGGTGGGTGCCGCGCTGCACCACGCGGCCCTTGTCCAGCACCACGATGAGGTGCGCTCGCTCCACAGTGCTCAGCCGGTGCGCCACGATCAGCACCGTGTGCCTCTGCAGGTTGCCGTGGATGGCCTGCTGGATCTGGGGAGGGCGGGAGTCGGGGGGGGGGCCCTCAGATCCCTCCCTGCGTCCCCCCACCTCCTCCCAGGCCCCGCCCCTGCCATGTGCCCGCACCCACAGGGCCTCGCCCTCCTCCCCAGGCCCCGCCCCCCAGGCCCCACCCCTTACGCTCCCCAAAGCTGGGGGCACTGCGCCCGGAGCAGGCCGCTTGGACCCGGGCCTGCCTGCGGGGGACTCGCGCTCTAACTTGGCGGGCAGGGCAGGGCGGGCTTACCAGGTACTCGCTCTCGGCGTCCAGGGCGCTGGTGGCCTCGTCCAGGATGAGCACGGGTGGGTTCCGCACCAGCGCCCGCGCCATGGCCACGCGCTGCTTCTGGCCGCCCGACAGCTGCGCGCCCTTCTCGCCCGTCTCTGCGGGGGGCGCGGGTGAGTGGAGGGGCACGTGCCAAGGCCCAGTGCGCCCCCCGCCCCCTCGTGGGGCCTCCCGGCCGCGACTCCCACCCCCGTCCTACCCGTGTTGTAGCCGTCCTGCAGCTCCATGATGAAGCCGTGGGCGTTGGCCTTCTGCGCGGCCTCCACCACCATCTCAAAGGGCACGGCGGGCAGCCCATAGGAAATGTTGTCGGTGATGGAGCGGGCGAACAGCACGGGCTCCTGGCTCACCAGGGAGATCTGGGGAGGGGGCACGGCCGCTGCCACAGGCGCTGCTCTCGGCCGCCCCCGGCCCCGCTGAACCCGCCCCGCCCCCCGCGCCCCTCCACTGCCTAAGCTGTGCTCTCCGGCCCCCCCATCCCGGACACAGAGAAAGGACACGAGACACAGCAGAACCCAGGCCACAGAGACCTCCCTGGAGCCGCCCCTCTCTCCCGGAGCACTTTGGAGGAGTTGCTGGCCGTGGTCCCAGTCTTAGGACCATGGTCCAGAAAAATAATACTGGGGGCTGGAGTGATAGTACAGCGGGGAGGGCCTTTGCCTTGCATGCAGCTGACCCTGGTTCAATCCCCAGCATCCCATATGGTCCCCTGAGCACTGCCAGGATGTGACCCAAAAAAAGGACAAAAGGGCAGGAGAGTACATTCGCTAAACTGTGGGTGCTGGAGGTTCCCCCTGGGTGGTGACCAGGAACCCCCACATCAAATTTATAAAAAGTTCTTTAAACCTGGAAATACGGGGTGATTGCTGCATTCCCCTGGCGCGAACGGAACCGCTCTAACAAGGAGCAGCAGTTTGTGTCATATAAAAGTGAGAACCCGGCATGAATCAAGGGAGGCGGCCATAAAAGAGGCGCCCGAGTGGCAAATAAACCCGAGCAGCGGCACTTGGCGTCCCGCGCCCGGGAGCTTGGCCGCCCACGGCACGGGGCCAGGAGCCAGCGGGCACGCGTTCCGGCCGCCCTGGGCCCAGCGTGGAGGCGGGCGCTGGCACGCTCTCTGCCTCCGCCCCGTCAGGGACCCGCTCAGCTACTGCCCGGGACCGGCTGGGGGGGGGGGTCCCAGGGGCCACCAGCCACCGCCGGCCCTGGCTCGTCCCTTCCGGTTTAGACTTGTTTGACGGCCACGCGCCGTGAGCACCCGGCCCAGCGCCCAGTTCCCGCGTGCAGGCACGTGTGCCAGCGTCTCTGCACCCCGGCAGCCCCTGTGAGGTCCCGGGGCTGGGAGAGTCGCACTGGGCTGGAGCCCCCGTGGGCCGCGCCACGTGACCCCCCCCCCCCGGGTCACAGCAGCCACGGAAACAGACGGAGCCAAGCCCCGGCCTCGTCCCGGTGGGGGCGACAGCAGGAGCCGGCCAGGGGAGTCCGGGCCGGGCGCCACCGTGCCGGGGGTGGGGCGGGGGGCACTTCGTTCTCCCGGGCCGGGCGCGCACCTACCACGCGGTGCAGATACTTGTGGTCGTAGGCGCTGATGGGCTTCCCGTCCAGCAGCACGCGGCCCCCCTCCAGCGGGTAGAAGTTCTCCAGGATGTTGACACAGGAGCTCTTCCCGCTGCCCGACGGCCCCACCAGCGCCGTCACCTTCCCGGGGGACAGGCTGAAGGAGACGTTCTGTGGGCCCGGAGGACACAGCGTGGGGTGCAGGCTGGGGCAGGCTGCCCTCCCGGGGAGCTTCTTTCTAGGCTGTGGCAGCCCCGCCCGGGAGGGTCCTTCTGCAGCAAGGTCACTCATTCAGCACAAACACTGCCTCCTCCCAGCAGCCCTCCCTGATGCGTTCAGCACAAACTCGGCCTCTTTTGAGCAGCCCTTCCCGGTGGCTGCCAGCCTGCCTGCAGCTTACCCATGCCTCCCACACCACCTGTCCACCTTCCCAGGACTGGCTGGACCCTGGGCAGGTCCTTCCCAAGAGCGCCCCAAGCCCACGAGGGCAGCCCTTGGCCCGAGGCGGGGGACGCGCCGATCTCACCTGGAGGACCTGCGTTTGTGGCCGAGTGCGGTAGGTGAAGGTCACGTCCTCGAAGTCCACCCGGCCCTCCAGGTGGTCGGGGGCCAGCTTCCCGTCATGCACCATGGTGGGCTGCCGGTCGATAAACTCGAACACCTTCTCGGCGGCGCCCACGCCCTGCATCAGGCCGCTGTACACGGAGCCCACGGACTGGGCGGCCGCGGGGAGGGGCTGCTTAGCCCTGTCCAGAGGGGCTCCAGCCCGGCCGGACACAGGCACGGCAAGTGCCCCGGGACCAGAGAAGGACCCCCTGGAACCCAGAGCCCAGGAGAGGTCCCCCCGCCAGCCCCAGCTGCTGCCAGCTCAGCGGGTGGGCGCTCAGGGCTGCAGAGACCATTGCTGGGCGCTCGACCCCGGCCCCCACATCGAGAGGGAAACCTGGTCCTGGAGCAGCCCAGGTCCTACCTCCGCCCTGCTCAGCTCAGAGCAGCCCCGCCCCCTCCGCTAAGCCCCGCCCCTTCACTCACACAGCCCCGCCCCCTACACTAAGCCCCGCCCCTTCACCCATGCAGTCCCGCCCCCTCCACTCAGACCCGCCCCTTCACCCACACAGCCCCGCCTCCTCCACTCAGCCCCGCCCCTTCACCCATGCAGCCCCGCCCCCACTCAGCCACCTCCGCGAAGCCCCGCCCCTCGCCCCCAAAGCCCTGTCTCCCCCCTCACCTCCATGCAGTCCCCCAGCACGAACTCATAGATGATGAAGGAGATGAGGTTCCCGCTGCTCATCTGGCCCGAGATGACCAGGTGGCCCCCGTAGTAGAGGATGCTGACCTGGACCACCAGCAGCGTGAGCTGTGGACGAGGGCTGCATCAGGGACCCCCACTCCCGCCCCCCCAGCCTCTGGTGGGCGCTGGCCCGCCCGGGAGTCGCCCGGGTGAGGACGGGTCTTTGTCAGCCTCAGAGAGCCGGGGGAGCTGGGCAGAGGGTGGGGGGTGGCTGGCGCCGAGCGGGACAGTGAGGGCGTGTGACAGGAGAGGCTCAAAGCTGGGGGACCCGCTGAGGGCCCCCGAGGGCAGCACAACTCGGGCCCGCGTCCAGGTGGGGGCTCTGCCCTAGGTACCCGGGCCCTGAGGACGGGCAGCTTCCCCCACCTGCAGCCCTGCCCCCGCCTGCCCCAGCGGGGGTGTCGGCCACCCCCTCCTCCAGGGAGCACCCGCGGCACCTGCAGCTGTGGCCTGGCCGGGCCCGGCGGGGACTCCCCTCCGGGGGCTGGGCTGCCCCTGTGTGCCCCAGCCCGCCCGGGGGGGGGGTGCCTACCCCGCTGCCCCAGACGTAGCAGGTGTAGGCGGCCGCCTCCCTGCGGTTCAGCTTGTACACCTGCTGCAGCCGCCGCGCGTACGCCTCGGCCTCCTCCTCCTCGTTGGCGAAGCTGCGCACCGTCTTCATGGCGCTGATGGTCTCCTCGGCCGTGGAGCTGGCTCGGGCCAGCGCGCTCTGCACCTCCTTGGACAGCCGCTGCGGCAGGACAAAGGCAGAGGCCTGGACACGCGCCCCACAGGACGGGGGAAGACCCCCAGGGTCCCGTCCTCTCTGCCCCGCCAGAACACCAGGCTCCACTGGGTTCCAGACGAGCTCCAAAGCCGGCAGGGGGAGACTGTGATTTTTCTTTTGGTGGTTGTTTTTTTTTGGGGGGGCCACCTGGCCATTCTCAGGGATGAACCCCAGGTTGGCCCCTGCTGTGCCCCTGCAGCTCCGGCTCCAGGACCAGGAGGTCCTGATTGCTCCGCGTTGGCCGTCCGCACCCCCACCCCCGGAAAGGGCCCCGGTGTCCCATTCGTGCCACACCAGAGGTGGGTGCCCTGGACAGCACTGCACGACGGACCCCCCGCTGAAGGGTCGTTAGTGGTCACTGGCCACACCAGACCACGTGAGAGTCTGCAGCTCGGCCTGGAGAACCCAGACCCAGCTCGGGGGCAGGGGGTGCACACACAAGGCTGTGGGGTCCTGCCCACCGTGTGTGTAATGGGGAAGAGAGAGCTGAGGGCTGGTCCTGCGGGGCAGGTTCTGGAAGCATCCACGGGCGTGGCGGTGGCTCCTGACCCTCGCTCAGCTGGGAGGGCTGGCCTGCACCCCCGGGCCCGGCGCCCACCCTGAGCTAAGGTGCAGGGGCTGGGGTGGGTCACAGGGCCCTCGGGGTGCCCGGCCTGGCCCAGAGCAGGAGGGCAGGAGGGGCCGGGGGAGCAGCTTCGGGTCAGCGGCCGAGTCCAGCTGCTGTTCGCTCTCCCTGCGCCTCAGCGCCCTTTCCCGGATGCTGCAGGCCACCGCTGAGCTGCTGGGGGACCCGGGCCCTGCGCATGGCTGTCCTGGCCCCCAACTCGCTCGCTCCTGGGGGGACCTGAGACCCCCTGGACAGACCTCGCCAGCCCCCACTGGGTTCCTGCACCCCAGCCTCGCCCCTGTGTCCCGCCCGCCACAGCGCACAGACGAGGACGCAGAGATGCCCCCACTTCCGGCTCTTCCTGCAAGTGCCACCAGCTGGGCCCAGCGCCTCCACCTCCTGCAAGACCCCGGCCCGGGCGGGGGCGGGGGCGTGGACACCCACCTTGTAGTACTTGCCGTAGGTGTCGGACACCATCATGATGATGGGGAAGCCCATGAAGGTGACCAGCGAGAGCTGCCAGGACAGGCTGAACATGAAGACCACCACGCCCGTGACCTTGACCGTGTTGCGCAGGAAGATGTTGATGTTCTGGGACACCAGGTCGCTGACCATGGTGGTGTCCGAGGTGAGGCGGGAGATGAGGTCGCCTAGGGCACAGGCCGCTCAGCCCCGGCACCGGGGGCGCCTCCGGGGGGCCCCGCTCCCACTCGGGGTGCCCCGGGACCACCACCCGCCAGTCCCGGGGGCATCGCGCCAGCACCCACCTGTCCGGTTCTCGTCAAAGAAGCTCGTCTCCTGCGCCACCAGCGAGCGGAAGAGGCGGTTGCGGAGGCGGATGTTCAGTCTGGCAAATATGAGGGTAAAAATGCCGCCCCGAATACCTGCGGCAAACGAGCTAATTGCAGATAAGAGACGTTACACAGAGCCGACACCACGGCCCAGCTGCCCGCCAGCGCCCCCCACCCGCAGCCTCGGGGCGCGTCTCGGAGCCCCCCTCCTCCGTGGGCCGGGCCGGGGGCTACCTGCCGACGGCCAGCAGGCACATGCCCAGGACGGCCGTGCTGAACTGCTCCATGCTCTTCTGGATGACGATGCCGTCGATGGCGCGGCCCGTGTAGTAGGGCAGGAAGGTCTCCCCTGCGGAGACGGCGCCTCAGTGGTGGTCCCCGCCAGGCCGCCGGACACCACCCCCCACGGAGGGTCTCCCCAAGAAGGGCGAGGGGGAGCGCGCCAGCCCCCTGGGGTCACTCTCCCAGGAGGTGGCAGCCTGGGCCCCAGGAAATCAGGGCAGACTGGGGGGCTGCAGGGTTTCCCCGAACCCGGGCCCTTCCGTGGGGGGTGGGCGCCCTCTGCCGGTCAGCGCGGGAACCACAGTGTCCACACACCCCAAGGGCATTTTCTTTTTTTTTTTTTATTTTGGTTTTTGGGTCACACCCGGCGATGCACAGGGGTTACTCCTGGCTCTGCACTCAGGAATTACCCCTGGCCATGCTCAGGGGACCATATGGGATGCTGGGATTTGAACCCGGGTCAGCCGCGTGCAAGGCAAACGCCCTACCCACTGAGCTATCGCTCCAGCCCCCCCAAGGGCATTTTCACCACCCGAGCATCAACCGCCCTGCTGGACGCTGAGCCGGGCGGGGGAGGCCGTGGAGTCCGGCGTGTGGGCGGCGGGAGGGGTGCAGCCAGCGGGGCCCCTGCATCTCGGGACTGACACGGTTTCTCTCTGGTGTTCTGAAGGGGGGGTCCACACGGGGGGCGCCAGGGCTCACTCCTGGCTCTGTGCTCGGGGAACATTCTGAGCAGTGCCCAGGGGCCCCAGGAGGGGTTCCCCAGGCCGGGCAAGCGCTGGCCCCGCAGTCCTGTCGCTCAGGCCCGGAAGGTTCCTTCAGGCTCTGGGCACTGACCTCAGGAAGCGCTCGCTTCCTGCAGGTCCTGGGCGTGGTCGGATGGCGGCAGTGGCCCGCCCGGGCACCCAGAGGGAGCTCTGAGCCCGCACCTGTCCCTCAGCTCGGCCCCCTGTGCTCCCTGGGCAGGACGTGGACGGCAGCAGGGAAAGACGGGGCTCGGGCGGGCGGGTGGGCCGCCAGCTGCTCACTCAGGGGAACCAGCCTCGGCCAGGCCCCGGGGCACCAGGGGGGTCAGGCCTGGCCCCTGCCCCACTCCCTGCGGCCCAGAGCCTGGCAGGCCAGGGAGCAGCTGCCAGGTTCCGTGTCAACCCTGTGCCACTGCCAAGAACACACAAAGGGTGCACTTAGGAGAATCCAAGAAGGCTTCTCTGAGGAGGTGACCAGGAGAGACACATGTGAAGTTCCCGATACAGCTGCTGCCACATACAGTCTGTGGCAGGGGTTGCTGAGCATCTGCCTTGTGAGAACACACACAGACACACACACAGACACACACACATAAAACACAGATGCAAACACACAGACACACGACACACACAATACACACACAGACACAGACATACACACAAGACACACGGGGCTGGAATGATAGCACAGCGGGTAGGGCATTTGCCTTGCATGCAGCTGACCCAGGTTCGATTCCCAACATCCCATATGGTCCCCCGAGTACTGCTAGGAGTGATTCCTGAGTGCAGAGCCAGGAGTAACCCCTGAGCATCGCCGGGTGTGACCCAAAAAGAAAAAAAAAAAAAGACACACACAGACACAAACACAGACATACACACATAAGACACAGACACACAGACACACACATAAGACAGACACAGACACAGATGCAAACACACATACACACACATAAAACACAGACAGATAAAAACAGACACACACATAAAACAGACACAGGCAAATACACAGACACACATATACACAGACAAATGCAAACACACAGACACAGACATAAACACAGGAACACATACACAGACAGACAGAGACTCACACACACACACACACACAGAGACCCACACAGAACAGACACAGACACATACACTAATAAGACACAGACACAGATGCAAAAACACAGACACAGACACAGAGACACAGAGACTCACACACACACAGACCCACATAGATACACACACAGACACAGAGACACAGATACACACACACAAATAAAACAGACACAGGTGCAAACACACAGACAGACATACACACAGAGACCCACAGACACACAGAGACCCACACAGACATACACACATAGACACAAACACAGACACACAGAGACATAAACAGAGATGCACACACAGAGAGGACCCTCTGGGGTCAGGCTCACATCACAGACTGGAGACTGGGGGAGGGTAACAAGAGGAACCCGGGGGTCTGGACGCAGAGAGGGGGGGTGCAGAGGAAAGGGGCGCGGGGTGGGGCAGCTCTGGGGGCTGCCTGGCTGGGCGGCCACATGTTCTATTCTCCTCAGTGAACAACATCTCGCGTGCACGCGTGGCTTCAGTGCGGGAGCAAACGCACCGTGTGAGGCCCACGGTGCTCTCCCGGTCACCCCAGGGCCCCCGAGATACGAAATGAAAGGAAACTTCACAAGAGTAAAAATTCGCCCCACGAGGGTAAAAGTCCCGAGTCCTGGGCTGGAGCAATAGCACAGCGGGTAGGGCGTTTGCCTTGCACACGGCCGACCTGGGTTCGATTCCCAGCATCCCATATGGTCCCCTGAGCCCCGCCAGGGGTAATTTCTGAGTGCAGAGCCAGGAGTGACCCCTCTGCATCGCCGGGTGTGACTCAAAAAGCAAAAAAACAAAAAAAAAACAAAAAACAAAAGTTCCCGAGTCTCGTGAAGGGGAAGGAAGCAGCGTGGGGGTGTGCACACAACACGCAGCGGCAGTGCAGTGCGATGCCTTCCCGCCTGGGAAGTTTCCAGAACCTTTCCCTGTGGTTAGCGCCTGGCACGGTGTCAGGAGGGTGAATGAACCTCCAGTGCTTATCTTTGCCCCGTGTGAAAATGTACCGGGGGGGACACGCGTGTCCACGGGGCCCGGCCACTTCCGCCACGCTCGCTGCACACCAGGTGCTGCGGCCTCCACGCCACCCTGCGACCCCGCCACCGAGGCCAGGGGGGACATCAGGGCTCCCCGGGGCCCCACTCACCCAGCGCGGCCACGATGAGGAAGAAGGAGGCGGCCACCAGGAAGGCCACGTCGGGCTTGGTGTAGGACAGCAGCTTCTGCAGGGTGGCCCCCGACGCCTGCTCGGGCGCGCGCGGGCCCTCGGCGGGGAAGGCCTCGGCCTCGGCCTCCGCCCCGCGCCCCAGAGCCTTGGCGTCCGGCCGCACGGTGGCCAGCAGCCGCCACAGCAGGAAGGAGGCGGTCAGGGACACGTAGGTCCAGGCGAAGAGGGCCCAGAACCAGGGGTCCCGCACGGGCCTGCGCACCTCGGAGAAGAGCAGCAGCTTGACCACGGCGTAGATGCCCACGAGCAGACACACGAGCGCGATGACGCTCCAGGACGCCCGCAGCCGCCGCGGGCCCAGCGTGCTGTTCTTGGCCACGCCCAGGGTGGCGCCCAGCAGCAGGCAGCTGCGGTACAGGCAGGCGGCCCACAGGTCCAGCACCGAGTCGAAGACGTTGAAGTGGCGGATGTCCTCCAGCAGGCCGCGGTCGGGGTGGCTGAGCACGTAGATGGCCGTGGTCACCGCGACGTCCACGCTCATGAAGGCCAGCGTCGCCACCACCGCCTTCCACAGCCGCATCCTGCCGGCGGGCGCGGCCCGGGCCGGGGCCAGCTCACAGGGCCGAGGTCATGGTTCCCGGGGCCAGGCCGGACCTACAGGGGCCGGGGCGGCAATGAAGGAGGCTGTGCTTGGGGGGCCGGCTGGGGGGGTGCGAAGGAAACCCCAGGACAAGGCCCCGGGGGTGGGGGCCCCGGGCATCGCGGCGGCTGGGGGCCTCGAGACGAAGCCCCACCCCTCGGAAGGGGCCTCCCAGTCGGGACGGGCATGTGCGGGGTGCAGGCACGCCCCCAGTCTCCGGGTGACAGCGGGGGCCACGGTCTGCTCACCCCTCCCTCCCCAGGCGCTGGGCTGGAGAGAGCACAGCGGGGAGGGCCTGACCAGGGTTCAACCACGCGTGGTCCCCGGAGCACGGCCGGGAGTGATTCCCGAGCACAGTCAGGGCTCAGCCCTCAGCAGCCGCCCCTGACTAAGTGCAGCTCTGCAGCAACCCGCAGTTTCCACCGAAGAAATTAGTCTTTCAGGGGCCGGAGCAGCAGCACAGCGGGGAGGGCGCTTGCCTTAGTAGGGCGTCTGCTGCACACGGCCGACCCCCGGCATCCCACAGGGTCCCCCAAGCACCGCCTGGAGTAACCCCTGAGCATCACACACACACACACACACACACACACACACACTCACACACACTCATACACTCATATAACACACACACTCACACACTCATACACATGCACTCACACTGACACACACTCACACTCATACACACACTCACACACACTCATACACACACATGCACTCACACACACTGACACTGACACACACTCACACACATGCACTCACCTCTGACACACTCACAATCACACACACATATACACTCACACACACTCATATACACACTCATACACACATATACACTCACACACACACTGACTGACACACACTCATATACACTGACACACACAATCACACACACATATACACTCACAGACACACACACACTCACACGTGTCTTTTATTCTAAGGAGGTGACTGCGGTGGCTCCTGCCTGGGGGGTCGTGTCTGGTCACCTGCCCGGAGCCCGGGGGTGTGAGCCCAACCCCGTCCTCTGTAGGGCTGTGGAGGAGCGGAGACCCATCACGTTCACACGCAGAGACCCCAGAAACCCCCTCCGGGAGGGGCTCTGTGGGGCCCCGCGAGCCTCCACACTGGCTGGGGGTGGGCACCCCAGCTCCGGGGGCAGCGGCGCTGTGCTCGAACCCCAGCCCTCGCCCTGTGAGCCGTCACTCCGCACTGGGCACTCGGCCGGCAGGAGACTTGGGGCGAAGGGCGTGGGTGCAGGTGGGCCGGGGGGCCCCCCCCGCACACACCTCCGGACTGTGGGCTCCGCTCAGGGGTCTTTGCGAGGGACACGGCTGCCAGGCGTGGGGACCGGGACAGAGTGCACGTGGCCACCGCATCACACGCCCGAGCAGCCACACCCTTCCAACGTGGGGAAACCGAGGGACAGATACCGCCCCGCCCACCGGGCAGCCGGCAGAGCTACTCCCCCCGTCCCGTGCCCAGTGGCCACCGCTGCCTCCACCCTCCAGACGGGCTCGTGGGCGTCACCCCAGGGGCCGCGGAGGGCCACAGGGGCGGGCTGCGGGGCCGCCTCTCACTGCCCTAGAGGGCTCTGCCCACCCCCGTGCTTAACTCCAAACCCCAAGCCCTGAAGGTACAGTCACACCCCAAAGGACGGTGACCGGGGAGGGTCCCCACGGGGCTGCCTCACCCAGGGCCCCAACTCCTCCTGAGCGGCTCCAAGGCAAGGGGGCCAGCACATCTCTCTGCTGCAGCAGAGGCTGGGCTGGGGGGCTGGGAACAGGGACCAGGAGCCAGGACCCGGGAGGGCCCCGGTCACCAGCCGCCACGGCCCGGGCTAGCCTCTGGGAGGGCACTGCGAGGCCCTTGGCCAGAGAGCGGGGCTCAGAGCTGGGTTCAAACCTGGGGTTTGGAGCAGGGTCCGGAGCTGGGGCAGGGGCTGGGGGAGGGGCTGGGCAGGGCTGGGCAGGGCTGGGGTCGGCAGCCCAGGGCCATCGATTCTTCCCTTCACCCCTCCCTCTGCCTTGCCCTAGGGGTCGCCCCCAGAGTGCTGCCCTCACAGGAACAAAGCCTGGTGGCCCCGGAGACCATTGGGCCACAGGGTGCAGCTGGGGAAACCGAGGCCCAGGGGGGCTGGGGCCGGGGTGGAGTCACTCAGCAAAGTGGGGGCGAGCGGCGGGGCCCCAGTTCCCGGGGCCCCAGTTCCCGAGTGCTGAGTCCCGCTACTCCAGCCCGACTCAGGTTATGCCTCCCGAGCTCCTGTTAACTTTACTCTTACTCTGCACAGTGGTCAGCCCAGTCGCTGTCCAGGGCCAGACCACCTGCCAGGACAGAGCAGTCAAGGTGGCACTACTCTCTGCGCCGGCCAGGTGCAGCTGCAGGGCAAGCTGGGGTCACTTGGCGCCGGAGAACAGGCCAAGGACCAGGCGGTGGCCAGAGCCGCAAGAGGCACTGCCAGGGGCCTTGACCGCCAAGGCCAAGGGAAGGCAAGGGGCCTGGTCAGCGCCCGGCAACCCCCCCCCCACATCCAGGCAGGCGCTTCCCAGACGGCTGTGGACGGTCACGAGCAGCCTCAGCACCAAGGCTGGCACCTGGGCGGCCCCCACGTGGCCCTCCCTGCGTCCCAGGTGGGGGACAGCGGTGAGGACACAGCAGCACGGGACACTTAGGAGCACTGCAGGGCCGGGGGGAGGGGGCCTGAGGCCCGCGGGCACCTCTGAGCAACCAGCCAGCGCTTGTTTTTCTCCCTTTTTGCCGAGTTCCCGCAGGGGCGCGTCCCCAGGCAGGGCCAGGTGTGGGCCGGGGGCTCCGTCCAGCCCCCGCACTGCACAGCGGCCCGAGTTATCTCGGGCATGGGTGGTGCTGGGCGCGTCCCCGCGGCCTCGCCCCGTGCCACCCCGCACCTGCCCCAACCTGGTCGGACCAGCCCGAGCTTCTCGGGGTTCACTTGGGGCCGGGGGAGGGGCCCCGCCGCAAGGGGAAGCGCGGCGAGGACCGCCACCCCGGGCCCCCGCGCGGGCGAGCGCCACGGCCCGTGGGCAGCGCGGGAGGCCGCGGGGCTGGCCGAGGCGCCCAGGCCCGGGCGCAGGGGCCCTCGGGACGCGCCCCCGCCGGTGCCCGGGGCACGACAGCCTCCGGGGCAGCCCTGCAGCCCGCGGCGCCCCCGGCCCGCGGCGCCCCCGGCCCTGCGGGCGCGGGCGGGACGCGGCGGCGGCGCGGCGGAGATGCCTACTCATGCCCGGCCGCCCCGCCGCCAGCGCGCGGGGGACGGCGGGCCGAGGGGCCCGGGCGCCGCGCCCGCCCTGCCCCCTTACCTGGCGCCAGGTGCCCCGCGGGCAGGGGGCGCTGCGGGCTCGGGCCGCCCGGGGCTCATCGGAGCCTGCGCCGGTCGCTGCGCTCGCTCCACGGCTCCCGTGACTCCTCCCGCCTCCCGCGCACGCTGCGCCGCGCCAAGGTCGGAGCCGGCACCCGGGGGCCGCGGGGCGGGGCGGGGCCGCGGCGGGGCGGGGCCGCGAGGGCTGGGCCCTGATTGGGGGGTGCTCCTGGGGCGGGGCTTTGGGGCGGGGCGGGGCTGTGAGGACTGGGCTGTGATTGGGGGGTGCTCCGGGGGCGGGGCCTCTGGGCGGGGTCGCTGCCGCGAGGGCTGGACTGTGATTGAGGGGTTTCCCTGGGGGCGGGGCCTTGGGGAGGGGCCTGAGCTAATCTCCCGCCCCCTGCCAGACCCGGGTGCCTGCCTGGTGTCCTCAAACGTCTTCACCTCCCGCTCTTAACACGCCCGTGCGTGCGTACCACCGGTGGCTCACACTTGCATGTGACTTGCACTGTAGTCCCGTTGCTCATGGATTTGCTCCAGCGGGCACCAGTAACGTCTCCATTGTGAGACTTGCTACTGTTTTTGGAATATCGAATACACCATGGGGAGTTTGCCAGGCTCTGCCGTGTGGGCGGGATACTCTTGGTAGCTTGCCGGGCTCTCCGAGAGGGAGGGAGGAATCAAACCCAGGTCGGCCGCGTGCAAGGCAAACGCCCTACCCTCTGTGCTATCGCTCTAGCCTTGATGTGACTTATTTAACATAAATTGCAACGGGTTACACCTGTCTTCGTGTTAAGGGACAGCCCCTAGTGCTGAAAAGTGACCCTTGTTCACCATTGAACAAATACTTACCTGGCGCCCTTCTAAACGTTTGATCTGGGGGCAGGGTCGGCCCTACCCCTTGGTCTGTCGGTCTGTTGGTGCTCAGGGATCGCTCCTGGTGATGTCATGCAGGGGATGGAGCCGGGTTGACAGTCCCAAGGCAAGTGCCCTCTCTGCTGTACTGTCTCTTTGGCCCCTGAATGTTTGGGAGCAGCAGTGAACAGAACAGAGGTGTGAGAGAGAGAGAGAGAGAGAGGAGAGAGGGAGAGAGAGAGAGAGGAGAGAGGGAGAGAGAGAGAGAGGAGAGAGAGAGAAAGAGAGGAGAGAGAGAGAGGGAGAGAGAGGGAGAGAGAGAGGAGGGAGAGAGAAAGAGAGAGGAGAGAGAGAGGGAGAGAGAAAGAGAGGAGAGAGAGAGAGAGAAAGAGTGTGTGTATGTGTTTGTGTGACGGGGTACAGGAATTGAATCCAGGGCCTGGTCCAGACAAACCTGCTCTATAACTTGAGCCACATCCCTCACACTTCCACTTCTTAGTTTTGAGTTTTGTTTTCTGGCCACACTTGGCTGTACTCAGAGCTTACTCCTCGCTCAGTGCTCAGAGATCACTCCTGGTGGGGCTGAGGGAACCACAGGGGGTGCCTGGGATTGAACCTGGGTCAGCTGTGTGGGAGGCAAATGCCTTAACCCTTTGCTATCTTTCAGCCCCCACCTTCCTTTTAGCCCCTGAAGGAGCGTCTCCACTTGCCTGCTGCCTGAGGGACACTGGCGAGAGTGTGCGGCCTGCTACTGGGGGCGGGAAAGGTCTAGAAACAACCTGAGGGTGTCACTCGGCAAACATCCCGCAGCAGGAAAGCGCTGAGTCTACAGCAGCCAGAGCTCCACAAGGTGGGAAAGGAGCCCTGACTCTGTGTGTGTGTGTGTGTGTGTGTGTGTGTGTGTGTGTGTGTGTGTTAGGGAATGAGGGTGGCTGTTCACGCAACTCAGAGAAGCCGGGGAACCCAGAAGTGAGTGACTCGAGGCTGGGTCTGCATCCAGATGTAGTCCTCTCACGGTGTGGCCTCGGGCAGGGGTCCCTGCAGGCAGGTGACTGTCCCCCAACTTAGAGACCTTTGACTTTGGGAGCAAAAACACACGCCCTGGCACAGGCCTGTCCCCGGTGGGCCAGTCTCCTAGTTCCTGGCCCCTCAGCCCACGGGCCTTTCCTGGGTCAGCGGGCGTGGGGCTGGGTGAGAGTCAGGACGCGGCAGGATCCCGGCAGCTCGTGACCCCCCCCCCCCCACCGCGTAAGCCTGCAGGAAACCCGCTGTGTGAGGGGCTGAGTTCTGAAAAATGGATGGTGTGTGGCTGGCACAACTGCCAATGTAGTAAAAAAGGATGGGGCGGGGCGGGCGGTGGCTCAAGGGGCTGGAGTCCACGCTTCACACGGGGGTTCACTCCCCGCCACTGCACAGCACCCCACTGCCGAGAGCTACCCCCCACCCAGCACTGTTAAGTGTGGCCCCCGGAGCAAAAGAAGCATCAGTCCTTCCATTTCGAATTGTTCATTGCCACTCCATTTCCTTTTCATTGCTGTAATTTTTGTTTTCTTTTTGGGTCACACCCGGTGATGCACAGGGGTGACTCCTGGCTTTGCACTCAGGAATTACCCCTGGCGGTGCTCAGGGAACCCTATGGGATGCTGGGAATCGAACCCGGGTTGGCCGAGTGCAAGGCAAAAGTCCTACCCGCTGTGCTATTGCTCCAGCCCCCTTTGTTGCTATAATTTTTTGATGTTCCTGACCTCAGGACTGTATTAACCTACAGCAACCAGAAGGATGTGATTTTGCTCTGCCACTCCCTAGGTTTGTGACTCTGCACAGCATCCCCTGCCCATCCCTGAGCCTTGGCTTTCACATCTGTAAAATGGGGATTATGTCTCATGCATTTTCCAAACATGTCAGGGTTGCACAGGGTGCTCGTGGGGCTTGGTACTTGCTGTAAGGACTCCCCAGGCCGTTCCCGTGGGTGCTGGAGCCCAGGGAGGGGTGGGGATAGCGTCTCCAAGGCAGAGGGGCCCAGAGGGAGTCTGGTCTGAGCGCAGGAGCAGAGCTGGCCCGTCTCAGGAGCTGCTGCAAAGGGAGAAACCCAAGGGGCAGGCTCCTGGGGGAGGCGGGAGAGTGACGTGATACTTTCCTGGAGGGCAGGCCCTTGGCTATCACTGGAAATCAGACTCCGGAAGCCTGAAGGCCTGGGGTGGGGGGTGAATGCAGTGGGGAAGCCGTCCCCTGGAAGCTACTGTCCGTGGGGGGGGGGGAGATCCGGGAGTTTCAGAACGCTCGGCCAGGCCCATGGTCCTGTGCGCCGGGGACCCAGGGTTCACCCCAGAGGAGGGCAGGGCCCCTGAAGTGGGCCTGGCTGCCCCCTGAGCACGCCCCTTCCCAGCTAACTCCACTCCACAGAGGCTGTGGGAGCAGCCCGGGTCTTTAACCCGCCTGGATCCAACTTGCAGGATCACCTGGCGCATCTGTGAAATGGGCACAGCTCCTACCTTGGAGGGTCTGGGGTGAACAGTCACATCTCTTTGCTTTTTTTTTTTTTTTTGGAAGTAAAACCAGGTTTTATTTGTAAGTTTCTGAGGTGTGGAGACAGAGTGACGTGATCCAGAGAGAACATGGGCTTCTTCAGAGTGGAGACAGGGCCGCAGGATACATCAGCGCCAAAGTTCGCGTCCACATCTCAGAGGGGAGACGAGGGCGACACCTGTGCCCGGCACCACTCCCGCTTGGCAGCAACACCCGCGCTGGGCAGCATATGCGCCTCTGCGTGCGAACAAATCCAGAACACGAGCGGGGCCTTGCAGGCTTTCGGGGGTCTCCCCACCCGCTGCCCCCTCTTCCCCGATGCGCCCCCCCAGCTGTCCTGCCAGCTCCTCCCCCAGGCACCCCCTGTCCTGCCAGCTCCTCCCCCAGGCACCCCCTGTCCTGCCAGCTCCTGCCCCAGGTACCCCCAGCTCACAAGCTCCTTCCTGCGCCACCTCCAGGCGCTCACACGCAGGCGTGTTTTCCCATGGCGGGAACAGACTTATAAACGTTTGTTTCCGGGCTGGAGGTGGAGGGAGGCAGGGGCCCGCGAGCCCCCCGGGCAGGCCCCAGAGTATCGGGGTCTCCCACCTCCCGTGCGGGCCCGCAGGCCTCCCCGTGCACAGAGAGGGCGCAGGGAGGGCTGCAGTGAGAGCTGAGAAATGGGGCCTGGGGGCGTGACCAGGGGGAGCCTGTGCCTGGGTCCGTTTTCATGTGTGTACGTGGGTGTGTGCGAACATGCACAGGGTGAGTGTGCATCCTGCGTGTGAGACAGAACGTCGCTGTGGATCTGTGCCCGCACCGGAGGGGAGGGAAGCAGCGCGGTCAGGAATACGCCAACCCTGCGTTCGGGGTCCCGGGGGTGGGGGGTGGGGGGGTAGCAGCTTGCCGGGAAGCCTCCGCCGCCAGGAACTCAGGCTGTGCTCCGACCCTTTGGCTCTTACCTGTCAGAAGGCTGGGTCAGCTCTCGGGCCGCTCCCAGCCTCAGTTTCCCCATCTATAACGCGGCGCTGTAAGAGGTTCTGGCTCACTGGGCGAGAGAGTGGCTGGCTGTTACCTGCACCCACGGGGGTGCGGGCGTCTTCCTGCCACCCCCCACCCTCGCCCCAGGCCGGGGTCCGCTCGGCTTGCCTCGTTGCCCACCCCGGGGAGCCTCTGCACGGTACCGGGCACGTCTCCTCTCGGGGCTCCAGCGCAGCCCCCACCCGCGGGGTTGCGGCAGGCGCAGCGGCGCGGGGGCGTCTCCGCACCGGGCCCCGCCCACAGAGGGCGTCACCGGAAGTCCCGGGAGGAGCCGGCAGCCAATCGGAAGCGCGCCGGGTAGGGAGCGAGAGTAAATACCAAACCCTGCGCTCGCACGCACGGTGGGGCTAAGGGCCTCGCTCCCCGGAGCCCCACAACCGCCGGCGCCGGGAGTTGGCGGGTGCGTCCGGGCCTCGGGGTTGGCTCCCCTCCTTGACCGCGTCCCGTCAAGGGCCGGCCCGGTCCACCCCTGTGTGAGGGGGTCGGGCGGGCACCCCTGCGGCTCCTAGCCATGGCCGCGGCCCGGGGGCGCTTCTGCCGCTGCGCCTGTTTCTGCTCCGAGAACCTGTACGTGGCGCGCTACGGGCTGCACGTGCGCTTCCGGGACGAGACGCAGCTGCGCGCCGACTTCGGGCCGGTGAGCGCGGCCGGGCGCGGGCTTCGGGGCTCAGGGCCCGGTGCGGGGCTGCGGGACCCGGTGCGGGGCTGCGGGACCCGGTGCGGAGTTGCGGGACCCGGTGCGGGGATGTGGGACCGGGCGCGGGGCTGCGGGACCGGGCGCGGGGATGCCGGACCCGGTGCGGGGCTCTGGGACCCGGTGCGGGAATGCAGGACCGGGCGCGGGGCTGCGGGACCCGGTGCGGGGCTGCGGGACCCCGTGTGAGGATGCGGGACCCGGTGCGGGGCTGCGGGACCCGGTGTGAGGATGCGGGACCCGGTGCGAGGATGCGGGACCCGGTGCGGGGATCCGGGGCCGAGCGCGGGGATGCGGGATCCAGTGCGCCTGGGTACGGGGCTGCGGGCTCCGACCGTCATGCGCGCCGGCTTCCCCCCAGGGAGGCGGCCGGGACGGGAGGAGGAAGGACACATCTCTCCGGGCACGCGCCGCGTCTCGGCTCTGAGACCCGCAGCATCCGGCGCCAGGCACACAGTCGTGATCACTGCCTTTTGTGCTCCCAGATCCTGCGCAGCCGAGGCTGTGTCAGCCCCGAGCACTTCCAGCAGCTGTTAGAGGAGGTAAGAGCCGCCCACCCCACCCCGCAGGGCTCCTGCTCTTCCGAGGTGCGTGGGCAGCTGGATGTGGCTCCTGTTCTCAGCCCCATCTGTGCCCACTCAGCTATGGCCAGTGTCTGCTCCTGCCCTTCTGAGCTGAAGGGCCAGGCTTAGACAGGCGCCTCCATCAACTGGCTCTGAGAAAACACTCTGCTCAGAGGGGAGCCCCCACCCCCTTACAGGGGAGTGAGATTCCGCCCTTGGACCGGGAGCTGGAAGCTTCCCAGGGGGCGCTCCGCAGCCTGCTCCCCTCCTTCCCTGCCGCGGGAGCGCACAGAGGGGCTCTCAGCTCTGCCAGCGGTGGTCCCCTGCAGCTTGTCCCTAGCAGGCCCCGCACCCCCGCCTGCTCCTGCCCTCGCTCCCTGAGCTGCTTCCTCTTCTGGGGGGCTGGGGGACCACAGTGGGAGGCCCACGCGGAACCACTGTCACCCCAGCTTGAGCAGGAGGTGCAGCGGCGGCAGCGGCTGGGGCAGGAGTCGGCTGCCCGGAAGGCCCTCATCGCCCGCGCGTACTGCCCCGTGAGGCCCGAGCTCTTCCGTCCGCTGCAGGTACCTGGCAGGGCGGGCTGCTGGCACAGGCTGGGCCCGGCCTGACCGCTGCCCGCCTGCCCCACGGCCCGTGTGCTCTGGCCCAGGATGAGGCCCTGGCCCCTGAGTTTCTGGCAGCAGCTGAGTACAGCGCATCGCCGGCGGCAGAGCGCCAGGGGCTCCTCCAGCGCCTGGAGACGGTGTCAGGTGAGCCCTTCCCGCCCTCTGCACGCTTGGCCAATGTCAGACCCCAAACGGCAGGAGCAAGGAGGGCTGGGAGCAGCGCTGGGATTCGGCCGCTGGTCCCATCTGCCGCCCTGAATGCACACTTGGGGGTCCACGCAGCTCCCGGGGGACAGGTGGGGGTCAGCACACCGGGTTACAGGGCGGGGGACAGACATCAGGGATACAGGTCCGAGTGTTCCCCTCTGCTGGGGGCTTGGGGTGGAGTGTGGAACAACCCCCAGCCCAGCCCGAGGGGCTTTCAGCAGTGGGCTGGGTGGAGAGGGCCTGGTTCCCCTCTGGGGTGCGGGGCACCATCTCTGGCTTCGTCAGGACCCACAACTGGACGCGGTGGCTGGACGGGTCCACCTGCAGCAGGGAGGGGCAGGCCCCACGCTGGGCCCCTGTGTGCAGGCCCTTAGTAGCACAGAACGGTCCCCTGAGCGCAGTTTCCCGGATCCGCCTTGTGCAAATGAGGAAACTGAGGCGCGGGTGTGGGAGACGGGCCCGGGCGCTTGCTGAGCCCCCCTCCCACTCGCAGAGGAGAAGCGCATCTACCGGCTGCCCGTGTTCACGGCGCGCTTCTGCCAGGCCCTGCTGGACGAGCTGGAGCACTTCGAGCGCTCGGACCTGCCCAAGGGGAGACCCAACACCATGAACAACTACGGGGTGGGTGAGGCCTCCGCGGGGCCCAGGGCGGCGTTTCTCCCCGCTGTGGATGAGACTCCGGCCTGACAGCGGGAGGCGGGTGCTCGGTGCAGAGTGCTCACTGCACTCCCCTCAGGAGCCACCCGTGCCCCCTGCCCCACCAGGTGCTGCTGCATGAGCTGGGCCTGGACGAGCCCCTGGTGACCCCACTGCGGGAGCGCTTCCTGCAGCCGCTGCTGGCCCTGCTGTACCCTGAGTGTGGCGGGGGCCTGCTCGACAGCCACCGGGCCTTCGTGGTCAAGTACGCCCCCGGCCAGGACGTGTCGCTGGGCTGTCACTACGATAACGCCGAGCTCACCCTCAACGTGGCCCTGGGCAAGACCTTCTCGGGGGGCGCCTTGTACTTTGGGGACCTCTTCCAGGTCAGTGCTCGTGAGTCGGGGGCGGAGGGGGGTCAGGGGCGCTGAGAGGCCAGCCTGACCCCCCCTACCCACAGAAACCCTCAGCCCTGGTCAAGCCCACGGAACTGGAACACGTGGCAGGCCACGGCGTCCTGCACCGGGGCGGCCAGCTGCACGGCGCCCGGCCCCTGCGCGGCGGGGAACGCTGGAACCTCGTGGTCTGGCTGCGGGCCTCGGCCGTGCGGAACCAGCTGTGCCCCATGTGTCTGCGGCAGCCGGAGCTGGTGGACGACGAGGGCTTCGGTGATGGCTTCACCCGGGAGGGGTCTGCTGAGATGGCCGCGTGCACGCTGACCTGAGGGGGCCGGGCAGGGCGGAAATAAAATCTCTGCGACCCTCAAAAGGATGCTTTGGCTTCTGGGTGTTTGCTTCAGCTGGTGGGGGAGTGGCACCTGAGGAGGGGTCCCGGGGGTGTCTCGAGGGACTGGCCTTGGGGAAGGAGCTTCGGGTGCAGCCAGCCTTGGCCTGACCTCTGGAAGCCCCGCACACAGATGGGCGCTGGGCTGCTCCTTGCACCCGGGCGTTGGCGGGCAGCTGGGGGGTGGTAATTCCTGACTGCCATGCCCGGGGCATGCTCAGTGTCCCTGGGGCCTATCCGGACGGCAGGGTGGAAGCAGCGTGCGCCATCGCGGGTGAGCCTGGCAGGACAGTGGCGGTGGCCACTGCTGGCGCAGCCGGAGCTGCTCGGGTCTTCTCTCGGTGGCCTCTGCGTGGCTGCCCCCTCGGCCTGCTGTCCCACGGCCGGGCTAACAGCGCGGCCCGGGGGGGACGAGGGGGCTGGGGTGCAAGCTGGAAGACCAGCGTTCCAGTCCTGAATTCCGGCGGGAGCCCCCTGGCCGCCTCAGCGGGCCCCTCCTCTCGGTCATGATCTCTGGCTCGGGGGACGCTCTGGGGCTGGGGACCGGCGGCCCTCCCCGACCGGGGCAGGTGCGAGGTGGGGGGGCCCCTCGCCCCTCGCTGGCCTTGGCCGGGGTGAGCCTGAGCACACCCCGGGCCGCTGCGGGGCCTGCGTCGGAACCGCGGGCCGCGGCGCCGTTTCCGGCCGGACCCGCGCGGGCGCGCACCGGGCCGGAAGTAGCGGCGGCGGCGGCGGCGGCGGCGGGCGCGGGGTCCCGGCCGCCCCCAGCCCCGGCGCGATGGCCCCCGGGGGCTCCCGCAGCCGCTCCCGCTCCCGGGGCCGCGCGCCCGCGGGGAGGAGCAGGGCGAGGAGCGGGGAGGACGGCGCGCGCACGCCCGGCTGCTCGGGCTCCCACGGCCGCAGGGGTGAGCGCGGCGGGCCGGGAGGAGGGGGAGCGCCGCCGCGCGAGGGGGCCGGCACGGGGGGCCATGCGGGGGTGGGGTGGCACACGTCGCCCCCGGCCCGGGCAGACGCCGGCGCCCCGCCGCTCTCTCCCCGCACCCAGACCGAAGCAAGCGCAAGGCGCGCAAGAGGCCGCGGTCCAGCTCCTCCTCCTCCTCCAGCTCCTCCAGCTCCTCCAGCTCCTCCTCCTCCTCCTCGTCCTCGTCCTCCTCCTCCTCCTCCAGCCGTGGCCGAAAGAAGCGAGGAAAGCACAAGGACAAGAAGAGGAAGAAGAAGAGGAGGAGGAAGAAGAAGCTGAAGAAGAAGAAGGAGAAGGAGAAGGTGCAGGCGGAGGCCCTGCCTGGCCCCTCGCTGGACCAGTGGCACCGCCCGGCCGGGGAGGAGGAGGAAGGCCCAGGTACTGCTCTCTGGGGGTCCCCCAGGCCCAGGTGCTGCCCTCTGGGGGCCCCCAGGCCCGGTGGCAGGCCCCTGTCATGTCTCCTTGCAGTCCTGACAGATGAGCAGAAGTCGCGCATCCAGGCCATGAAGCCCATGACCAAGGAGGAGTGGGACGCCCGGCAGAGCGTCATCCGCAAGGTGGTGGACCCCGAGACGGGCCGCACCAGGTAAGGGCAGCAGGGGGCGGGCGGGGCTGGCGGGGCGCCTGTGGGGGGCCCTGGGGGCCCAGCTGCCGCCCCTCGCCTCCTCCAGGCTCATTAAGGGCGACGGCGAGGTCCTGGAGGAGATCGTGACCAAAGAGCGCCACCGGGAGATCAACAAGGTTGGTGTGGCCCCTCCGCCCCCGCCCGCCCGCCCCCCTGCTCGGCCGCTGTCGTGACCCTGCGTCCTTCCTTTCTCCCCAGCAAGCCACCCGAGGAGACGGCCTGGCCTTCCAGATGCGCTCTGGCCTGCTGCCCTGAGGCTGTGGGCATGGCTGGTGGTCGTCAGGGCTGGCCGCAGCACGGAGCCCTGAGGGTTGCCGTTTGTGGTTCTCCAGGGACTCTGCTCCCCCCATCTCCCCAAACGCGGGGGTCAGTGGCCTGAGTGGCAACTCCATCTCCTGAGTGCCCACTTGCCAGACATTAAACATTCCCCGGTTGGTGGTGTCGGCCGTTGTCTTTTCTTTTGGCGGTGCTCGGGGGACCATCGGGTGCAGGGCACGGAACCAGGGTTGGCGGTCTGCAAGGCAAGAGCCCTGCCCGCTGTCCTCTCTCTCCGGCCCTTTGCATGGCATTGCTGTTTGTATGTTGGAGGGAAGGGGATTCCCCAACACTCAGGAAACATGGGGTTTGGGCAGTTTGGGGGCATTTGGGGTGTCATCAGACAGGCCACACCTGCCGCTGTGCCCGTCAGCTGCCTCCCCCCCAGCTCAGAGACTCTGCTCTTAAGTAGAGGCCTTGGGACTTTCAAGTCACCTCAGGTGGCCACTGACAGTGCGGGCACATATCCCCGCTTTGGGGGTCACCATGAGATGCATTCTGCAGCCCCCCGCCCCCCCGCTGTCGCCAGCGCAGTAACGAGACCCAGAAGGAAGCCTTCCTGCTGCTTTAATTGGTGTAACAGACAGTGACACACGCACACACTCAGGCCCAGTGGCGCAGGGACAGGGAGGGCGGGGTCAGGCCACACGTGCCCGGACGGACAGACAGTGGGAAGGACGGAGACGTGAAGACGGTGACAAGGCGGGTGGCAGGCAGCTCAGACTGAGCTGGGCGCGGGGCGGGGTCTCTGCCGAGTCCCTCTTCAGAAACCAGAGGGCGGGGCGGGGGTGTGGGTAGGGGGCTAAGGCTTCTACTCAAGGGGCCGGGGGCGGGGTGGCAGTCTTGCTCACCCTTTGGGTAGGCTGGTCAGGCCTGAGCCCTGCAGCTCAGCACCCAACGCTGTAAACATTTTTGGTATTTTTAAGGGGCTCTGCCCTCCGTGTTTCTGGAGAAGAATGTGACGCAGGGGTCTGGGTGAGGCAGAAGCAGATCCGAATCGAGAGGACACGGCGGGAGGGATGCCCATGTCGCCACCTATGGCTGCGGGCCCCTGAAGGGCCCAGGGACTATTGCTCTGTCCTTGGCATGGCTGGCACTGGGCGGGCAGGCGGGGGCAGGGCCCGCACCCACATGGCCTTTATTGCAGGCGCTCCCGATGGCTGCTCCCGGGGTGGAGGCAGGGGTGAGGCACTGCCACGGGGCCCCTGGGGCGTGTGTGTCTGGCCCAGCGGGTCCTGCTAGGCCAGACTCAGCTATTGCACTTCCACGGCAACTGTCACGTTAAATCTTGGTCCATAAGATAATTGTCGCTTTATACATAACGTCCGGAACAATGAAAAGCTACATCTTAAATATATGAATAAACCCTGAAGGTTCCATCCCTCCAGACATTCCTCTCTGCACAAAATAAATAGCTTTCACTCTCTAGAGCCCCGCTTTGCAGAACATTTACACGCCCCATCTGGCTGTACATATCTACACACAGAGACGGGCGTCCGCTTCTCCACATGGGGCCTGGCGCTGGGGCCCGGCGCCCTGTCCCCACCTCGGAGAAGGCGGGCGGGAGTGGCAGCAGAGGGGTGCTCTGGGGCGGGCGCGCCTGGCCGCCTGCTCATGAGCTCACAAAGCGAGTTGTGGCTTCTTAGACTCAGCGACAAAACAATTGGCATTAAAAAAAAAAGACAAAAAAAAAAACCCAAACCCGAGTGTGTGTCCCACCCATCCCAGAGTAGAAATTGGGTGAAAATCATGGGGGTTGGGTGAGGCAGGGAGCCCGTGACCCCTGCACGGGCAGAGGGCGGGACCCGGGGACCCAGGCCAGGCCGGACTCCATCACAGTGCTGGACGTATCACGTGGAGGGGCTGCACTTGGAACTGAGTTAAGAAAAGGAAGCAGCCAAGGATCAAGGATCGCTCATTTAAAAAAACCCGCATAGAAATCAGATCGGAGAAGTAGAAAGGTGTAGAAACGCAGGGAGGGGCGAGGAGGCTGGGGCCGGACTGGGGCAGGCGAGGAGCAGGACCCGGCCAAGCCCCAGCCCCTGGCAGCCTCGCCACCTGGGCTGTGCCCGGGGCTTGGCTGGGGCCGGGCGGCAGGGACGCTGCAGAGCTGGAGCTTGGGCTTTGCCCCCCACTGCCCGTGGCTCTGCTGCCCGGGCCTTTCCACGTGGCAGTAGGTCCTGGGTGGGCAAGGTTGACTTCATGCACGTCCACGTGCCCGCAGACAGAAGATGGTTGTGGGTCTCTGTCCAGTGTCAGTGCAGGACCTGTGAGGTCCAACAGTTGAGTGACTCGTGCTAACAGAAGCAGGCAGGACCCCTGTCAGAGGCGCTGCCGAGTGGGAGGGGACCAGGGGTCAGGGTGGACAGTGCGTCGGGTGGTGGCAGGCTGGGCCCAGGCCAATGCGAGGCACCTGTCCAGTGTGTCTTCCCGATGGGGGCAGCCCCTCCATCATCCTGAGTGGCTTGTCCCGTCAGCCTTTGTGACGCTGGAACCTCTGGTCCCAAGAACATACGGTGAGGCTGGGAGGGCTGTCGGTGGCACGTCCCAAGTCCTCCGTGGGAGCCCTGGACAAGCTTGTCCCCAGCCGATTGTGTGCCCAGGCCAGGCCTAGCACCATGGAGACCACCGCGCTCGCGACGAGCGCCTACTTGGGGCCGGCGGTGGACCCGGGCTCCGGTCTGCCCGCTGCGTTTCGGCCCCAGCAGCTGGCGGCCATGCTCATGCTGCGCTGGCCCCTCTGCTCGCCGTCCGCCTGGCTCTGCGGCCGCTCGTGCCGGTGGCCGGGCCCGCTGGGCTGGGCCGAGATGGTGCGGAGCAGGTGGTTCCGGGAGCGCAGGAAGTCGCCCTGGCCGGGCAGGCCAAAGCTGCCCTTGCGCAGCGCCATGCGGGTGGCCGTGTTGCGCGCCGGCCGCGCCCGGTGGTTGTACTTGAGCTGGGCCAGGTGAGCCGCGTAGCCGTCGGTGATGAACTGCCGGGGGGGGGGGAGGACGGACGGCGATGAGCGCGGCGCGGTCACGGCCGCGTCCCTCGCGCTGCCCCCTGCGCCACCCCGCCACCATCCGCCCACTCACTTGGCACTGCTGCTGCAGCTTCTTGGTGGGCCGGCCCACGATGTAGATCTGCATGGGGGACAGGCTGATGGAGCTGTAGACCGCCACGTCCTTGGTGGACCCGTAGGCCGCGTGCACGCGCAGGTGCAGCTGTAGGGGACACAGGTGTGGGTCAGGACCCGCCCCACCCCATCCCCTCGCCACGCCCCACCCGCCCATGGTCCCGCCCCCACGGTGCCCGGCCCTATCCACAGCCCCGCCTCATGCACGGCCACGCCCCCATGTACCCGGCCCTATCCACATCCCCGCCCCACACACGACCCCGCCCCCAGGTGCTCCGCCCTACCACAGCCCCGCCCCATGCACGGCCCCGCCCCCATGTACCTGGCCCTATCCACAGCCCCGCCCCCAGATGCTCCGCCCTACCACAGCCCCGCCCCATGCACCCGGCCCTATCCACAGCCCCGCCCCACACGGCCCCGCCCCCAGGTGCTCCGCCCTACCACAGCCCCGCCCCATGCACGGCCACGCCCCCATGTACCTGGCCCTATCCACAGCCCCATCCCAAGTGCCCCGCCCCATCCACAGCCCCGCCCCATGCATGGCCACGCCTCTACGTACCCTGCCCTTTCCACAGCTCCATCCTGCTCCAACCACGGCCCCGCCCCATATCTGGCCACGCCCCCATTTCGCCCCACCCCACCCAAGGCCATGCCCCAGCACCCTGCCTTATCCCAGCCCCGCCCCCACCCCATACAGGCCATGCCCTCGGCCACGCCCCACCTCCGAGATGAGCAGCTTCAGGAAATTGGCCTTATGCCGCAGAGGGTCATGGACCAGGCCGTCGCAGAAGGACACCACGCCATGGGGGAAGTTGTGCTGTGCCAGCCACGCCACCACCCGCTGCTTCTGCATGTCGGGCCGGCCCGTCACGTAGATGATGAGGTAGCCCAGGTCCTGCCAGTGCCTGGGGCAGGAGCAGGCCGGTGTGTCCCGCTGCCCTCCTCCCCACTGCTGTCTGGTCACTGCCCCCTCATCCAGTGCCCTGCAGTCACCACGGGGCCCGGCTCTCTCCCGCGGCACTCACGTCCCAGGCAGGTGCCCGCGGCTGCCTCACCAACCAGAGCCGAAACCGGTGCCCAGGCCACCGGGGGCTGGTGGTGGCCCCTCACACCCCGGAACTCCCTGGGCAGCACCCCCGCCACTCACCGCACCACGTCCACGGCCCCGGCCCGCACTTTGGGGTCGCTGCCCATGATGGACACGCTGGCGGCAAAGGAACCGTCGATGCTGAAGACCACAAACTCTGTGCCCTTGGGCAGCACCGTGATGTAGCTGTCCGCGAAGGTGTGGTCGCCCCTGCGGGGCAGTGCCTCAGCATCCATGCCCGCTGGCCGGCACCCACTCCTGCGCCCGCGCCCGCCTCCCCCAGGGCTCCTCTGCCCGGACCCTACCTGACCACCATCTTGATGGGGTAGACGCCCACCCCCAGGCGCTGCTCCTCGGGGATGGTGTAGGAGACGCGGCCACTGCTGCTGGTCACCAGCGTGTCCAGGTACAGCCACTCCCCCGAGGGCGGCTGCAGCATGATGTGCACATCCACCTGCCGGCCCAGGCCCAGGTGAGCAGTGCCCCTCGCCCCAGCCACACGGGGCCCCCTGTCCCCCAGCCTCACCTTCTCCCCGGTCAGCGTGACCATGTCCAGGGGCCCATACATGAAGCGACCGGTCAGCACCTGTGGGCCGTCCTCGTTGGCCAGCGCGTCGTTGACCCGATGGTTGGCTGTCACGTTCTGGGGGAACAGGCTGGTTGGGCTCGGGGGAGGGTGGCCCCGGGCAGGCTGTCCCTCGGGCCCCGGCTCACCCGCAGCTTCACGTGGGTCCGCCGGCGCTGCCACTTCTCCCTGGGCTTGGAGGGCGTGAACACCGACACCTCCTTGCCGTCCAGCTCCAGGATGCTGGAATTGTCATGACGCATGACCTGGGGGCGGGGGGCCAGGGGGCCGCTCAGCCTGCGGCCCCGTCCGAGACCAGCAGCCCGAGAGTCCCGAGGAGGGACCCACAAGGGTCTCCCCGGGGGTGGGGACACCAGCCCACCCCGGTTCACATCTGCCCTGCGGGTGTGCTGGCACAGTGGCCCCTTATCAATGCCCAGGGCGGGCCCTGCCCCCCGAGGGCCCGGGCACCTGTCTCAGCAGGAAGGAGACCACGTCCGTGGACTCCCAGTAGCTGGCGTGGAAAAGGTGGGGCAGGGCCACGGTGGGGAAGGCCGTCAGGGCGTCCGGGCAGTAGAGGGCGTAGTCGAGGCGCTTCTGGCCCCACCACTTGGCTGCGACTGCAGGGGAGGAGGAAGGAGGGCCAGGCGGTCACCTGGCAGGGGCCGCATGGACCTCGCCTGACCTCGCTTGATCGTACCCCAGCTCTGTGGGGGGACCCCACCCGGCCTCCTCCTGGGATGGCCGAGAGCCCCCCGGCCCCCTGGCTGGGCCTCAGCAGTGAGGACCCGGTCAGAGGAGGGGTGTATGACAGGGGACAGGCCCCCGTGATGTCGAAGCAGGGGGAGGCTCCTGGCCTGCAGGGGTGGGGCCGAGGGGGGCCTGGTGTGGGGAGATGCGTGGCGCTGGGGCCCCGGGGAGGCAGGAGCCGCAGGGAGGCCGGGCCTCACTGCCCAGAGCCCGGAGCAACAGCGAGGCTGACACGCCCGCCCACCCCTGTCCGGTCCCGCAGGTGCCAGCGGCCGCCTGGGCACTCACTCTGGGCGATGCTGGACGCCGTGTAGCTCTCGGCCATGCCCGAAACCTGGCTGGCAATGCTGATCTCGCTGGCCCGGCGGAAGCCGCGGGGCGCAGGGGGCGCCCCGGGAGAGGAGGGGGCCGTGTGCTCCTGGAAGACTGTGTTGTGGGCCTGGAGCGCGTCCGCTGCAAGGACAGGGACAGAGAGCCCGGGTCAGAACCTGGGCTGTCCCCGAGCCAGCAGGAGGAGGGTGGGCCTGTCTGCAGGTCACAGGGGCCCGGGGCAGGCCGGGGGCCCAGACAGACACGGACGCAGACAAGGGGGGGTAAGCGAGGTAGCAGGCCCAGCCCCCCACCCTTCCCGCCGTGGGGAACGCCGCCTTCTGGGTCCCCAGGGAGCACTAGTGAGGCTGCTTCTGCTGGGGCTGGGTGGAGGCCCCGCAGGTGACAGGAGACCCCCTGGATGGGACTTAGGTGGGGACAGGCTGATGCCCAGGCTCCCTGGCAGGCTCGAGGTCTCGCCTCATCCCTGGTCACCCCTGCAGCCTGACAAACCGGGACGGTCCCCTCCCAACTCTGTCCCAGGGTACGGAAGGCACTAGACATGCCTGGGGACAGGTCCGTGCCCCCACGGTCCCCAGACCCGGGGTGTGTGGGGGGGGGTGTCCCAGAGAAACGGATGGAACCCACGCGGGGGAGGGGCGTTACACACACTCCACGCCGCCCGGGCCGGGCCGGGGCGCGGGGACAGGGATGCTGGTCTCCAGGAAGCCGTCCCCGGACGGGGCCGGGCCAGGGGGGCCCTCCAGGACCAGCTGCGGGTGTCTCTGCACGGTCTCCACTGGAACAGACGGGGAGAGAACAGGGGACAAGAACAGACACTCACGCCGCAGGACGAGACGAGACGGACACAGGTGGCCAGAGCCCACGGGGCGCCCCCCGCCCGGGGAGGGGCTCACCCAGCAGCGCGGAGCAGCCGTCCCCCAGCGGGTAGCGTTGGTAGCGGGGGACGCTGAAGGGCGCCAGGGCGTGGAAGCGGCGCTCCAGCAGCGGCTCCAGGCGCGAGGCCGAGGGGTCGGCGGGGTGGAAGAGGTTGTACACTTGCTGGCAGGCGGGCCGCAGCTGGAAAACTGGGGGACCCGCGGGACAGTCTGGAACTGCCCGGGCTGGGGGGAGCCCCGGGAGGGGCTGGGGGTCAGGGCGGGCCTGGGGGGTCAGGCGCCCACTTTCTGGATGGGAGCGACGAGAGACGGACCCCGGGCCCACCACCCACCCACCCAGGTCGGGGAGGGGTGCTGGGCCACACCAGCAGAGTCCTGGGGACCGTGCGGTGCCAGGGGGCCTGTGCCAGCCCCCTGAGCTACCCGCCACCGGCAGACAGGCCTGTCGGGCCCGGCACGGCTGTGCCCGCTGGCAGGCTGGAGGCACACGTGTGGCCGGCCATCCCCAGCGGAGCCGCCTATGGCCCGGCCTGGGCTCCGGCTGCTGCTCTAACACCCCCCTGTGGGCGCGTGTGAACCGCTCCTGGCTCTCGCACCCTCCCTCCACCGTGCTCCCCGCTCAGAGCCCGTCTCCTGCTGTGGTGCTCAGGGGACCAGGCGGGCAGGGCCAAACCAGCCTCCTGCATGCAAAGCCTTGGCCCGTCACGCGCTCGCTGCCCTTGCTGGGTTTCTTTGTTTGTTTGTTTTGTTCCTGGGGCCATACCCGGTGGTACTCGGGGCTTACTCCTAAACTCTGCTCTGGGATCACTCTTGGCGGGCTGAGGCGTGGAGTGGGGAGGACCAGAGGGGGCGGCGGGGATGGAACCCGGGTCAGCGCATACAGGGCAAGCGCCCGAGCCCTCGGACTTCGGCTCGACTCCCTGCATGATCAGAGGTAACGCCTCACTGGCCCCGCGTCATGGGATCTCTGCTCTCCTCTGCACTGGGAGCACTGGCTGAGGGGTCCAGCAGCTCCCCGCCCGGTTCGTGGTGGCTGGGGGTCGGCCCATCCAGAGTCCTGTCCTGCCTCGGCTCTGGGTCACTCTGGGTGCCGTGGCTCAGCAGGTGGGCGGGGGTGGGTGGGCGATGCAGGAAGGGCCCTGCGCTGTCCCCGCTGCCCCCCACCCCCCGCGAGGGGCCCTTACCATCCAGGGCTGGGATGACGGTTTTCCTCAAGGCCAGGACCAGCCCCAGCGGGCATCCGAAGAGGAAGAGGTCGGCAATCTCGAAGTCAAACTTGCTCGGGGCACCGGCGCCGTCCAGCATGGTGGAGCTGCTTGAGCGGCGAGCGCCCGACTCCTTCCTCAGCACCCCTGCGTGGAGGCTGCGGGGACGGGGGGGAGAGCTCACAGGCCTACTGAGCAAGGTCGAACCCGGTTCCATTATTTCATTTTTTTGTCTTTTGGTTGGGCTGGAGCGATAGCACAGCAGCTTGCCTTGCACATGGCCAACCCGGGTTTGATTCCTCTGTCCCTCCCGGAGAGCCCGGCAAGCTACTGAGTTTCCCTCTCTCACGGCAGAGCCTGGTAAGCTCCCCGTGGCGTATTTGATATGCCGAAAACAGTAACAACAAGTCTCACCATGGAGACGTTACTGGTGCCCACTCAAGCAAATCGATGAGCAATGGGATGACAGTGACAGTGACAATCTTTTGGTTTTGGGGCCACACCCAGCGGTGCTTAGGGCTTACTCCTGGTGGTGCCTGGGGGACCCTGTGGGGTGCCAGCTCTAACTAGGTGACGGGAGCATTCAAGGCCAGTGCTTATGGCTGCACTCTCTCTCTGGCCTCCGGACCCCACGTGGTCCTGGGGTGCACCTGGTCTCACCATGGGAGGGTCCCTTCTGACAGAGGCCCTGCCAACACCCCTGACTGCCCCGACGGCCCCTCCTGTCCCCTCCCCATCAGGACAGCCTGGCCCCTCACGCTCACATGGCCCTTGGCATGCAAGGGACAGCAGGGTCACCCCAGAACAACCACTTTCTCTGGTACACGAGCCCAGGCCTGACCCTCTGTGGCTGCCCACCTGGACAGGAAGGCCTGGTGCTGCTGGATGGTGTCCAGCTCGTACGTGGACGAGTCACTTCTCTTGCGGGGCAGCTGCCTTTTGGGGTCCTCGGGGCCGCTGCTGTGAGGGATGTCGACGTTGCTTCGGCTCAGGTGCCGGCTGCTCTCCAGGCTGTTGCCGCTGGAGCAGCCCGGGGCCAGCAGGTCCGTGTCCTGGAATGACCCACGCGACTCACTGCCCCAGTACCGGAAGCTGGGGCCCGACCAGGCAGCCTGTGCTCCCGGCCCCAGCTCTGCCTGCAGCAGAGAGCGCGAGGCTCCCCACTCCTCCACCTGCCCCCCCCCCCCCCCGGCTCCTGGGCGCAGACCGGCCCCATGCTGCCTGACGGTGCCCCAGCCTGTGGCCCTCCCCTCTCCTTTTTTTTGGGTAGGCTTTTGGGCCACACCTGACTCTGCTTGGGGGGACCTTGTCGGGTGCCAGGGAGTGAACTAGGGCAAGCAAAGCGAGTGCCTCTAGGTTGTATTAGCTCTCCACACAGCTTGGCCTGTTGCTGTGGCCCAAGTCTGCAGGAGTCCACTGCAGGGAAAGCAGGTCCGGTCCAGTCTCGGGACGTGTTAGGGCGTGGTCTGGGCCTGAGTGGGGCGTGGTCAGGGCTTGGGGCGTGGCCTGGGCCCGAGAGGGGCGTGGTCTGGGCTGGGGAATAATGTGGTCTTGGTGGGGCGTGGTTTGAGCAGGGTATGGTCTGGTTTGGGGGAGTGGTTGGGCACTAAGTGGGGCGTGGCCTGGGCCCAGAGGGGTGTGGTCTGGACTGGGGCGTGGCCTGGGCATGAGAGGCGTGGTCTGGGAGGGGCTGGTTTGGGAGCGTGGTCTGGTTTGGAGGTGTGTCCTGGGTCTGAGCAGGGGTGTGGTCGGTACCTGCACGCTGGCCACGCTGGCCACGCTGCCGCGGCGGCTGCTGCCCTGGCTCTCACACAATGGCTGGTTGCTGTGGCACAAGGCGTCGAACGCCAGGACGCCACCCACGCAGTCCCCAATCAGGCAGACCTGGGAGGGCAGAAGCGCGAGGCCTGAGCGACCACCCCTTGCCGGCGGGGTCCACTGTCTTCCCCCCTGCACAACGCACCTGCCCGCTGAAGGCCGCGCCCTCCTGGGACTTGATGAAGTCCCCGTAGGCCAGGTTGGCCCGCTGGATCACCGTGGCCACGGCGTCCTGGTACTGGGGCGCAGAGGTGGCCAGCAGGGGCAGCGCCGCCAGGGGGATGTGGTCCTGGCTGCTGGACAGGCAGCCTTCGTCGTGGCTGTAGGGGCTGAGGCTGGGGAGGGGCGGGGCCCGGCGTCAGGGGCTGGCCCACAGCCCGGAACCTCCGCGGGCCCCGTGTCAGGTCCTGCCACCTCCAGGACGGGGGGGGGGGGGGGGGGGGGGGGGGGGGGGGGGCCTGCGTGTCTGAATGGGGGTCCCAGCGAGGGGCCAGGGGCACTCACTTGGAAACGAGGGCGAAGGCGTCGGAGCAGACGGGCGGGCAGGGCACCAGGCGGATGGCAAGGCGGCCCAGGGCGCTGGGGTAGTGGACCCGCACGACGGAGTCGAAGACGGTGGCCATGGTGCTGGCGTCGCCCTGCTTGGAGCTGGGGTCCCCCGCACCCGTGTCCAGGAGTGTGCCGCCGTGCAGCACCAGCAGCAGCACGTGGATCTTGGAGGGCGCGGCCACTAGCGGGGGGCTGGCCTCATCCTGTGCGGGTGGGGGCGGCCGTCAGCTCCCCCGAGACTCCGCCCTCGCCGGCCCGTCACCCCTCGGGAGGCCTGTTTGGGGCCCGGGCTCGTTTCCTCCCGGGCGGGCCTGGGTCAAGCACGGGCGGAGTGGGGGCAGGGGCAGGGCTGCCGCAGCTCCCTCTGCGAGCCCCCTGCCCACTGGGGGCTTGCTGCCCTGTGAAGCCCCTGGCACGCTGCCCAGCCCGGCCACCCTTGGGCTCTCCCTGCCAGCAGAGCTTCCTGATGGGGGGCGGGGGGCGCGGGCAGGTCTGACCCTGCCATGTGGAGCTGGCACAGGTGGGCAGAGTGAGGTGATGGCCCAGGACCCGTCCCCCACACCTGCTGCCAGCGCCCGGAGTGCCACCCCCCTCGACTCTGGCGGGCAGAGGGCCGAGGAGGGGCGGGGAGGTGCGGGGAGGTGGGAGATGGCCCGAGGGGCTCAGGCCCATCTAGAGTCCATGCGGGGAGGCTGGCCGTGGGTTACGTGGCGACATGGAGGGCGGTCAGCAGCAGGACCCCAGGGCCCAGGCAGCGGCTGGAGAGGGGGTCCTGGGGGCTGGGCTGATGGGTGTGGCTGCGGGCGGCCGAGGGCGCCGTGCTCACTGGTCACGGGCTGCTGGGTGTGGGCAGAGCTCAGGGGCCCCTGACCACCAGCGCTACACCCAGGAGAGCCAGCAACCAGCCTCGGCTTCCCAGCACCGTCCCGGGGACAGACGGGCCCCACGTGGGCCTGTCCGTGGGAAGCCGGACTGCTGAGGGGGCCCTGGGACCTGCGCCCTGCTGCCTTCCCACAGGACACCAGGCTGAGTCGGGCCGGGGTCAGAGCTTGTGGGGCAGGCGGCTGGCAGGCCTGGGCCCGGGGCACCAGAGGGCACAGGAAGGCGGGGTCTCCGGCCTGATGGCACCGTGGCTGGGAGCAGCACCGGCCCCCCCCCCCACTGGCCTGCCCCCCCCCCCGCCCCAGGGCCGGCCCCTGTCCATCGGGTGCCGGAGACGCCCTGCTAGCCTGTCTCCGGGCGGACTCGCAGGGGGCTCGAGCCCCCTGACACGCCGGAGCTGTCCCCCCCAGCAGCCCTGCCCCGGGCCCCGAGCTCCCGGAAGGAAGCCCCTGGGCCGCCGCGGGCTCACTTCTGCCTGGGCGCGCTGCGCTCCCTGCCCGCGCGGCTCCCGCTCTTCAGGCACCGCGGGCGGGCTGGGCCCGGGGCCGACGTCTTACTTTTCATCTGGAATTTACAAGTTGATTCTTTTACTTCCTGCATCTGGAGCTGGGTCGGGGCTTCCTGGGGGCCTGGGCGGGGGGCGGCTACCTGTGGGTCCTCAGGGACCTGACGTGGGGGCGCGGGAAGGAGGCCCCGCCGGCTGGGACGGTGTGGCGAGGCCTGCGCCCTCCCGCCCGGCCCGCCCCGCACCCACCTCCATGATGTTCAGCTGCTCCACGCTGGAGAGGACCCGGTACTCGGGGCTGCTCTGGCGAAACAGGCCGTCTGCGGGACAGGGGGCGTGAGAGGCGGGCCGCGGGGCCGTCCAGGTGCTCACTCCCCTGCTCGCACCCTGCCCTCTCTCTCTCTCTCTCTCTCTCACACACACACACACACACACACACACACACACACACTCCTCACACACACACACTCACACAGACACTTCTCTAACACACTCCACACACACACTTCTCTAACACACTCCTCCCCCCACACACTCCTCACACACACACTTCTCTAACACACACTCCTTTCACGTATACACACTCCTTTCACACACTCCTGTTCTCTCACAACACTCAAACACACACTCCTGTTCTCTTTCATACACTCACACAAACACTCCTGTTCTCTCACACACACTCACACACTGACACGAACACACGACTCTTCTCACACACTCACAACACACTCCTGCCCTCTCACACACTCTCCTATTCTCTCACACACTCACACTCCTGTTCTCTCTCACACACACTCCTCACACACACACACACTCACACAGACACTTCTCTAACACACTCCACACACACACTTCTCTAACACACTCGTCCCCCCACACACTCCTCACACACACACTTCTCTAACACACTCCTTTCACGTATACACACTCCTTTCATACACACTCCTGTTCTCTCACAACACTCAAACACACACTCCTGTTCTCTTTCACACACTCAAACACTCTTGTTCTCTCACACACACTCACACACTGACACGAACACACGACTCTTCTCACACACAACACACTCCTGCCCTCTCACACACTCACACACTCTCCTATTCTCTCACACACTCACACTCCTGTTCTCTCTCACACACACTCCTCTCACACACACTCACACACTGACACAAACATACGACTCCTCTCACACTCACACTCCTGCCCTCTCTTGCACAGTCACACTCCTGCTCTCTCACATACACACACTCCCCTCACACACACACACTCCTCTCACACACACTCACACTCCTGTTCTCTCTCACACATTCACACTCCTGTTCTCACATACTCTCACAAACACTCCTGCCTTCTCACACACTCTCACACTCACACACGCCACTGCCCTCTCTCACACATGCCTGTTCTCACACACTCACACACTCTCATTCACAAACACAAACTCACACTCCTGCTCTCTTACAGTCACACTCAGACACACACACACGCTCCTATTATTTCTCTTACACACACACTCAGGTATACTTGTACTTGTGGTCACACACATACACTCACATACACACACCCACACTCACGCACACCCCGCTCCCAGAGTCGGGTACCCTGCGTGGCCTCGGGCTCAGGGCCTTCGATTTTGTCCATGAGGTCGTTGGAGTCCCACTTGCTGATGTCCTTGGGGTACATCTCCTCGGGGTCGGACAGGTCCTCTGTTGGGGAGAGAGCGCTCAGCACCCCTGCGGGGCGGGTCGGCACCCCCGCCCTGTGGAGAGAGCCTGGACCCCACACGTCCACCTCTGCTCACCCCACACGGGTCAGGGCGTCCTCCTTCTCGAACGTTCCCTTCTCCTCCCCGTCCCGGGCGTGTCCCCTGCGGGGGCCGGGAATGGTGTCTCCCCCCATCACAAGGCCCCTGTCCGCACCCCTTCCTGTGTCTGCCCGGCCCCGCTGCAGCATGGGACAGCGGCAGGATGACGGGGGTCGGCGCCCCCCGCCTGCGGCAGGCCTGGCTCCCTGCACCCTGCTGCTAAGGTTCCTCATGGGCTGCCTAGACGCCCCTCCCCCACCCTCAGAGGGGACCCAGATCACAGGAGACCCAGAAACCCCAGTTCCAGGGCCTGTGGGGAACCGGGGCCTCCCTTCCGCCTGGACACTGGCCACTCAGGCCTTCGCCTCGGGGCAGCCCTGTGGGCTGTGCGGGGAGGGCACCCCCCAGCGTGTTCTGCTCTGGGCTCGGGCCGCGGGCAGGGCTGGGGGCAACAGGCTCATCGCCTGCTCACGGGCATTCTCTAAAACAGCAACGTCAGCGGGTAGTTAAGGAAAAAGCCCCCGAATGAGAAACGGAGGGGCTCTGGCCGGAGCAACAGTGCACTGCGTAAGGCGCCTGCCTTGCACGCGGCCCGCCAGGGTTCGATCCCCGGCACCCCATATGGTCTCCTGAGCCCAGCCGGGAGGGATCCCTGAGCACAGAGCCAGGAGTAAGCCCTGAGCACCGCTGGGTGTGGGCCCAAGACGAAACAAACCAAACCCCGAGAAGGTAGTTCTGCAAGACTCTGAAAATGCCCCCAGTTGGGTGTTTGTGAAGCTCCTTACCCGGCGCTGCTCTGGGCGGGGGTCCAGGCCTCGCCCCCGGGCCGGCTGCACACCTGTAGGCGGGTGGGGCTGAGCCCCCAGACAGAATGGAGGGGTCCCGCCCCTCCCCCGGCCCTGCCACCCCCAGGGTGACCCCGGGCCCCTCGGGGCCGCCCGCCGCCTACCGTGCGCGTCGAAGAACTCCTCCTCGGAGCTCTCGTCCGAGTCCCGGGCAATGCTCTGCATCCGCCACTCCGAGAGGCTGTGGCGGGAGGGGCTGGCTGGAAGGCAAAGCCAAGCCGAGTCCGACACGGCTCTGGGCAGGGGTGGGGCGCGGGGGGGAGCGGGAGGCAGTGGGGCGAGCCAGGCGGAAGCTTCCAGAGCCTTCAGGATGGTGCGGTGTGTGCAGGGGGGCAGTCACAGGGCCTGGCCCTGCCCGGAATGGGTGTGTGGGTCCCACCGAGGCCTGGGAGGGCGGGGGGTGAGTGGGAGGGGGGCTGGGGCCCCCGGGAGGGGGGAGGCGGCTGTGCGGGGAGAGCCTCCCTGGCAGGGGTGCAGGGAAGCCCGGCGGGAGGGCGGGCGCTCACCTCCCCGCTTGGACGAGCGCGAGGACTTGGAGGACGTGGACCACTGCTTCTTGAGGCCGCGGCCGGCCAGGGGCTCCCCGCTGCTGCTGCCGCCCGGCTGGGGAGACTCCCGGGGCGCCCGGTCGGGGGCCGCCGGGGCCAGCTCCAGGGGCGCCGCCTCGTCCTCCTGGTCCTGGGCGAACTGGGCCATCTTCCGCGAGAGCATGAGCTGGGCCTCCTTCTCCAGCGCGCGGATGTGCTCCATGCTCAGCCCGAACCACTCGTCCTGCCAGCACCAGGCCTGCCTGTGGGCGCGGACCATCACCTTCCGCAGGCCTGGGGGGTGGGGGGGAGCGCCGTCAGCCCCGCCGAGGCCCCCGCGCAGCCCCCCGCAGCCCCACGCTCGCCGCCCTCACGGCACCCGCCAGCCCCCACCCAGCTGTGCGCGGCCGCCGGGATCAACCCCAGCCAAGGCCCAAGCTCTGTGTGGCCGACTTGGGGCAGCCACGGGGGAACAAGACACCGTTTGGGGGAGGCTGAGCAGGGACCCCACCAGGAGGACTTGGGCACCAGAAATAAAACTGGGGGGGCCGAGCGAGAGCACAGTGGGGAGGGCAGCTGTCTTGCACGCAGCTGACCTGGGTTTGACCCTTGGCATCTCATAGGGTTCCCCGAGCACCGGTGGGTGTGACCCAAAAACCAAAGAAAGAAAGAAAAAGGCCCCACAAAAGCATGAAGATGAAAAGGGGGCCCCCATCCCCCGGGCCCAGCAAGGAGGCTCATGACTCAAGCCCGGCTCGTCCCAGGGGTCCCCGTGTCTGCGGCTTCCCTACCGTGCCCAGGGCCCGCTCCCCTGCTGAGCCACGGCCTCGCCGGGGACTCGGACTCCCTCTGCTGCTACAGGCCCCCCAGCGGACGCTGTCTCCCTGCCCGCGAAGGTGCCCACTGTCCCCGTGGACGCCCCAGCCCGCTGGAGCAGAAACGCTGGTCCAGGACCAAGGGGCCAGTGGTCAGGGCTGCAACCTGCCGGGTCTCTGCCTTCCCTCACACTCAGTCGGGGTCGCCGGGGGCAGGGGGGCGTGGTGGGGGGAGCGTCCAGGGTCAGCTGGGCAGGACCCACCCTGTCCCCGGGCGAGGCTGGCACAAGGGCCAGGGCGCCAGGCTGCCCGCCGCGCTCACCCGTGTCGTGGATGAACCTCTCGATCTTGGACTGCATGCCCCAGTAGCGGAACTCCACCTTGCACAGCTTGTAGGCGCACATGAGGGGCAGCAGCCGCCGCTGGCACTCCTCAATCCAGTTGTCGGGCAGCGGCCCCCGCTGCGTCTTCAGCGAGTGGAACAGCTTGGGGTCCTCGTCTATCTTGTACTCGCCGGGGGACACGGGGTCCTTGACGATGTCAATCAAGTCTGTGGCGGGAAGCACAGTGGTCGCCGCCTCCGCCCGGGGCCACCCCGAGCCCCCTCCCAGTCCCCACCGTGACCCCGTGGAGGGGGGCGCTGGGCAGATCACGGGGGCACCGAGGAAGCCCCGGGCCGGGCCGGGCAGGCTCCCCGGAGAAGAGAACCGTGAGCTGGAGAAGCAGCAGCACGGGGGGCCCGAGGCGGAGGGACAGGGGGCGGCTCGCACCCACGGCCCCCTGCGATCCTTCTCTGGCCAGGGGCTGCGGCAGGGGGGCCCTGCTCTGGCCGGCCCTCACCGATGGTCAGCTGGCTCTTCTCCACGGGAGACAGGCTGAACACGTCGGGGTTCTCTCCGGCGTCGCTCTTGTAGAAGGTCTCGATGTCGATGGAGAATTTCTCCACAAAGGGGCACGTGAACCTGTGGCCGGCCACCGCCAGGTCAGGCGCCAGAGGGCTGTGGCCCAGCTGTCCTCCCGGGGAAGAGCAAGGCGGAGGGGGCAGGAGGGGGTCCCCTCAAGGAGACAGGGCCAGCAGGGGACCCCACAGCACACGTGCTCTCAGCTGCTGGCGCGGAGGTGCCCTGCCTGGCTCTGTGTGTGTGTGTGTGTGTGCATGCCTGCTCATATGTTTGTATATGTGTATGTGTGTGTTTATGTGTATATGTATGTATGTGTATGTGACTGTGTATATCTGTGTGTATGTGTATATGTATATGTATGCATGCGAGCTTGTGTGTGTTTGTGTGTATATGTGTGTATACATGTGTATGTGTATATATGTTTGTGTGTATATGTTTTCCTGTGTGTGTGCATGTGTTTATGTGTATATGGGTGCTTGTGTGTATGTAAGTGTATATGTGTGTATGCATATGTGCGTATGTTTGTGTTTCTGTGTATGTGTGTGTTGATGTGTGTATGTGAGTATGTGTGTATGTGTGTATGTGTATGTGTGTGTTTGTGTGCGTGTGTTTGTATGTATGAGTGTGTGTATATATGTGTTTGTGTGTATGTGTGTATATGTGTGTATATATGTGTCATGTGTGTGCTTGTGTGCGTGTTTGTGTGTATATATGTGTGTGTCTGTATGTGTGTATGTGTGCATATGAATGTGTATATGAGTGTGTGTGTATGTGTGTGTTTGTGTGTACGTGTGTGTGTGTGTGTGTGTGTGTCCAGCCCTGACCCCCTCCGCCACCTCCCGGCCCATCTCTCGGGGAGCCGCATGGGGCCGGCCAGACTGGCCTTGCGGGGGGATCCCCGCCTGGGCCGCTCACCGGGTCCGGGTGTAGGGGTAGGCGTTCCAGGACTCCTCGACCACGCGCAGGGCGGCCTTGGGCAGGATGGCGCGGAACCAGCCGGGGATGTGCATGCCCACGTGGTAGACCTTGTGCGTGTACTGCCCGGAGCCGCCGGGGCCGTCCGTGTAGGGCCGGTTCTCCAGGATCTCCACGCCGCTGCCCTCGCCGTAGGTCTCGTTCCGGCTCTTCTTCTGTGGGGACGGAAGCGCCGTGATGCGCGTGGGGTGGGCGTGCCCGCAGAGGGCAGGGCCCAGAGAGGTCGAGCTCCGTCAGGCCCCCGCCCAGCCCCCAGAGCCCGGCGCCCGGTCAGTGTGGGGTGCTCCCAGGCTCCCGAGAGCAGCTCGGGCGGGTCTGTCCGGCTGGGCCTGCAGGCTCCGCGGGGACCCCGGGAAGGAGAAGCAGGCGCACGGGGCGGCCGGGACCAGGAGCCGGCCGTGCGGAAGCCGCTGTGGCCTCCCCAGAGCGGCAGAATTGAGCAGGAAGTTTCTCATCCGAGAGTCGCAAGGTCCAGAATCAGCCCACAACGGCAAGGCAAGAAGGGAAACCAAAGAAGCTGCTCCACTGAGACATCAGTGAACCCACAACTTGGGGCGCACCCGGCCTGCCTCTCCAGAACCACGGCACCCAGCGCGATGGTGCCACTGTTATGTCTCTCTCTCTCTCTCTGGACCACACCCAGCCGTGCTCAGGGCTGACTCCTCGCTCTGTGCTCAGGGATCACTCCTGCCGATGCTCAGGGAACCATCTGGGACACCAGGGGTTGAACCGGATCCGCTGTGTGCAAGGCAAGCACCCCCTACACAACCTCTCCAGCCCTTCTCATTTTCTAAATAAAACTGACTGCAAAGAAAATTTAAGCAAGGAGGTAAAAGGTTTGTATTTAGAAACGACAAAACCATGAAATATTGTAAGGAATGATAAGTACCGGGCCAGGGCGATGCTTACGTAGAGCCCTGCCTTGCACACGTGAAGTCTGGTCCGACCCTTGGTACGGGGGCGTGGGGGGGAGGGGGGAGAGAACAAATGACGAACAGACGGCTTTGCTCGTGTGTTCGCGAGCTGAGCCCTGTGCTAGGGGCACCCACAGTCCCGGCGATCCTGACTCCAATCCCAGAGGGGTTTTGACGGAAAGGGAAAACATAGCCTAAAATTTGTCTGGGTTTTCAGGGGCCTGAAAACCAGAACAATCCGGAAAATAAAGCAAAGGCCCAGGAGAGTGTTCCGGGGACTGGCCGGGTCCCCACCCACTGCCCTGGTCTGAGATCTCCGGGCCTTATGAGTCGTGGTCCTGCTGCTCCCAGGCCCCTGAGCACTCTGGGGAGCACCCAACCCTGCAGAAAGCCAACACAACAGACCCGAGCCCTCACGACACTTTCAGCAGAACAACAGTAGCCCAAACGGGCTGGGGGAGAGGCCCTGGGGGGCGGCGAGGGCCCGTGAGCCCCGGGAGCCAATGACCATTGGTAGGGGTGAGGATCTTCCCTACAAACGCTCCTGCACAAGCTCTCCCTGCATGAGAGACGCAGGTTCACTGCCTCCTACGGGCTTGAGGCTTGAAGGCCGACGTCTAAGAGCCCAGACGGAGACTCGGGGGGACCTTGCTTGGCCCTAGATACGGTCGTGACTGATTTTTGAGGGGGTTCGTTTTGAACTTTGGGGTGAGATGTGTCAGCCCACAATATCAGCAGCAACTTCCTGGCAGTGGGGGAGGCTACTCTGGTTCTTGGGGGGTGGCGTGTTGACCCTGGTGGTGGCTGGGGACCAGGTGGTGCTGGGGACAGAATTCGGGCCTCCTGCACACAAAGGCTGCACTCAGCCCTGATGGTTTCTGAAACACGCGGCCAGCGGGCCCGGGCTGGCTAGCAGATGCGCTGGCCCCGCAGGGGAGGCCTGGGTCCGACTCCTGCCACTGCAGATGGTAACGCACAGAAACCAAAGGGACAAACGAATGGAAGATCAAAAACATAAATTAACCAAAGAAGAGGGAAAAGTTGAAAACAAAATCCTGACGCAGGTGTGTTCACGGAGCTGCCGAAGGCAACAGCCAGGATGTGGGAACTGCAAAGGCCAAGGGCAGGTGGACAGGCCGTGTCCTGGTCCGCGTGTGCAATGGAATACTACACAGCCTGGAAAAAGAGGAAATCCCGCCACTAGCTGCAGCCTGCTCGGAACTGGAAGCGCCAGGCTGGACGGAATGGGCCCGAGGGAGGAGGACCAGCAGCAGCCGGGGAAACACCCCCGCCCACTGGGAAAGAGACAGCTGTGACCCAGAGGACGCTGGCCAGCAAGTGAGAGCGCTGCCGTGGAGAATGAATCTCGACAGGGTGACACGAGTTCAACAGAGAACTCCATCCCGAGCGCTCGGAAAACTCCAGCAGACGCGTCTCAAGCTCCGGACAGACACACGGAGTGGAGCAGCCCGTGGGTGGACGGTGGGTGGACACGCGCCCCCACCCTGGCCCCGGCAGCTCCTACTCCCACCTGCCGGGAGTCGGGGTCTGTGCAGGTGCAGCTGGTCAGAGCGAGGGGCTTGGCACCGGAGCTCCTGCCGACCGCCCCTGAGCACTGCCTCGGGGGCACCCCCAAACACAAGAGGAGATCCGCCGGCACTGAGATCTCCAGGGAGAGGAGACGGGCAGAGCCAGACGGCACAGAGGACGAGGCGCTGAGGGGTGAGGGGCCTGCACCCAGCCCCGCCCCACCCAGCCCCACTCACAAGCCTCCTCCCTAGCCCCCTGTGGCCCAGAAAACGGGCCCAAGACTGAGAGGAAGGGAGTCGGAAGGGGGCCCGGGCACCTCGGGGTCCCCAGAGCTGCGGCTGCCAGGGAGCGAGGGGAGGGGGGGCACGGGGCAGGGGCAGCTAGAGCAGGCGGGTGGCGCTCCCAGAAGCCCCTGGGTCTGGGGGGTCCTCAGGCCCCTCGGCCCTGGGCTCTGCCCTGCACACGTCCTTCCCGGGCCTCTGCTCCCCCTCCCCCCTACTCTCCCCTCCCCGGGCCCCGCAGCAGCCCTGGCCCAGGCACTGGGCCACCTTTGGGCCATGGACTACAGGCTGGGGGTCCGGTCTCACCGCCTGGCTCACAGCCAGGCAAGTGCCTGAAGCCAGAGAGCCTCCCTGGCGCCCCCTGCAGGCGCCCCGGCATACTGCTAACAGCCGGGCCAGCACACAGGCCGCCCCCGTGTTTGAGCCTTTGCAGGGGAGGTTTGGGGGTCTCTGGGGGCACAGGGCCACACCTGGGGGTGCTCAGGGGACCATGTGGGGGAGCGTGGGGAGAGTGGCAGGTGCGTGGGGGAGTGGGGGGCAGGGGTGTGGGGAGGGTCTTTGCACAGGAGGATGGGACCATCGCTTAGACACACCTCCCCTGAGGGCGCGCTGGGTGCCTGGAGGGGCTGAGTTGGGGGCTCAGAACAGGCTCTTCTAGGGCGGGGGAGGGGCGGCTCTGCTCTGAGCTGCTGACAGGGCCCCTCGGGGCCGCACCCAGGGATAATTAGGGTCGAGTGGCTGGACAGGGGGCCGAGAGGCGCCCCTGAGGCTGGGCGCAGGGCAACGTCCCTGAGGGGCTGAGCTGACTGGGGGCCTCCTGGGTCGGGGGGCTGCAGGGAGCGGCCACAGGGGGACGGGCACCAGTGGGGGGGGGTGCAGGGCCAGGGGCACCAGGAAGGCGGGAGCTGGGAGGGGCCCCCAGGGACGGGGGACAGGGGTCGGGTCTACCCACGAGCCCCCAGACACTGGAGCTGCTGGGGGCGGTCAGGATCCGGCTGGACTCCGGGCCCCGTGCTCCTGGCCGGTGGCCTCTGCACCTCCTGCTGCCCTCCCCCTCGCGCGGGTGCGGGCCCACCTGGATCATGTAGAGCTGGGCGATGCGGTACTCCTCCACAGTCATGGGCAGGGGGATGCGGTACTCCTTCACGATCATCTTGGACGCCGCCTTCCCGCCGGTGGGAGACAGTCGCGGGGTGCTGGGCGCGGCTGCTTACACGGCCATGACAGGGCTCACCGAGGACCCCTGCGCGGGAGGACACACCAGGGTCACTTCCTGCAGAGGAGGGGGGCCCCGAGCTCGGGCGGCCTGAGGGGACACGTCATGGTGCCACCCCCAGAGCCCAGCCTGCAACCTGGAGACCCATGTTCCGGCTTCGGGGCTGGCTGAGGAGTCTCGAGAGGACACGGGTGGGCCCTGGTCAGGACACGGGGCTGGGGTCCCCGCGTGGGGGCTGGCGGGCGGGGAGACCCCGCGCGAGCCGGAGCTTCCCCAGGACGTGAAGGAGGTGGGCGGCTGGCGGGGTGCTGAGGGGCCGCTGGTGACAGGGAGGTGTGGGGGGGAGGGCAGGAGAGCGGGGGGGGGGGGTGCGGGGGCCGGGGCGTCACGGTGGAGGCACTGAGTCACCTGTGGTGAAGCACAGTGGGCACATGCAGGTGAGGGACGGCACACCGGGCTCGGGGGGCTCGGGCGGGGCGGGGGCTCTCCTCAAGGGTCCCCAGAGCACAGCCCACGGGCTCCGAGCACTGCTCCCCCAGAGCGAGCGACTGGGTCCTAGGAAGCTGCTCTAGGCCCGCGCGAGGGGCAGTAGGCTCACGGCGCACGCGGCTGACCTGGTTTGATCCCAGGACCCCCGGGGCTCCCCGAGCCCCACCAGGGCTAGTCCTGGAGCACAGGGCCGGGAGGACGCTCCCTGGGCACCTAATAAGTGAAACCCAGCAAACAACTCCGCCACGGACCGTGCCACTAAGGCGGCCAAGGGCACGGGGCTCGCCCCCGCCCCACAGGGCCTGGCCCCAGGGACGAGCACCACGGCGGGGGGGACGGCCCGCAGGCCCACCCCGCGTCCAAGGGGCCAGGGAGAAAGTTCCAGCAAGAGTATTCAAAGTGGCCCCCACACGGGCTGGGCCCCAGGGCCCAACGCCAAGCCCAGCCCCCGGTAGCAGTTAGGACCCCGCCGCCACCCTGCACCCTGCACCCCGCCATGCCCCAGTTCTCGCACACAGGCCCGGCTGGGGCTGAGACGGTCAGTCGTGTCCCCACACTCCTGGCCCCAGGGTCCTCGCCAGCCCCTCTGGGAGGTCCCAGAACACAACACGAACCGACAATGAAACAAACCCTGTGACGGGGGAGAGATGGGGGGGCTCCATCCTGCTCCTCCACGGCCCCGTTGCTCCCTCCCACCCTTTGCTCGAGACCCTCCTCGCTGTCCTCCTGGTGGGAGCCCCCTTCTCCCGCCACCAGGGAGAGCACAGGGCAGCTGCGGGACCCCTGCAGCCCCTTACCCCCGAGAGAAAGGCGGGTGGGGGGCTGCTGACCACTGAGCCGGGGACCGGGTGGGCGCCCAAACCAGAGCCCCTCTCCCTGGCCCCTGGAGAGCTGGGGGTCCGTGTGCTGCTGGGGACTGCAGGTGGGGGCCCACCTCGCCCGCGGGAAGTCAGGCCCCCAGCTCCTGGGTCTCCACAGAGCCGCCGGGCAGCCCCCACCCCAAGGGGCGGTAAAGCCCTGGTCCGGCGCCCGGGCACGCCGGGTGTCCCCCCGCCCCCGGCCACTGGACACCGCCATCGGGCCTCGATCCTGCTCCCCGCCCCCACCGCGCCCTGGCCACCTCCACACCTGCTTCACCGTCCCGGAGACTTTCCTCTTGGCTGGGGGCGCGGGGGCTCGGGTGGGCTCAGGGCCGGCCTGGCAAGCACCAGCCCGTGAGTCGAGCGTGGGTGAACCCAGCGGGTGACCCCGGCAGCTCCGACACTCAGGGGCTTGTGAGCCCCGTCCAGGGGCGCCCCCAGTGCGCACGGGTGACCCCTGCCACAGCAGACACAGGCTGATCCCTCCCGGCCCCCCACCCCGCTCCCCGCAGTCTCACACACGCTGCCTCCCCCCGGGAATAAGGACGTCTCGGCACCCGACATCAGCCCCCTGAGCGAAAGCGCCCCGACCCCAAGGCCCCACCCCAGTGCCCGGGGCCCCCAACCCATGCCCGAGTCGCCAAGCCCAGGCCGCGGCTCCTGTCCCCGGGGCCCGGGCGGCTGCAGATGGCACGCGGCTGCGCTCAGCTCCCGGCCTGCTCCTCTGAAGGTTATTTTTACTCGGAGCTGCTCATTTTCCGCGCGCGCTATTTGTAGACTCCTCAGAGACTCGGGACCGAGGCGCTGGTGGCTTTTGGAGAGGGTTTACACGCGGCCCCCGCAGGGGAGAGTCCCCAGCTCCCCGAGGCAGGTGGCAGGACCCCGCCGGGCCTGCAGTCGCCCCTGGACCTAGCCCCCCTGCTGGCTCCTCCTGCTCCCCCCCGCCCCTCCCGCCCCCATGCCAGGCTCCCTCTGCCCCTCTGCTCTGAGGCTCATTTCTGGAGCACGAGCCACGGGACTGGGGCCCGTGTCAGCCCCATCCTGTCGTGCTCCTCTGGGGGCACAATGCCTCCCCCGGCCACAACGCCCCTTTCTCTGAGTGGCCTGGACACTGCCCGCCTGGCCTGCGCTGCCTCTCCCCCACCCAAGCCGGCACATTCCTCTCCCCGTTCCCAAAGGGGACCCCAAGGCTGCCCGTGGGGCCCGGGCGGGAGGCTATGTAGGCAGCGACAAGACAAATTCTCTAAGTCGCAGGCTAAGGGCTCCTATTTTTTTTCCTGGGGGAAGGTGCTCAGGGCTCAGTCCTAGAGGGACTCAGGAGAGCCCGTTCAGAGCCAGGGATCCAAGGGGGGTTGCCACAGGCAGAGCCGGAGCCTGGACCCCGGCCTGCCCCTCGGTCCCTGGGCTACTTAGGACAGAACCACAGTGATGCCAAGCTGGTTGACTTCGGGAAAAACTAAAACCAGGGAGCAACTTACTGCATTGATTTCGTTCTGTCATTTCACCGAGAAGACCTTACATCTCACCTCGATTCTCTACCAAAGTGAGGGAAACACTGTCCGGGGTCCGGGGTGGCTCAGGAGCGAGAAATGCCACCTCACGGGCCCGCCCAGCAAGGCCCCCCAGGCCCCGCCTGAAAGCTGTGTGAGCACAGAGCCCAGAGCGCGTGTGACCCCCGGTGCTCCGGCAATGGGAGGGGAAGCTTCCTTTTAATCCTAGGGCCAGGGGCTGGAGCAATAGCACAGCGGGGAGGGCATTTGCCTTGCACACAGCTGACCCGGGGTCGATCCCTGGCATCCCATAGGATCCCCCGAGCACCGCCAGGAGTAATCCCTGAGTGCAGAGCCAGGAGGAACCCCTGAGCATCATCGGGTGTGACCCCCCCAAAAAAAGTCCTCGGGCTAGAAAGAAACTTTGGGGGGCTGGAGTGATAGCACAGTGGGGAGAGCGTTTGCCTTGCACGAGTCCAACCCGGGTTCGATTCCCAGCATCCCATATGGTCCCCTGAGCACTGCCAGGGGTAATCCCTGAGTGCAGAGCCAGGAGTAACCCCTGTGCATTGCCGAGTGTGACCCAAAAAGCAAAAAAAAAAAAAAAGAAACTTTGGGGGCGCCCCGGGCTTGAGCTCCCGCCCAGCCTAAGGCCCAGCCCTGCCAGGGTGACCCTGAGCACTGCTGTGTGTGGCAAAACAAACAGATTTAAGTTGTAATTTAAAAAAGCAGCAGGCCGGAGCGACAGTGCAGCAGGTGAAGAGCTTGTCTTGCACGTGATGGCCACAGTCCACCCCTGAGCCCCACCAGGAGTGGGCCCCGAGCACCTCCTTACATGGCCAAAACCCGAAATAAGTAGGTCAATAAAATGAAAACAAACAACTCTGGGTGGGGGAGTGGGCAGTGGGGCTGGCGTGGGCACCGGCTTTGCTGCTAGAGCAACCGACGCTTTCCTTTAAAAAACAGAACTTCAGGGGCTGGAGAGATAGCACAGCGGGTAGGGCGTTTGCCTTGCACGCGGCCGACCCGGGTTCAAATTCCAGCGTCCCATATGGTCCCCTGAGCATGACCAGGGGTAATTCCTGAGTGAAAAGCCAGGAGTAACCCCTGTGCATTGCCAGGTGTGACCCAAAAAGCAAAAAAAAAAAAAAAAAAAAAAAAAAAAAAAAAAAAAAACACCAGAACTTCATGCAGTATCCTCCTCCTTGTAAGTCTTTCCCACCACCAACACTCTCTCTCACACCTGCGTCCGACTTTTCAACTCTCAGATGTGTCAAGTTTTCTCCCTCCTGCTCTTTCGAGGCAGCGCGTCCCGCCACCGCCAGCCAGCTTCTCGTGCGTCCTTCCGTCTTCTCTCCGGGCGTTTTCCTCGCTCCGGAGCGAGGCTGAGCCCCGTGACTTTCGTCCGAAGTTTCCCTCCCCGCCACTCATCTTGGATGCTGCTGAAGTTGTTTCATTTACTTCATTCTGCTCCAAGGCCCCTTGTCCATCCTGCACTGGCTGTTCTTGAAGACCCCCTGGTGAAAAGGCCACAGGGGTCTTCGCGAGTCCACGCGCAGCCACAGAAGTGACGAGAAATTCCCTGTACGCTGAGTGACGGGTCAGCCCGAGGCCAGCCGGACCCGGCTTGGACACCATCCACGGGTTCTGCTTATTTGGTTTCGGTCTTTGGGAGCCTCGCCCAGCACTGCTCCGGGGCCTCTCCTTGGGGGTCCCTCCCGGAGGTGCTGGGGGCCTCGGGCAGGGGGGAGCCAGCCCCACGGTCTCCGGGGACAACTGGGCTCCCCCTGGCGTCTCCGTACAGCTGGACGGTCTGTGCTCCCTGCCTGCGCCCGGGACTCCTGGGGCCCCCAGAGCGCCCCTGCACCAGGGCAGAGTGTGTGAGGGGGGCCGCAGGCAGGGCACCCCGGGGGGCGGTCTGGCACCCGAGGGAGGGACCCTTGTGCAATCCGCAATCCTGCCTGGCTGGAACTCAGCGGGCGGGCCTGGGCCGGGCCTCTGTCTGCTGATGCTGAGGAACCGTTTGGCGGAGCAAGGGGGGGGCCGCGTGGGGGGTCCCCTGAAACTCGCCCGGCTCTGATTCTAACAGTGAACTGAGCTTGTCTGCCCTTTCTTACACTTCTTGGTGTTTTGTCTCGAGTCTGCCGCTTCCTCTCTGCTGTGCTTGTCCTACTTCTTTCTCACTGACGTCTGTCTCTGTCTCTCATAGGTTGCGCTTTCTTTGCGTTTTTCTACAGCCGAACCCACAAGGTTGTTTTTTTTTTTTCAGTTTCTGGGCAGGGGCAGAGAGTGCAGCCACCTCTGCTGCACCACGCGGCCCGCCAGGATCTCTCGGCCGTGGGAAACCCGCCCACGTGCGCAGGGTGCTGTCGATAAAGCTTTATGGGCAACCGAGACGAGCAAGGGCGAGCAAAGAGCGCGGCCTTCCGCCACAGGCCCTGCCTCCCCCCAGCAAGACCCGGCCTCCAGGCCCCTCTCCGGGCCTGCACTCAGCAGAGGCGTCTCTGTTCTCCGCAGGAGGAGGGACCAGGCCGGCTGGCCCCAAGCTCGGCTTCCTCATTTATCCCCGACACGGTGGTCACCCCCAAACCTCTTCCTGCAGGCTGGAGGCGCTCGGCGCGTCTCTGCCGTGAGGGTGGGCTGGCCCCCGAGCCTTCCTTCCCGCCCAAGCCCACGAGTGTCCCCCGTGGGAAGCGAATCCCCCTGTTCTCGGGACAGGCACAGACATGAACTCCACTCGGGCCCTAGGCCCCAGGAACACGCGATTCCAAGTCAACGCTAAGGAAAGAGCCGCGGGAGCCGGTGCCTCCACCTTCGGAGAGGAGCTGGGCGCACGGGGGGCGCGGGGGCACCGGCAGGCACTGCCCCTGCCGGGAAAGATGGACACCTCCTGCGACTCAGGGGTCCTGGGCCCCCAGGCCACTCCGTGCGGTGCTAAGCAGACCCCGTGCCCGGTGGAGTAAGCTCCACCACCGCTGGCGCGGCTCCCGTCCCAGCTGCCCACTGGCCGGGGGCCCCGGGGCCTTCCAGCACAACCTGGGCCCCCAGCGGCCTCCCCGAGCTCCCCTGCCCCTGCAGAAGCCGGAGAGACCCTCGCGGGCTCGCTGGCGCCGACGTGGGCCCAGAGGGCGCTAGTGAAAGCAGCCGGAAGGGGGGCGCGGGAGGTGGCTAGAGGCCGCAGTGTGGGGTCTCCCTCCCCGTGCCCCGGGGGCAGCGTGTCCCAGACCCTCCCGAGGACAGGCGTGGGTGAAAGGCTGCAGCGAGACCAGGGCCCGGCCGGCCTGCCGGACAGAGGGCAGGGGTGCACGGCCGCTGGGGAGCCGGGGGCGGCCCAGCCCCCACGCGAGGGGCGTGCAGCGCCGGTCAAAGGCCTGGCTGTCCGCGCAGAACCCCGGGGACCACGGCACGCACAGTCAGGGCCCTCGACCGTCCACTGCGCAGTGCGTGAGCGCCGAGCAGAGGCTGGAAATAGCTCAGCTCAGACTAAAAATAGCCTCACCTCGCTCCGGCGGGCACCGCAGCCCCTCCCAGGCCACGGCTCGGCCACGCCAGCCGCCCCCGCACTCCCGCACCGCACTGGGGACACGGCAAGGACGGCCAACACAGGGAAGCAAAGTGCGCGCGCGCGCACACACACACGCACACCCATATACACACACACTCATACACACACACTCATACACACACGCCCATACATACACATACTCCATACACAAACACACACCCATCCACACACACACACCCATCCGTACACACACCCCCATCCACACACACATCCACACACTCATACACACACACCCCATCCACACACACACACACACATACACTCACTCATACACAGCCCCCATCCACACACCCAACCACACACCCCCCATACACAAATAAACACCCATCCACACACACCCATCCACACAGATACACGTACACCCATCCACACCCATCCACACACTCACCCATACACAAACACACACCCATCCACACACTCACCCATCCACACACACACACCCATCCACACCCACCCACACACATACCCATACATACGCCCATATACACCCTCATACACACATACATACATACACACCCACACCCACTAATATGCCTAATACCCATATACACACGTCTACACACATGCACCACTCACAAGCACATGTGCACACATGCACACACACATGCATGCAGACATGGGCACACACGAGGAAAATGCACCCCACACGCGTACCCCGGCGCAGTGACTGCACACTCTCGGACAGCCCCTGACATGCACTCACGCGCTCTCACTCACGAGTCCCAGGAGCGCACGCAGAGTGCTCCCGAAGCACAGCGGCCTGCCCTGACCGAGGCCCGCGGTGGGAACCGCGAGGGAGAGGCCCCAGGGCCACAGGAGACCTCAGGTGGGTGCGGGCACACAGGCAGGGCTGGCGGCTGAATTCTGCAGCCTCAGAGCCAGACCTTGGGGGACGCTGCCCTCTGAGGGGCCCCGGCACAGCGGGGAGGGCACGGGCCTTGCCGCCGCCGGGTTCAACCCCGTGCCTCAACGGTCCTCCCCACCCGGCACCCCGAGCATCGCTGGGCGTGGCCCCAGGTCTATGAAAGAGAAAGGGAGAGGGAGAGGGAGAGGGAGAGAGAGGGGAGAGGAGGGAGCCTCAGCTCGGTGGCCCCGCGGGGAGGGAGGCCGAGGGCGGCTCTGACAGCCCAGCCTGCTGGGGGCGCCAGCCACGTGTGGGGGCGCGGGCCTGGGTCTGGGCTCACCCCTCACCCCAACACAGGTCCAGCTGGAGGCCGCCAGAACGCCCCGTGGCCCGCTCTTATCTTAGAGAACCAGGCCTGACACACGCGCACACACCCTCACTGCACACATGCTCACACACACCTCTCATACACCTGCATACACATGTGCGCGCACACACACACACACCCTCTCTCTCACACACACCCACACACACCCCCACTGCACACATGCTCACACACCCTCTCACACACACCCTCTCTCTCACACACACCCTCTCTCACACACACACCCTCTCTCACACACACACACTCTCTCACACACACACACTCTCTCACACACACACTCTCTCACACACACACCCTCTCTCTCACACACACACCCTCTCTCTCACACACACACCCTCTCTCACACACACACACTCTCTCACACACACCCTCTCTCACACACACACCCTCTCTCACACACACACACACCCTCTCTCACACACACACCCTCTCTCTCACACACACATGTACATACCCTCACTGCACACATGCTCACACACCCTCTCACACACACACCCTCTCTCTCACACACACACCCTCTCTCTCACACACCCCCTCTCTCTCACACACACACCCTCTCTCACACACACCCTCTCTCTCACACACACCCTCGCTCTCACACACATGCACACACCCTCACTGCACACATGCTCACACACCTTCTCATACACCTGCATACACATGTGCGCGCGTGCACACACACCCCCTCTCTCACACACACACCCCCTCTCTCTCACCCACACACCCACACACACCCCTCACTGTACACATGCTCACACACCCTCTCACACACCCGCATACACACACGCACGCACACACACACTCTCTCTCTCTCTCTCACACACACACACACACACACACACACACACACACACACTCTCGCACTCACCCCCACTCCCACTCTCCGCACGCTGGAAGCAGCTCGGCAGTGCTGTTGGGGTCCCGTGAACACTCACCCCCCGTGACCCCCCCACCTGATGGGGGCCCCTACTCCTCACTGGCCCCAAGTAGGGGAGATGGGAGACGGTGTCCCCCCGAAAGCCCCAGACTTCTAGACCGAGTAAAGAGAGGACGGGGGGTGTCGAGGTCCGGGGGGTGTCGGGGGAGCCCGGCAGCGGCTGGGGGCTCAGGATCTCGGGGACGGCACTGGGTGCTTGGCGGGGAGCCCTGCCACAGCCCATCCCGTGTGGGTCCCGGGCCGGGGGGTGCAAGCTCAGCGCCCCAGCACAGACACGGGGATGGCGGGTGCAGTGACCCCGGAACTACAGGGGGCGGTGGGCTGCGGGTGGTCCAGGGGCGCCTGAGGCACGGGGCCGGGGAACAGGCCCGTGTCCTCTGCCCAGCCCTGGTGTGGGCAGGCCCCAGCCCACGGGGAGCCGGCCCTCACCCACAGACGGACAGACGGACCAAGGGACGGCGGGCAGACGGGAGCGGCAGAGACGGGGCGGCCAGGGGCAGTGGCTGCCCGGAGGCCACAGGAAGGAATCGCAGCCCAGCCCAGAGCAAGGGGGCGGCCAGACACGCACCACGGCCAGGGCCAACTGCCCGGACCCCCCGCCTCAGCCCACCAGGAGCAAAGCCCTGCGGACGGCTGGCCAGCAGCAAGGGCGGGGGGCAGTGGGGGTCTCCAAAGGAAGCGGGGAGTGGGCCTTGGGGCCCCTCTGTGGTCACTCGCTAGGGCAGCCACGGGAACAAGCGCGCAGCAGGGAGTGACTTTGGGGCTGACCGCACGGGCGAGAGCAGGACACAGCCTGGCTGACCGCACGGACGGAGCAGCGTCAAGCCTGGCTGACCGCAGGGAGGAAGCAATCCCTCCCTCCCCCCTGCAGGGAAAGAGCTGAGCCGGGCTGACCACGGCCAGCAGGCAGGGTTGGGGAGGGGGGCCATGGAGCTGAGGACCCCACCCGCGCCCACCTGGGCCACCGTGCCCGAGCTGCCCGTCAGGCCCGCCAGAGCTCTGGGACGCCGCCAGGCGGGGGTGGGCCCTGCAGGTCCCTGCGCCCCCCTAGGCCTGCCCTGCCCGCTCTGCGGAGGGCCCAGCTGAATCTTCTAGAAGCTTGGCATGAACAGCAAGGGCTCCCAGGCTCTCCTGCTGGGGGGGCAGTGTCCAGGACAGGTTACGGCGTCTGTGTGTCGGGGGGTCACGCCAGCACCCAAAGGCCCCGCGGGGCCTGCCTGGCTTGTGTCCAGCCCACAGTGCTCCGCGGGCACTGCCAGAGCCTTCGGGTGAGAGGCCCAGAGCCTGCAGGGCACCAGGGCCAAGGCGACCCCTGGCCAGTCCCCCCCGCCCCCCGCAGACCCTCGCCTCCTGCCCCCCGGCCAGCGTTGTGTCGGTCCCTGTCCCTGGGGGCCCTTCCCAGCCCGCGACGCCGGTCACTCTCCTTCATTGAGTCCCAGGGAGAGGCCGTGGTGAGAGTCCCCGCTGGTGTCAGTGTGGCCGGGAGGGGCCCCCGGGGTCAGCGCTAGCCCACCTCGGGGAGGCCCTTTCGTGACGTGCCGGCTTGGGGGCCTCCTGCCTCCTCAGCCCGCAACACTCCCCTGGCCACCGTCAGCGCCCGACATCTCTGCCCCCGAGACGCGGTCCCGGCCAGCACAGGGCAGCCCACCCTGCAGGGCGCCCAAGGGCCGGGGGGACAGCGTCTGAGCTGGCCAGGAGTGTCACAAGGCAGGCGGGTCCCACAGCACCAGGCCTCCCCTCTGTTGTCTCACCCAGGGCCTGCGCCCGGCGCACACACGGCCGTACTGGGTGACCCAGTGCCGGCCCTCAAGCTCAGGCTGGGGGTCCGCCTGTCCCCCCCAGCACGTGCCTGAGCCCTGGAGCTGTGGGGGGCCGTGAGGGTCCTGCTGGGAGCAGGGGCCACAGGGTGCAGGAGCTGGGGGGGTCTGTCCTATCGGTGCAGGGCCCAGGGGAGACCCTGGCCCTGTGGGGGTCCCCAGCAAAGGCAGATCCGCGAGCATGCACACACTCACACGTGCATGCTACATGATCACGCATGTGTGCCCTCTCGGCCCTGCACTTCTGAGGCGTGGGGGTCTCTCACCCCTCCCCTTGGCTCAAGGCCCCTGCAGCCCAGGATCGAGGGCTGGTTCCTGGGCTACTCCCGCAGCGTGGGAGGGGAGGGGTGGGAGGGGGGCGGCCACCTCGTAGTCAGAGAGCGGAGGGCACGGCACTGCTGGGGCAGGGGGGCAGAGCAGGGGGAGACCTGAGTTTGGGAGCCTGAGTGTGAGTGCACTGTGTGTGTGTGTGTGTGTGTGTGAGTGCAGTGTGTGTGTGTGAGTGAGTGAGTGCAGTGTGTGTGTGTGAGTGCACCGTGTGTGTGTGTGCACCGTGTGTGTGTGAGAGTGCAGTGTGTGTGTGTGTGAGTGCACTCTGTGTGTGTGTGTGTGAGTGCACTGTGTGTGTGTGAGTGTACCATGTGTGTGTGTATGTGTATGTGTGTGAGTGCACTCTGTGTGTGTGTGTGAGTGCAGTGTGTGTGTGTGTGTGTGTGTGTGTGTGTGAGTGAGTGCAGTGTGTGTGTGTGTGTGTGTGTGTGTGTGTGTGTGTGTGCTGGCCGTCAGCAGGGGTGGGTCAGACTTTGGGGGTCCTGTCTGGCTCTTCCTCAGGAGGCGCCGCCCCCCAGCTCCCCGCCTGGGAGAAAGCCGGGCCCAGGAGTCAGACCCGGCGCCCGGGGGCTGTGGGGGTGGGAGACAGCCTGGCTCCCCTTCCCGGAAGGCGCCCCCACCGGCCCCTCACACCCTCAGCAGCTCTCAGGGTTCCGGCTCCCTGAGGAGGGGGTCTCCCGGAGGGCGCGGGGGCTGGGGAGGGGGTGCAGCACGTTACAGCTGGACTGAGAGGCTCACGCTGAGAACGGGAGAGACCCCAGGGCAGAGCGCCGCCCCCCCCACCCGGGCTGGGTCCTCGGATGCTCCTGGGGGCCGCCCACCCTCTGGTTTCCAGCCAGCAGCAGCACCCCTGCACCCGCTCCCAGCCGGCAGCCGAGTCCAGATGCGGGAATGTCATCAGGAGGGGCCTGCGTGCAGGAGGCGGGCAGAGGGCCGCACGCGTCCCTCTCCCAAGGGGGACAGAGGCCAGCGCCCAGGAAGCACCCTGCAGGGCCCCCCCCACAGACCAGACCCCCCAGGGCACCCCAGAGCCAGTCGGCCAGCGAGTGCCAGCTGCGGGGACGCGGGGACGGGTCCTTCTATTCATAGAGCAGCCGCCTCCCGAGGGCCCGTTTCAGCCACGGCTTCTAAGAACAGGCGCGTGCGGGCGGGGCTCACTTCCCTGCACGGGGACAAGGACGCCCGCGGGCTCGGCCGGCCGCTGCGTGGGCACAGAGGTGACAAGAAGGGGGGTCACTGTCCCTCCCCTCCCCCAGGGTGCACCAACGACTGTCTGGACACAGACTGGACGCCCTGGCTGGCCCCAGGCCCCAGAGCACGGGGTGCTGTCCAGAGAGACCCGGGCAGTGGCCGTCCTGGGCTCTGGGCCACAGGCACGGGACAGCCCCCCACTGGGCTGCACGTCCAGGGAGGCAGGTGCCCCTGCCCCGGGCCATGCTGGGAGCAGGACACTGGCCCAGGGGAGTGGTCAGGGGCAGAGCGGGGAGCTCTCTGCTCCTCAGACCCCCGGGAGACGGGAGACAGCCCGCCCGCGCCCCCCATCCCTGTCCCCTCCCTCCACCCCGCCACTACAGAAACAAGCGGTCACGGTCACGGTCAGGTGACGGGAGGAGCCCTCCCCCTCCCCCAGCGCCCTGGGTGGCAGGAAGGACTCTGGGGCCTTACCTTGCGGGAGGGGGGGAAGGGGTCCGAGCAGCGCCGGGGGCCGCACGGGCCCCCCCACCTCTGCAGACATCCACGGGGCTCCCCATGGCCACCGCCTCAGGGAGTCAGCCCCGGCCAGCAGCTCTGCTGGCGCCCATGTCTGGGCCAGCAGTGGGGGGCGCTGGACGCGGGACGGACGGACGGACAGAGACGCTGCCGCGAGCCCCGGCGGGGAAGGCGGGAGGCAGGCGGGTGCGGGGGGAGGAGGAGGATCGATTCCCCTCCGCCGGGACCACTGAGCTCGGTTGCCATGGAGAACGGGGGCCGCTGGCAGAGCCCGAGGCGGGGCGCGGCATATGCTGGGGGCGGAGCCCAGCCAGTCCCGGGCGCCAGGCGGGGCCCCTGACCCGGCCACACCCGCCCGGCCCTCACCTCAGCCCCGCGGGCGGCCCGGAGACCCTCTCTGGGGACACGGGGTCCCCCTCTTCCCAGCCCCGCCCTCGAGAGCGAGCAGGGAGGGCGTCCACTCAGAGCCCCCAGCCCTGGGTCTCCCCGGGACCCTGGCACAGGCCCCGCGGGCTCTGGCGGCAGAGGAGCCGGGTAGGCAGCGGGGCCGGGCGGGCCAGCGCTCCTCACCGGGCCTGAGGCCACAGCCTGGCCCTCTCCCAGGACACAGTGTGGGGCGGGGGCGAGCCAGGCCGTGTCCCCGCAGCAGCCCCCGCCCCCGGGCGCCACTCTCTCACCTCCCCTCCCGCTTGGTTACACGCCCACGGGCGGCAGCGAAGCCGCTTTGTACCCGGCTCTCACGCATGCCCCAGACACCACCTCCCTGCACGGTGGCAGATCACACAGCACAAATTCACCCGTGTACAACACAAATTCACCGTCTCAGCCACGCTAAGCGGGGCCAGAGTGATAGTGCAGCGGGGAGGGCGTTTGCCTGGCGCGCCTCTGAGCCGGGTTCCATTCCCAGCTCCCCGCATGGTCCCCGAGCACCGCCGATGTGGCCCAAACCAGACGACAATCAGCCACGCTAACGGCCACGTCCGCTCCGTGGGCAAGGCCGCACCCTCTCTGCTGCCCGCCCCCACCCCCGATTCCCACACACAGACCGCAGACCCTGGGCCTCCGTGTCCCACCTGTCACGGGCCCTGTGCTCTCTGGTTTCCATTGCGTGGTGGGGGGCCATGTACGGCGTGCCCCCGTCCTGAACTCGTGTAGCCTCGGTGCCTGGGACTGACCCAGGTGCCACACAGTCCGGGGGGCACTCAGCCGCCACAGCCGCACCCGCCCTCAGGCTCCTGCTGCCCTCCTGCTTGGTCTGTGTGCATGTGCGCCTCACACATACGTTTGTGCATGTCCACATCTGTGCATGTGTGTGCACATATGCCTGTGTGTGCGGTGCATGCATGCTTCTGTGTTTGTGCACACACACATGTGTATGTATTGCATATATGTATATTTATGTATGCATCCGTGCATGCATGTGTCTGTGAATGTGTGTGTGTGCCTGTGCATGCATGTGCATATCTGTGCATGTATGTGTGCATGTGTGTCTATGCACAGTGTACATGCAGGCATGTGTACGTATGTGTGTGCCATGTGTATGTGCATGTGTGCCTGTGTGTATATATGTCTGTTCATGTGTGTGTATATGTGTGGGGTCTGTGCATGTACATGCCTGTGCGCATGTATGAGTGGGCATATGTGTATGCACGAAGGCCTGTGTTTATGTATATTAATGGGCCTGTGTATGTATATGTGCCTGTGTGTATGTGTGTGTGTCAATGTACGTATGTGTGCGTGCCTGTCTGTATGTATATGTGTGGGTCTGTGCGTGTGTGTCTGTATGTATGTATGTGTGCCTGTGTGTATGTATGTGGGTCTGTGCGTGTGTACCTGTGTGTGTGCCTGTGTACACGTATATGTATATATACCTGTGTGTGTGTGTGCCTGTATGTGTGTGTGTCTGTGCACGAGTCAACAGGACGCCCTCGGAGTCGGCCCTTGGAGACCTGGAATACACACCGGCCCAGTACCCCGTCACCAGGCTGCCTGACCTCCCTCCTGCTCACTGGAAGGGGGCAGAGTCGCTGTCTGGGGCTCTTGCTGCTGCAGTCTGGGTGCTGGACAGACGGCTGGACTCGTGGCACCCGCCCGCCCCACGCGGCTCGGTCCCCTCACAGCCCGCCCGGTCCCTGAAGCTGGGGCCCAGGAGCGGGGACGGCCTGCAGGGCTCCCGTCCCGCTCCGGGGTACGCGGACTGGCCTCAGCGGCCCCACTGGGCGCCCCCTTACCCTGGGCTCTGCGCCGTGGCTGGGGCCCCTCTACGAGGACCGAGGGCAGGAGGTGGGGCCGGGCGTGGTCGGGGCAGACGGCTGGGGACAGGGCTCAGGAGGCACCATGGTGCGCCCCTGCCCTGCCCTCCTCCCCTGTGCCGGCCCCTGGCCCCATTCTAGAACCCCATTTCCTGCCGTTCCTCCAGCAACCCCTGAGGCCGCCCCGGAATGTGGGCAGAAGCTCCGCCGGACGGTGCCCCCTCGCGGGCAGGCACAGCGGGAACCTGCCGGGACCCACACGCCCAGCGGCCCTCGGAGAACTGACCCTCCCGTCCCCGCCGCCCCCGTACCTGGGCTGCTGCTCGCCACGGGCGCCGCCGGGCCCTCGCACAGGCCTTCCTGCCTCACCGCTGCACTTCCTGACTGGGGGCGGGGGGCTGGGGTCTTCCCAGCGGCTCACAGGACGCGTCCCCGCCCCAGGCCCGCCCGGACCCGGCCTCAGCATCGGCATCGTCCTTCCGTCTTCCTCCTCCTCTTTCCGGCTCCCACCAGTGGCCGAGCTGTGTGGCAGGAAGCCTGTTCACCACCTCGGCGAGGGCCAGTTGGTCCCCACGTCCGGGGGAGCCCCCCCAGGCCCCCTCCAGGCCCGGCAGCCACTTCCCGCCCGAGCACATGGAGGGGCGGGGCCACAGCTCACCGCACCTGGGGGGGAGGGGACGGGGGAGAGGAAGGGGGGCTTTCTGTTCGGTTGCCTAGAGGTGGGGGTGGCGCCAAGTGGTCTATTTCTTGAGCCGGGCTGGGGTCACGTCGGGACCCTCTGCCCCTGCTCGTGGCTGCAGAGCCCTGCCCAGACCAGGGGTCAGGCGCAGCGAGGGGCCGGAAGTGGGCAGGACCCCCAACAGTTCTGCCACAACCTTGCCCACCCAGGTTCCTCCCCTCCCCACAGCTGCCTCTTTTCTGCAAACCCCCTTGTCCCAGAAAAGCACAGACCCCCCCCAAGTACCCCGACCCCGCAGCGCCCCACCAGACCCTCCCACCTCGGGGCCCCCCCACACCCCACCGGCAGGTGTGGGGGTTCTGGCAGACGTGGGCTGCCCTGGGCAGAACGTGTTCAGAGTGAGGCCTTCCCACCCACGCAGGGCCCTCTGGGGAGGCCAGGGACCCCCAGCCCCCCTCACTCACCCCTGCCTCGGGCCCCAAGGGAAAACAGCTGCATCTTTTTTTTTTTTTTTTTTTGCTTTTTGGGTCACACCCGGTGATGCTCAGGGGTTACTCCTGGCTCTGCACTCAGGAATTACTCCTGGCCGTGCTCAGGGGACCATATGGGATGCTGGGATTCGAACCCGGGTCGGCCGCGTGCAAGGCAAACGCCCTACCCGCTGTGCTATCGCTCCAGCCCCAACAGCTGCATCTTTAAACTCTTTGGCCCACGGGTATGAAAACCTTTGCACGTGAGGCTGTTGCATGTTTGGTTATTTTTAGGGCCAGTCCAGCTGCCTCCCTTTGGAACTGGACATAGCTCTTGTCTCCTTGGCCGGTCGAAGGAGGCTTGAGCAGGGACCCCTAGTACACATGTGTGTATGTGTATAGTGTGTGTGCATGCATGTGCATATGTGCACGGATGTGTGTGCATATGTGTGCTCGAGCATGTGTGTATGTGCGTGTGCGTGTGCATTGCCGTCCCCTTCGCCCCCATCAGAGAGGGGCCCCAAGAGCCCGCCGCAGGTGAGCCGCTGCCGAAAGCCAAGCCCTCAGCCTTGCACCCCCCTGGCCTCGTGCCCCCAAGCGCGGCCACGGTGTGCATTCTGGCGGGTCCAGTGACGGGAATATTTTGCAGACAGATTTCTAGAACAAGCGGCAATTAGAACAGATTTTCCCCTCCACCCCCTCCCCCGACAGGAATACATCAGTCCCACCAATTTCCCCGCTAATGATTTCCTCCATTAAATTAAGAAGAAGAAAATGTTTTTTTAAATGGATTACCGGCCCTGTGCTTCCCGAGACCACGTGACGTGTCATCCCCACCAAAGTCCCGATACATCAAAACCCCTTAATTAATCTTTAATAAATAAAAGCCCATAGTCATAGTCCCCTGCAACCCCCCCACTGCCCCCCCCGCGCCCGTGCCGCCGGGTCAACCCGTCCCTGCCGAAGCCTGGGACCCGACAGGCCTGGGCACGCGCCCCCGGCCCCAGGGTGCCTAGAGGGACACCCCCCAGGCTTAGACCCCCAGGCGCCCTCTCTGCCTGCAGGGCCAGGGGCCTGGGTCTCTGCATACCCCTCGCACCACCACCGGCCACTGGAGGTGGAAGGCAGCTGGGGGGGGGGCTGCTGGGAGGAGCCGGGGACAGCCCGGGGCAGGGGCTGCAGGTTTAGTCCAGGGAGCCACAGCACCGGGTCTCACGGTGACCCGTGTGCACACGTGCAGTAAGCGTGTAGGTGTGGCCATTCTTTGGGGGTTGGGGTCCCCCGTGATGCTCTGAGGACCACAATGTGTCGGAACGGAACCGGCCTCCCGCGTGCAAAGCCCGTTCGGCCCAGCCGCGGAGCAGGCCCAGTCCCCGAGGGCTCCAGGCCACTCCCTGACCACACGAGCTCTGCAGGACCCGCGGCCCCCAACGGGGCCAGGCTCTGGAGGGGAGGACACGCGGTCCCAACACCAAGGGCCTCCACACCATGGTGGGCACCCCAGGGCCCCACCGCCGCTCCCACTGGCCTTGCCCGTCCGGGGAACACTGGCCAGCCGGGAAAAGGAAAGAAAGCAGGAGGGGTGCAGTTCAGGCCCCCTCGCCTGGGGCTAGCCTGTCCTTGGTCCCTGGCCGGCAGGACGCCCCAGCACAGCCTGGGAGAGGGGAGTAAAGTGGGCAGGGCCAGGAAGGTTAGGGCTGGCGGGGGCGGGGCAGGGTGGGGCGGGGCGGGGCGGGGCGGGGCAGGCTCAGAGCGGGCCCCTGTGCCTGTCGGGACCCCTCCGGGCCCCGAGGGCTGCAGGGCGCGGGCAGCAGGCTGAGACCCCACAGCGGGTCCCTCGCGACCGTGACAGAAGAGACTGGAGGGCTGGGCAGAGCCCCCTGCCCAGGAGCGCGGGTGGGGGTGGGGCGCGTCCCCGCCTGCCCGCTGCGCACTCCCGGTGCCAGTCTCTGGACAGCCGTCGCCTGGCCAGCGCCGGTGACCCCGGCAGCCCAGGCGGCTAATCTCGGCTCTTCCTTTCCACGAAGGGCAGCCACGCGGGTGAAAGCGGAGAAGGCCACGCCCGAGAGCCCATCCCGCCCCCTGGACGCCGGCCCGGGGTCCTGGCGCACACGCGGGGCCTCCCTCCGCGGCGCCTCCTAGCAGGAAGGGCACACTGCTGTGGGTTGGGGTTCTGTTGGGGGGCACGGGAGGGGCAGCTCGGCCCGCCAGGCCTGGTGGCACGAGACAGACAGGCGTGTCCTGGGGCCGAGCCTGCTCTGGGTGGCACGAGGCCTCCCGGACCTGCACGGGGCCCGTCTCCCTGCGACAAGCACTTGTCCCTCTGTTGCCCCGACGTCCCCTAAGGCCCCCTGGCTCTTGCTCGGCTGCCAGAGCTCACAGCCCAGGCCAGCTTGAGGGCGGAGAGCAAAGCAGGGGTGGAGGGGGAGAGCAGCAGCGGCAATGTGAGGGGCACCCTGGGGCCAACCGGGGCAGCTGGTGGCCGTCCCCTGCCCCGGGACCCTGGCACACACACGCGGGTGCCGGGGCGTCTGAGCAGGCCCCTCAGCCCCGTGAGCCGCCTCTCGGCTGGGCGAAGAGCAACAAAGCCCCCGGCACTGAGGGGAACCATCTCCCGCACTCAGGACCTGCCGTTCCGGCTGCGGCACGAGCATGTCTGTGTCCCCCGGGCTCCCACGGGACGCCCGGTCAAGCCCCCCCAGCGCAGCCCCCCTGAGCAGGGGTCCCGGCGGCCACCGCCTCCTTCCTGCCTCTGAGCCTCTGCAGGGGCCGTGCCCACAGGTGGCGAGTCCCTCCCCCCTTAGGCCCACCTCGCTGCCCCTGCCAAGGCTGGCACACCCCAGGGGCACCACCGCTGCATGAGCGACGGCTCTGGGCGTGGGGGCGCATGCAGCCCGCCCCACTCCCCCCGCAGGACAGTAGGGGTGGGCGTGCCCAGAGACGAGTCTTCACTCCGAGGGACCTGCCGATGGCTCTGGACCCCGGCCCAGGAAGGGGCCTGACCTGAGCTGCCCCACCCGGGGAGGAGGAGGGGTGAGGAGGGAGCCCACAGCAGGGGGCGCATGGGGAGGGCGAGGGCAGGCGGCCCCGGCCTAGCAGGGGTCTCTGGGCAGCGTCCTCAGAGCCCGAGGCCTGGACGGACGGAGCCGGGACGCCACCCTCGGGCCGCAGAGAGGGGGCAGGCGGCGGAGAACGGGGCCAGGACGGTGCCCACCACGAGCCGAGAGAGGGGCCGTGTCCCCCCACACCCCCAGCAGGCGTATTTATAGCCGCACCCTGGCCGGGCACACGCGCTGCCGCGGGGGCCCCCGTCACACTATATTTATCCCGAAGCCGGGGGGATAATGGCGAGGCCAGAAATAGCCTGGAGACGCTCACGTGAGGATGCGGGGCCGCCCCCCCCCCGCCTGACCTCGCCCCCCGCAGCTGCCGCTCGGCACCGGGGAAGGGCCACAGCTGGGTGGGGTGCGGCAGCCGCTGGACACAGTCCAGGGCTTTGGCCGGCGTCCTGGACGGGGCTGAGGGCGATGGAAGCGGGCCAGCGGGTGCTGTACACTGGACACCGGGTCCGGGAGTGGCCACTCGCCCGCCGGGCGGGAGGACAGCACGGCCCTGGCCGCTGAGACGCGGGCGGGGGGCTTTCTGGGGGCGGGGCGCTCCAGCAGGGGGCTGGGGGGCACGAGGGAGACGCCTGAGGGGGCGGCCGCCCGGGGCCTGCGGCCAGCGCTCGGGGCGAGGGTGTCCTCAAGCCTCCCCCTTCGCTCAGAACGTCCGTCCCCGGGAGGACACTCTGCTGGCACGACGGTGCCCCCTGGCCGGGCCACGCTGCAGCCGCCCGCCCTCGCCCTCCGCTCCTGCTCGGCAGACCCGCACCACCTCCCAGACCTGGCCCTGGAGGGAGGCGCCCGAGCCCCCACGGCCCTGCCGCTGCCTCCCCCACTGCTGTCCCGCCCCACACGCCGGTGTTGTCTGGGGCCGCACTGGCTCGAGGCGCGGGGTCACTCCAGCACTGCCCCGGGACCGCCCTGGGCACTGTGTGGCCAAGCCCAGCAGCTCAGGGCAGGCGCAGCCCCGAGTCCACACAGGACCCTCCCACGGCCACCCCGCCGTCCCTCCCGCCCTACCCCGGAGCCAGGCCGGGCCAGGGAGGGCCAGTGAGAATGTGTATGAGTGTGTGAGGGAGCGTGTGTGTGTGTGTGTGTGTGTGTGTGTGTGTGTGTGTGCGCGTGCACACAGGTATGTGCATGTAAGAATGTGCAGGTGTGTGTGCGACGGTGAGTGTGCGCATGTGAGAGTGTGTGCATGTAAGTGTGTGTTCAGGTGTTGCATGTGAGAGTGTGAGTGTGTGGGTGAGTACATATGTTAGCATGTAGGTTGTGTGTGAAGGTGTGTGCAAGTGGGTATATGTTAGTGTGTGTGCAGGTGTGAGTGTGCATAAGAGTGTGTGTGTGCATGTGTGTGCATGTGAGAGTGCCTGAGTATGTGTGTGCGCATGTGATAGTGTGCCTGTGTGTGTACAGGTGAGTGTGTGCCTGTGTGTGCATGTGAGAGTGTATCTGTGTGCCCGTGAGAGTGTGCCTGTGTGTGCTCGTGAGAGTGTGCCTGTAGGTGCATGTGAGAGTGTGCCTGTGTGTGCATATGAGAGTGTGCCTTGTGTGCCTGTGAGAGTGTGCCTTGTGTGCCTGTCAGTGTGCCTTGTGTGCCTGTGAGAGTGTGCCTGTGTGTGTGCCTCTGTGTGTGCAGGTGAGTGTGCCTCTGTGTGTGTGTGCCTGTGAGAGTGTGCCTGTGTATGTGCATGTGAGAGTGTGCCTGTGTGTGCATATGAGAGTGTGCCTTGTGTGCCTGTGAGAGTGTGCCTGTGTGTGCCTCTGTGTGCAGGTGAGTGTGCCTGTGTGTGTGTGTGCATGTGAGAGCGTGCCTGTGTGTGTGCCTATATGGGAGTGTGCCTGTGTGTGTGTGTGCCTGTGAGAGTGTGCCTATGTGTGCCTCTGTGTGTGCAGGTGAGTGTGCCTCTGTGTGTGTGCGTGTGAGAGCGTGCCTGTGTGTGTGCCTATATGAGAGTGTGCCTGTGTGTGTGTGCCCTAATGCATGAGGGTGGGAGCTCAGCCCTGACTCTGCTGAGACAATGGCAGGAAGCGCCCCTCCCTGTGAGCCCAGCGCCCACCCCATCAGGAAGGAGGGACCCCCCCTGCATTGTCTCCACTGAGGGCCCCAGCCCCCGGGACAGGGGCCAGCACAGGAACAGCTGTGGCTCTGGGCGGGCGGGGGCCGCTGTCTGCAGGGGTCAGGCCAGGCTGAGCCACCCCCAACACACACACACACACACCAGGCCCCGTCCTCACGGCCTGCCTGCCCGGAAGGATGCCACGAGGGGGTGGTCACAGCCATGCGTGCACACATACGTGCACACACACACCCCCTCACACTCACAAATGCACGCACGCACGCACACGCATGCATACCCCCCTCACACTCACACACGCTCTCACGGACACACATCCCAGGAGCTCAGGGTCCGGCCTGCTGGTGGCTGGGGTCCGCAGGAAGAGGCCACCAGGGAGATGGACAAGGCGCCGGGACGCTGGAGTGGGTGGGCGCCCCGAGGAAGGAGGCACGTGAGTGGGCAGGGTAGCGGGGCGGTGCTGGGACAGCGAGGCGTCCATCCCGCTCACAGCCCGGCCCCCGGACACACCTCGAGCCCCGCAGTCCGGCTGAGTGCTGAGTGCGACCGTCCCTGGGCGGAGCTCGGGGCAATTCGAGGGGGGAGGAGGCAGGAGATGCAGCCGCAGGGGTGAGGGGTGCTGGGTCAGAGCCGTGCAGCAGAGGCCTCTGGGCCGGAGCAGGACGAGGGGGGGGACGCCCACAGGAGCTGCTGTCCGCCCGGCCCGAGGCAGCGCCACAGCCTGGCCACCCCTGGGAAGCGTCCCTGTGCCCTGCAGTCTAGGCCGGGGGTACAGGCCCCCGTCCCGGCTGTGTGACTTAAGCCAACACTCACCTCCTTGTGTGAAACGGGGTACCAGGGGCCCCCCAGGTGGTGACCACCCAGAAGGAGGCCCCAGGGACACAGTGGACACTGCCCCCGGAAACCCCAGCGCCCACCGTGCAGATGACCACAGGGGACAGCTGGGGAGAGGGAGGGGCCGGGAGCCCCCGTCCCAAGAGGGGCCAGGCCGGGGGCAGCGACGCGGACGGATGCCCTTGGTCAGTGCCAGGCTGCAGGCCTCAACCCCAGCTCTTGGGGTCAGTGGGGTTGCGGCTGGTGGCGGGTCTGACTGCAGGCCAAGGGCGGGTGCGGGCGGGATTCTGAGACCCTCCGGCCTGTGAGGCGCAGACGTCCCAGCCCCCCGAGAGGAGTGCGGTGGAGAAACAGCCTCCCAGGCAGCCGGGGTCCGCCCACCCGGCAGGAGGGTGACCCCAGGCACGCCCTGCCCGGACTGTGCCCGGGTGGCAGCAGATCCCGGGAACAGCGACGAGCCGGCAGCCAACGCCCAGATCTCGGAGACTCGGGGCCAAGGCCGCGCCCGGCAGCCCTGCCCGTGCCATGAGGTGCCCTCGGCTGCCCAGGGGGCACAGGTTGGGGCCGAGGGAGGCACGCAGCGCTGCTCAGAGACCCCAACACAGCCAGGGGCCTCAGCCTCCCGGCCCTGGCGGCGCCCCCCCCCCCCCACCGCGGGGCTGCCGGGCGGCTTGTGCGGGCGGGGGAGCAGCTGCTCGGCCTCCACCGTGACACCTCGGCGGGTGAGAAGGTCAGCTGTGACTCACGGCTGCGGGGAGCAGCGGGAGCATCAGAGGGAGGGAGCCCGGCTCAGCTGGGGGGCGGGGGGTGGTGGCGGGCAAGCTTGGGCCCTGAGACCTCGCGGGAAAGGGCCAGAGGGGAAGACCCGCCCGCAGGGAATGGAGGCCCGCCCGCCGGGGACCTGGGGCGGGGGCTGCAGGCTGGGCCTGAAATTCAGGGGTCTGGCCGCTGGTCGGGATCAGGGGATAGCGGCTTCCTGTGGCCCAAGAAGCCGCCCCAGCCGCAAGGCAGCGCAGGGGTGCCAGGAGACAGCACGGAGCCAACACGCGTCTGCAGGGTGGAAGCTGATACACATCTGCACGGTGCTGGGGCGGGTGCGTGTCTACACCGCGCGCCCGCACAGGGAGACAGCTTGGCCTTGACTCCCGCCCCTCTGGCACACGGTCACTTGGGTCAGAACCGCGTTCACCTTCTGCACAGACGGTGCCAAGGTTCAGGCATTGGGTCTCTGTATAACGCCAACTCCAGCCCTGATTCGGACCTCTACCTCCCCCTCCACGCCGCTCCCCCGAGCACTGGTTGGGGGGGCACGGCCCCTGAACACCCTCCCACCAAAACCAGAAGCTCTGAATTTCAGTCGTTAATGCCCGTGGAGGACGCGCGGCGGGGGAAGTGGCGGACACGACGGCGGGGGGAGCCAGCCGGCGTCCCTGCAGGCAGGCGCTGAAGTCAGAACTGGTTTCCTAAAAAAGTTCCAGAGCCCGGACCCCGCGCGGGGAGTGAGTGGATTTGTTTCTTTACACAGTCTATTAATAGAACATCAGTCTCTCCTCGTCCCACTAAATAAATGTCAAACAAACACTTAGAGAAGACCGGTTTGAGGGGGAGCCAGTGACTCGCCTGCCCAGACGTCCACATGTCTCAGGCTGGCCCCGCCGGGACGGGCTCCAGATGAGGGACGGCGCTTCCCGCCCTGCTGGCCCGGAGGCCGGGAGCAGGTGTCCGAGGCGGCCCGGCCCCCCTCCTTCCCGCCCAACTTGCCAGTCCCACGTCACAGGGCTCAGTGGCGCCCACTGCACCCCCCAGTTGTGCAACTGACTCCACTGTCTAGTTTGGGCTCATCTCGATGTCCCGCCAGAGAAACCCCCAGGCCGCGGCCGTGAGTCACACCCTGTCCCCAAACCTCCTTCCGTCGGTGGCTTTTCCTGTTCCCGGCCGGACACTCGGGGCTATCAGGGGCTCCAGATGGCGGGCTCGGGGCTCCAGCACCCACGGCGCTTCCGAGACCAGGCAGCACCCAGCCGTGCCCAGCACTGTGCCCGCGGCTGCAGGGATGCTCCGTCACTCAGACGGCTGGCGCTGGGCTGCGTCTCCGAGTGGCGCCCTTTCCGGCCCCTCGGGGAATGTGCTCAGTGCTCCCGGCTCCTCCCCCCACCCCTGCCTTTCCCCTGGGCGGCAGCCACGCGGGAGATCCTGGTGCTCGCAGGCTCTTGACTGCATGCAGTGGCCGCTTGGAGCAGTGCCACGGGTGGGACAGCACCGGGACCCAGCTCGGAGCTCAGAAGGGCCGGGCCGGTGTCCTGCCCTGAGCTAGCCCTGGGCCCCTCCAGACTCTTCTGTTTTCGTTCTTCCTTTTCTTTCTTTTTCGGTTTTTTTTTTTTTGGGGGGGGATGTGCGTGTGTGTGTGCATGCTTGTGCATGTGTGCATGCTTGTATATGTGTGTGAGCTTGTGCATGTGCATGTGTGCATGCTTGTGTGTGTGTATGCACGTGTGTGCATATGTGCATATGTGTGCATATGTGCATGCGCGTGTGCACGTGTGTGTGTGTGTGTGTGTGTGTGCAGGGCTTACTCCTGGCTCTGTGCTCAGGGATCACCCTGGAAACGCTCGGCCTGTGGTGCCTTGGGGCCGGAGCAGGTCAGCCCGCACCCGATCTGCCTGGTTATCTTCCCATCTCACACCTCGTTTGGGTTTTGTTTGGGTTTGGGGGAGACCAGCCTCTGCCTGCTGCACGAAGAGCATCTCGGCCTCCGTGCTCTCGGCCCCCGGCCAGCCCATCTTTAGTAAGACGCCGGGGTCTCTGCACCGCTGAAAGGGGGCAGGTGAAACGGGTTCTCTCTTGTCCCTGGTCTGGTCACCTGGTTTCTCCACCCAGAGGCCAGTTTCATCCCCTGCCTGACCCCCAGTTTCTTCATGGGGGGGGTGCCAGCATCTGTCACGCAGTTCTACCATGTGGCACAGGGGACCCCAGTGGAGGACAGGGGCACCGGGACCCCCTTCCCGAGGGAGAGTGCCCCCCGTCTGCCCCCACCCCCCAAGCGTGAGCCACACAAGCACTGAGTCACGGCCCGCTCTGGGCACCCCACACCAGCAGGGCCTGTTGGCGGAGGCCCTTGCCCCCTCCCCTTCTGGAACCTTCTCCGCCTTCTCAACAGACCCTCTTTAGGGCTGGGGCTGCCTCTCACCAAGCCCAGCCGGCTGGGGGCAGCGAGAAGCCTCCGGGAGCCCTGGGTGGGACCGACTCCCGGGCACAGGCTCTGTGGCGCCCGAGTCACAGGCCAGGGGCCAGACGGGGGCAGCTGCCGCCCAGAGCCCGCAAAAGCTCCCCGGGAGGAAAGCAGCGGGGAAATTCTTAGCGGCAGCAGTTGGTAGCATTATGTAAAATCCCAAGCCCACAAAAATATCATTTGGATGATAAAAAGTTAAATTTAGCTCGGTACAGAGTGACTAATACTATGAGGGGAGGCAGCACCCAGTTGCCAGGAGCCGATACAGCTGCTCCCAGAGCTTCTGACAAGCCTCGGCCGCGCAACAGCGGTTATGTAAGACGCGCCCGTGCGCCCCTCCCCCGCGGGCTGGACGGTGGGTCCAGCTTGGCTTCTCTGGGTGAGCCGGCGCCGGCCTCACAGATGGTGGGGGAGGGGCCAGGCTGTGCGAGGGGGGGCCCAGCCCCTCTGCCCAGGCCCTTCCCAGGCTGGTGGTGGCAGGCAGCTGCTCTGGGGGTGCCCATGAGCCTGGGCCTTGTGGACCCCGACCCTGGAGTCCGGCCTGACCCGGGTACCTGCTTTCACCTAGGAACTGAGAAAGGCCTGGCTGAGAACTGGTGACAAAGACGCATGTGCATGTGTGTGTGAGAGAGCACGTGAATGTGTGCGCATGTGTGTGCACGTATGTGCTTGTACATGTGTGAGGGTGTGTGTGCATGCAAGTGTGTGCATACATGGCTGTGCATGTGTGTACGTGTGCATATGCGTGCATGTGTTGTGTGTACGTGGGGTGCATGTGTGCTTGCATGTGTGTGCACATGTGCATGCTTGCATATCTGCATATGTGTTGTATGTGTGAGTACATGTGTGTGCATGTGATATATGTGTACATGTGTGAGTGCATGTGTGTGGAGTGCATGTGTGTGCATGTATGTATATGCAAGTGCGTATGTGTATGTGTTGCATGTGCATACATGTGCGCATGTGTGAGTGCATGTACTTGTGTGTGCTTGTGAGCACATGTACATGAGTGTGTGAGCACAGGTGTGTGTGCGTGCAAGTGCATGTGTGTGTGTGTGTGTGTGAGTTCATGTGTGTGTGTGTGAGCACGCCCACACTGCTAGGAATGGACCCGTGGCCTCACACAGGCCACCCCCGCAGCCTGTCCACAGGAGCCGAGGGTGGAAGCAGGGCCCCTGGGTTGCGGCGTGCAGCCAGGCCTGAGGGGAAGGGGTGCTGAGGCTGGGTCTCAGGCGCAGAGCAGAGGCGGGCCCGGGGCCCCAAGCCCTGCAGAGTCAGAGAGAGGACGGTGGGGCCTGGGGCGGCAGAGACGCATGCTCGAAAGAGGTGGGCAGGGCGCTCGGCTGCACCCCCCACCCCGTCCACCCAGCACAGGGGAGTGACCCCTGAGCACCCGAGGGGCGACCCCCCAGCCCAGGGGAAGACAGTTGGTGAAAGCGTCTGCACGTGCCGGGATGTCCCGGCCGACGTGCAGAGGGAAGCCTTCACGCGGCTGCAGCTCACGGGGAACAGAGGCAGCGGGCGGGAGGCCGGCAGAGCGAGCCCCGGGGAAGCCGCCCCTGCTCTTCTGTCCAGGAGCAGCTGGACGGTGCCCCCGCCCCCACCCGCCCCGCGACCGCCTACGGGCTCACGCTGGCACCAGGGAAGCTTCCAGATGAGGGCCACTCGGTCACTGGCCCTTCCGCAGTGGATACAGGTGTCAGCGGCTCCCTGGGCGCCCTGCGGGAGCCTGGGCAGAGGGGACGAGGCTGGAGCGGCCCGGCCGCATCTCTGCCCCGACTCCCACGACAGCAACGCTGGGAGCTGAGACCCCGGCACGGCCCGGCCCGGCACGGCACGGCCCGGCACTACTCCCTCATCCCAGGGGCGCCCTGAGGCCCGTCCTCACGCACCAGCTGGGCCCCGGGCGCCCCGAGCCCTCTCGCCCTCTGCTCACCAGGGCCCTCCTGGCCCACTCCGTGCCCATCTCCATGCCCACCTTCCTGCCCGTCTCCACGCCCACCTCTATGCAACCTCCATGCCCGCCTCCGTGCCTGCCTCCCCGCACGTGGTGATGCGGGAAACGTTCCAGCCCCAGGGGCTGTCTAGACCTTGTGGCTGCAGGGGGTGCCCGGCCAGCTCAGACACACTGGGAGGGTCGCGGGTCCCACCAGGCGCTGCACCCCGGGGGCCCCGCTGCGGGGGGGCTGAGACCCTGTCCCTCAGGGCCTCGGGCCCCGCGTGGGGTGCAGTCTCAGCCTCTCCCCCGGGGGCCCTTCTCCCCCTCCCGCGCCCCAGACTGCTTGCTCCACCACCCGCACATGATTTCTTCCCCAGGGGTGACGTTAATATATCATTTTCCCTTTTTAATTCAGGGTGCTGGGCGGGTGGTTTTATTATTATTTTCTTAATTTTAGTAAAAGCAAAAAAGTTCCACCGGGAGCCTGTTCTAAAGTAGCAATTTTCTTAATGGGAAGCAAACGCTAGCCGCCCACAGGGAGCGTCAGCGGATCGGGCCGTGGGGACGGCAGCGCCCCGGGGCCGGGCTGGGCTGTGCGGAGGGCGCACTGCGCCCCACCAGGCTCCCGCGCTGCTCGCAGCTGGGCTCCCGCGGTCCCACCCGTCACCGTGTCTGTGCACGGGGCCTGGGGTCCAGCTGTGAAGCGGCAGAGGCGGCGGCGGGAGCCGGGGCGCCTTCTCCTGCCACGGTGACGGCCACCACCACCGTCAGCCCCCGCTGTCACCAGCACTGGCAGAGCCACGGGACTGCCACCACCACCGGCGCCACCGAGAGCCGTCATGGCCGCCCAGAGGGAAGGCGCCTTCAACAACAGACCCCAGCTCAGCACAGACCTCCCGCACGGGCGGCCCTGAGGGTGCTCCCAGAACCACACACACACACACACACACACACACTCACACACTCACACACACACACACTCACACACTCACACACACTCACATTCATACACACTCACATTCACACGCTCACATTCACACCCATACCGGCACACACACTCCCATTCACTCACACTCATACCCACACACACTCACAACCACTCACACACACTCACATACTCACAACCACTCACACACACTCACACTCACACCCACTCACACACTCACACTCACATTCACACGCTCACATTCACACCCATACAGGCACACACTCACATTCACTCACACTCACACACTCACACACACTCACATTCATACACACTCACATTCACACGCTCACATTCACACCCACACACGCTCACATTCACTCACACTCATACCCACACACACTCACACACACTCACATTGACACCCATACAGGCACACACACTCACATTCACTCACACTCATACCCACACACACTCACAACCACTCACACACACTCACATACACTCACAACCACTCACGCACACACACTCACACACACATACAGTCACATACTCACTCACAACCACTCACACTCACACACACATACACAGCGGCTCCCCACTCTGCCCCAGGTCCCTGGAAGGTCAGGAACGGCGACCCCTGAGAAACCAACGCCCGTGCGGATGCAGGAGCCATGAAACACGCGCAGCCGGGCACCAGGTGCCTCCTGAGGACATCCGGTCCCGGGACACGAGCTCCAGGCGGCCAGCAGGTGCCTGCAGCATCTCAGGGGCTGCCTGGGCCCCCGGGCTCCCGCCCCTGAAGCAACCTTCTGGCCCCAGATGCCACGGCCTGGGGGGGCTCAGGAGGCCTCCAGGCGCCTGCTCGCCCCCGCCCTGGGGTCGAGGGCCCCAGGATGAGGGTCCCTGGGGTAAGGGCCCTGGGGTGGCCCCTGGGGTGAGGGTCCCTGCGGTGGGCCCTGGGGTGAGGGCCCTGGGGTGAGGGCCCTGGGGTGGTCCCTGGGTGAGGGTCCCTGGGGTGAGGTCCCTGGGGTGGTCCCTGGGTGAGGGTCCCTGGGGTGAGGTCCCTGGGGTGGTCCCTGGGGTGGTCTCTGGGGTGAGGTCCCTGGGGTGGTCCCTGGGGTGAGGGCCCTGGGGTGGTCCCTGGGGTGAGGTCCCTGGGGTGGTCCCTGGGGTGGTCCCTGGGGTGGTCCCTGGGGTGAGGGCCCTGGGGTGGTCCTTGGGGTGGGCCCTGGGGTGAGAGTCCCTGGGGTGAGGTCCCTGGGGTGGTCCCTGGGGTGAGGGCCCTGGGGTGGTCTCTGGGGTGGTCCCTGGGGTGAGGTCCCTGGGGTGGTCCTTGGGGTGGGCCCTGGGGTAAGAGTCCCTGGGGTGAGGTCCCTGGGGTGGTCCCTGGGGTGAGGGCCGTGGGGTGGTCCCTGGGGTGGTCCCTGGGGTGGTGGTCCCTGGGGTGGGCCCTGGGGTGGGCCCTGGGGTGGGCCCTGGGGTGAGCCCTGGGGTGAGGGTCCCTGGGGTGGTCCCTGGGGTGAGGTCCCTGGGGTGGGCCCTGGGGTGAGGGTCCCTGGAGTGGGCCCTGGGGTGGTCCCTGGGGTGGGCCCTGGGGTGAGGGCCGTGGGGTGAGGGCCACACACTGCAGAGCTGCATACCCGCCTCAGGCCCGCCCCCCCACCCGGGAGCGGGGCACAGGCATGCGGGTTTCAGGTGTGTGGACTCGGTTGCAGGGAGCTTGCTGAACACACGTGCCCTCACACACGCATGCATGCACATATGCACTCACACGTGTGCACGCACGCTGCCAAGCGACAGACGAGGGCGGAGTCCTACATCTGGGCGGCAGTTCTGCGGTTTGGCCGCCCTGCGCCCGGCCCGCGGGCCAGCCCTCTGCCGGCTCCTCCGCCCGCGGTGACGCCCGTCCTGCGGGCTCCACACCAACCCCGCCGCGCCGCGGGTCCTTGGAACTCCCAAGGCCTGCGAGGAAGCCCTAAATCTTGTGTGTGTGATGGGGGGGGTCTGCGATTTGCTGAGTCGCACTAGTGGGTGTGGCCAGGGCGGCCCCAGGGCAGAGCGGGACCCGCCAGGCTCGGTCGCACCCCACAGGCCACCCCGAGGTGCCACCCAAGTGTCCGAGCACTGCAGCTGGAGCGCGGTGTCTGTGGCGGCCCGTGCCTAGGAGGTGGGAGGGCGAGGAGGCGGCGGGGGGGGGGTCGTGTAATAAACGGTGCCACCCCAGAAGGCCAGCGTGTCGCAGAGGGCGCCAGGGCTAAGCCTCTGTTGGCGAGAGCGGCCAGCGCAGGGGACAGCTGGGCGCCGGGCGTGGCTGGGCCAGGAGCCAACCCCCGAGGGGAGCGGCAGAGAACCGCGGGGATGTCTGCACCGCCCCTCCACGGGGTGCGGGAGCAGGGCCCCTCGGAGGCAGGGGGTCACACAGACGGTCCGGCTGGGCCCAGCGGCTTCGGGCCAGGACCCGGCTCCCGCGGGCCTCAGGGGCGGCTCCTCAGCGGCCAGCGGAAGCCATCTCCGCCCAGGAGGCCTCGGGCAGCGGAGGACAGTGACCAGCCGAGGAAGGAAGCTGCAGGATGGGGCATCCCCGCGGGGTGGGCTGGGCTGGGGGGAGGGGTGCCAGGCCCGTGTGCCCCCAGGTGCCCTTCCTGGAAGCAGGCGGGAAGGTCAGAGCCAGGGGCCTGAGGCGGGTGGCAGCAGCCGGCGGGGGGGGCACCCCCAAAGCGGGGACTAAGGCACAGGCCTGACCCTCAGCTCCACACACGGACTCGGGCGGGAAGCGGCCCCGCTCCCGGGCAGTGGGCACTGGCTCCCGGGTCCCTCCCACCCCTCACCTGGCCCTCACCTGCCCCACCTCCTAGGAAGCCCCCCACACCTCTGCCGGGGACCCTGAGCTCCCTGGGCGGGCCGAGCCCGGCTCTGGCAGGTGAGCAAACAAGATCCGGGGGAGCGAGCGGGTCTGCGCCCCAGGCCGGGGCCCCGCGAGGCAGCTGTGGACGCAGGCCCGGGCCTCCGGCCACTGCCCTTTGGAAACGTGTTTATCTTTCCACTGCAGGACCGCGGCCGCCAAAGGACAAGCCGCCAGGCGCACGGCCGGAGACGGACGTCAGCGTGGAGCGGGGACACGTCGGGGCCAGTGTGCAGGGGGGTGGGGGCACGTCGGGGTCAGTGTGGAGCGGGGGCACGTCGGGGTGATCCGCCACCTCTGGCTCCTGGGCGGTGCCCCCCAGCTTTCCCCGCCCTCGGCGCCCTTTCGGGAGGTGGTGTCCAGCACGGAGAGGCAAGCTCTGCGCTGCCCCGTCCACCTCCGCTCTGCTCGATGGCCGAGCCTGAGGCCCAGTGCTGTCCACTGCAGCCCGGCCACACTGGCCCTGCGGGCGGTGCCTGGACAGGAGGGAGCCCGGGAGGTGGTGTCGGGAGCAGCCCTGGGCGGCTTCCCTGATCTGGACAGTGGGAAGGGCGGCCCCTCGCCAGCACCGCCCAGGAGCGGCCGCGACACTTTTCTTTGCGCCCGTCCGTCCCGCCAGAACACGAGCAAGAAAGACCAAGCGGGCTTGGTGCCCCAGCCACCGCCGCCTGGCCCGACGTGCTCCCTGACCCGGTGCTGAGGGGCAGAGCGGGGCCGAGAGCCCCGGCACTAGAGGGGCTGCCCTGAGCCCCGTCCCGGAGAAGCGGACCCTCTCCCTCCTGGGCCCCCTCCATCTCCATGGCGACGCATCCCAGGCTGAAGCTAAAAATAAAGCTGCACCTCCAGAACACCCGCCCCCGTCCGCGGAGACCCACGCGCAGGGCAGGGGGACTCTGCAGAGACCACCTGCCCCGCCCACCCAGGGCCGCCCGTCCAGGGCTGCCAGCGGCTCACTGAGGCTCCCTGACCCCCGAGCCTGTCCGTGCTCAGCCCCGAGTCCCCACCCCGGGGCAGGGGGCGGGTGGCGGGCGCTGGCCCGCGGCTCTCCTGGGCTGTCCCAGAAGCCCGCAGCGGCCACACCTGACCCACAGGAGCCCCCAGCTGTCTCTCCGTGACCTTGGGCGGGTCACCGGGCCGCAGCTTCTCTCCTCAGCATAACCCAGCTCCAATTATTAAGTAAATTATGCCCGGTTTTAAACGGCCCGAAAGATCCTCGGTGGAGCGCGGCGAGCGCGGCTCCATTACTCACCCGGCGCGAGTTAATAATTAAGCAGCCCTAATTGGCGGCCGCGGAACCGCTCCGAGCAGCTTCCTGGCACCGCTGCCCGTGCCAGCGGCCGGCGAGAATGGATTTCCTAAGTCAGCACCGGGGCTAATTCACATCGAACGTTAATTAGCCTAATGAAGGCAAGTGCGACACGCAGGATTCTGCCCTGACTCAGCCGCCCGCCCGCCGCGATGCCGCCCGGGCCCCTGGGGGCCCCTCCTGGCACCCCGCAAGGAAGGAGCCACAGTGGGGGTCTCGGGTCCTTGGGGAGGGAAGCGGGACTGCGGGACTCACACAGGCCGCAGGCACGCGGGTGGGACGGAGCCAGCGGAGGGGCAGGGCAGATGCCATCGCCCCCCTCGACCGGCCTGAAACAGGTCTGGGCCCTCGGGCGAGCGCAGGACGTGAGGGGGGCCCAGGGGGTCGGCTCCGGGGGGGCCTGTGCAGCCGGAGACCCACCACCTGGACAGCAAGAGTGGGGTGCCCGGGGGCCTGCGGGGGCCTCAGCACTGAGAGGGGAGCAGGGGTCCGAGTGGGCAGTGGGGGGCCTGGGCGAGCGAGAAGGTCCCAGTGGGGGCAGCGTGTCCCGGGGAGCACGCGGTTCTCAGGGCAGTCAGGGCCATGGTGCCTGCCTGGTGAGCACCAGGCCGGGAGCTCCGTCCCGGGTCCACCCACGTGGGCCCCCAGAGTGCCAGCGTGTCCAGCCCGCGTCCTCACACAGACCGAAAGGAAAGGGGCCCGTCACGTCTGTCCTAACACACACCCGTCCCTTGGGGCCGGGCAGCCTCGCACCCCTCTCCGTGCACACGTACGTGTGTGTGTGTGCATGTGCACGCACATGCATGAAGAACCAATGGGGGCCCTGAACTCAGGCCCCCTCGAGCCCTGGTGGCAGAGGGGGCCCCAACACGTGGGTTACGGCCCCGTGAGCCAGGGCACACAGAGCAGCGTCACGGAACGGGGAGAGAATCCCGGCCTCCCCCCTACCCCCGCCGTGAAAGGGCCGAGGTGCCCCTAATGCCTGCACGGGGACCCGGACACAGGGCGGTTCTCAGGGTTCCCCGAATCGAGGAGTGGCCCAGCAGGTGCATTCCTGGGGGTCTGGCCACATCCACGCCTCAGCTTCCTCCCCGGAGACCGGGCACGGCTGCTGCCTCAGTGGCCAGTGGGGTCCACGCATCCAACCAAGGGCGACACCCCGGACCCTCCCTCACTGCATCAGGGCGGCAGTGGGGACGCATGCTCCCCCTCCCCCGCCCGAGGGCAGCAGGACGGATCAGGGCGCCCCGGGTCTGGAGGGGGCTGTCTTCTGCAGCCACCGGTCAGCTCAGGGAGAGGGTCTCGGGCCCTTCCCTTCAGAGGACGGAAGGATGGCGCCCAGGGCTGGCAGGACGGTGGAGAAAGAGCCACACCGCAGCCAGCACACCCGAATCAAGAAGAGACGGAGGCGTTCGGTCAGCCGCCCGGAGCCCGCGGGGACCCGAAGGCCTTTCTCCAGTTACCCAAGAGAGAAACTAATTGCAGAAATGTTTGGGTTTTCTCCCACTTATGGAAGAGGAAGGAGGAGGGGGGCGGGTGGCAAAAAAAAAAAAGGAGTGAAAAGTCAACAGAAAGTTTTACCAAGAGCCAAGAAAAGCAATTAAAGGGCCTCGGGCATGACAGTGGCGGGGGTTGGGCCCATGGAGCCAGCCGGGCACTTGCCCTGGGCCGAGTGCCACCCCCCCCCCGGGAGGGAACACCGGCAGCGCCAGCACTCACCCTGCAGGCCGGCCTCTCCCTCCCGGGGCTGGGCCGAGCACTCACTGGGCACTGGGGGGCGGGGGGCAGGGACCTTAGGGAAGAGCTGGGGAACCCTGGGGACGTGGACGAAGCAGCCCCTCTGCCCGGGCAGGCATGGGGCTGTCCAGCACACACAGTCCCCATGCCCGGACCCCACACGCGCCAGAGGGACCCAGCCCCAGGAGGGTCAGGCCGCGTCTGCCGCTGGCCGCCCGGCCCGGGCCAGGGGTCGTGTCTGGTCAGAGGTCGGGTTAGAGGGGAGCACTGCAGGGCTGAGCTCAACACCACGACGGTGCAATTCCAGCCCAGCACGGCCGCAAGGCTGCAGACCCATCTCCGGAGCTGCTCCGGCCCCCAGGACCCCCAGGCTCTGCCCCCCGCGCCCCACCCCTTCCCAGGAACAGGACGGGCCCAGGGAAACTGAGGCCACGGGCCTGGGGAGCGGCTGACACGCCCGCAGGGAGCCGGCCTCTGGGCACTGCCCTCCTTGTCCTTGGCAAGGGCAGCTGCCCACGTGAGCCTTCTCTTCAGGGAGCCCGGCTGCCCTGGTGCAAGGAGGCCGGTTTGATTCCCGGCCCCGCCGAGTCCCGGGGGCAGAACCCGTGACGCTCGGCACGTGGAGCTGTGCAAGGTGCTCACGCTCGCCGCGCGGGGCAGCTCCCCACTGTTCTCTGACCGTGGGCCCCACGGCCAGTGCCCGAGTCTCCTGGTCTGGCCCCTTGTCTATGTTCCTCACTTGCAGCCCCCTTGGAGGGCTGGGCTGAAGAGGGGCAGCCCCCCGCCACACACGCACATGCACACGTGCTTGTGCACACGCAGACACATACAGACACACAGACACACAGACATGCACACGCGCACATGCACATGTGCTTGTGCACACGCACAGACACATACAGACATGCACATAAAGATACGCACACACATGCACACATGCACACGCACACATGCCCACACATATGCAGACACACAGATATGCACACACACAGGCACACACACAGACACACTCGCACATGTGCGCGCACACACACACACGCATCCCCACCAGGCTGAGCGGGGCTGGCTGTGGTCCCGTCACCCTGCAGAGAGGGAGCGTGACCAGCCCCGGGCCTGGTGCCCTGCCCCCCTCACCAGCGCTTCCTTCCTGCCCGCGCTGGGTCCCGAGAGACCGAGAGCACAGCAGGCAGGGCGGTTCGATCCCGGCACCCCAAGGGGTCCCCGAGCCCCGCCAGGAGTGGTTCCTGAGCACAGAGCCAGGAGTGAGCCCTGAGCCCCGCCGGGTGTGACCCCGTAAGAGAGGGGTCACAGGCTGCGGGCAGGCCTGGGGGGCAGCTCAGCCTGCACAGCTGAACCCTCTGCCCGAGGGCGTCTTCCCACCCCCTCTCCAGACCCCACCCCGGCGGGGACCGAGGCCCCTTCCACTGGGCCCAGTCCCGGGGGCACTACCTCAGGGCCCCTTGGCCGAAGCCCCAGGCAGTGGGATGCAGCAGACAGCCTGTGGGAGCACTGGAGGTCGAGCAGGTGGGGGGAGCCAGGGAGCAGGGCAGGGGGCTCCCCGGGCCACAGCCTCTGGCAGGAAGCGGGGACATGGGTCACACCGGCGTGCTACAGGTGGCTTCTCTGCAGCCCAGATGGGCGGGGAGCAGCAGGGCGCCTGCTCCCGGGGGCACTGCCCAGGGCCTGCCAGGCACGCAGCGAGGCCGGGCACGCTGCCCTCCGCTGCACCGGGCGGCGGCCTTGCTGTGGATCCGGGCGCGGGTCGGGGGCAGCTCACTTCGGGGCGCCTGGGGGGCGGCACGGGCTTGGCGGGCGCCCAGCGCCCTCGGGGCCCTCCCAGAGAGCGGCGGTGGCCCCGGCCTCCGCTCCCCGGGCAGCACACGGAGATCTCCAGGCTCCAGAAGTTTCCTCCTCTAATCGCTACAAGTAACGCGCGGCCCCCGGCCCTCCCCTCCCCTCCCCGGGGATGGCTCGGCTCAGAGCCGGGCAGAAAGGGGGAACTGCCCCCGCCAGTACATGTGCCTGGTTAAAAATAGTGCGGGAAGGAGGGAGGGCAGGGCTGGGCCCAGCTGCCGGGGGTGCAGACACCCTTGCCCGGGGCACCAGCCCCGGGGACACAAAGAGAGGCACTCGGGGCCCCGCTGTCCGGGCCTGGACCTTGGCTGCAGGGAGTCGAGTGCCAGGAGGCCCTGGGGAAGGGCCAGGCTCTGGGATGGGATGTCGGGGGACAGCAGAGCCCTTGTCTGTCTATTTGGGGGTCACACCTGGCGGTGCTTAAGGATCACTCCTGGTGGGACCACATGTGGTGTCGGGGACTGAAGCCAGTTGGCTGTGTGCAAGCAAGGCCCCCTGCTGGACCACTGACCGGCCCTGAGCTTGGTCCTCGGCGGGGCCTCACGAGGCGCTCTGGGCAGGGGTGGCACCCCACAACCCTGGGCCAGGCAGGGGTGCGGCCCTGCAGTGCCAGCCCAGCGCTCGGACCTACGGAAGCCTGGGCGTCACCCCTCTGGCACTCGGCCTGGCACCTGTCCTCAAGTTCTCCCCCACCTGACGTGCAGAGGAGCGGGTGGCCTGGGGCGCGGCGGGGAGGGAGGAGCCGGTGGGCTGGGGAGCGAGGTGGGGGGAGACGCGGAGCGCAGAGCCGGTCCCGACCCAGCCCGCGCACGGGTTCAAGCGGGCGCAGCATCTCCAGGGTAAACAGCCCGGGAGCAGCGGGCGCGGACTCGGACCCCCGACCAGCGCGGCCGGGGGCGGCGGAGGAGGCGGGGGGAGGGCGCAGGCAGGGGAGCCCGGGATGAAGGGAGCCCCCAGAAAGGTCGGCGCCCCCAGCAGCCCCCCGGAAGCTGCGGCCCGCAGCGCCCCGGGGTGACCGGCGGCCAGCGCGCGGGCAGAGCCGGGATGCCCGGCCTGGGGCCCCGCTGCCCGGCGCTGCCCGCGAGGCCCGGAGGACGCGGCCCGGGTCACACAGGAAGGAGAGTCGGGCGCCCGCGCGTCCTCCGGGGACACCGGCCCGGCCTGCGGCGCCCGCGCGGGGACCCGGCCCGGCCCCCCCCCGCCCGCGGGGTCCCGGCCCCCCACACCGCCCGCGAGGGTCCCCCGGCCCCGACTCACCGCCCCGCAGGCTCCGCCGTCCTCTCGGCCGCGCTGCGCCGCCGCCCCGGCCCGGCCGCCCGCGCCCCGCGCCCCGCGCCGCCGCCGCCAGCTGCGCCCGGACCCCGCGGACATGCCCCGGGCACGTGCGGGCTCCGGAGACGCGGCGGGGCCAGAGAAGCGCGGGGCCCGGCCCGCCCGCCCCGCATCCCAGCCCGCGGCCGCCGCGCCGCCTCCGCCAGCCGCGCCCCAGCAGCCGCCGGGGGGCGCCGCGGCCCGCCCCGCCCCGCGCCCGCCCCCGAGTCCGCGCCCCCGAGTCCCCGCGCCCCCGAGTCCCGCGTCCCCGCGCCCTGCGCCCCCGCGCCCCCGAGTCCCGCGCCCCCGAGTCCCGCGCCCCCGAGTCCCGCGTCCCCGCGCCCTGCGCCCCCGAGTCCCCGCGTCCTGCGCCCCCGCGTTCCCGCGCCCCCGGGTCCCCGCGCCCCCCGAGTCCCTGCGCCCTGCGCCCCCGCGTTTTCGCGCCCCCGAGTCCCCGCGTCCCCCGAGTCCCCGCGTCCTGCGTCCCCGCGCCCCCGAGTCCCGCGACCTCGAGTCCCCGAGTCCCCGCTCCCTGCGTTCCCTGAGTCCCCGCGTCCCCGAGTGCCCGCGTCCGCGTCCCCGTGTCCCCGCGCCCCCAGGCCAGGGCGCCCCCAGTCCCCGCGCCCGCGCCCCCGCGTCTGGCTGAGGGCAAAGGGGCTCCCCCGCGGTGGTTGTGCTCCACTCGCTTTGATAAAGCGCTTTGCGGTGAAACGACAGCAGTGGCCGCCCGTGACCACACACCCGCTGTGCCCGGGCCGGGACCTAAGGAGGCATTTCCAGACCGAGAGAAGTCAGGCGCGGCTGGGCAGGGGCACCCCTGGCAGACACCTGCTCTGGCTGCCCGGCAAAGGCACCCATCTGCCCAGAGAGCCCGGAACATGGCCCACTGGGCTGGGAGCCCCAACACCCCATTTGGGTCCCCTAAAACCGCGCCCCCCCAGGAGTGATCCCTAAGTCCTGAGCATCCCCAGAGGTGGACCAAAAACCAAATGTTACCAAAAAAAAAAAAAAAAACAAACCCAACCCAGTAGGGGGGCTGGAGTGATAGTACAACGGGTAGGGCGTTTGCCTTGCACACGACCAACCCGGGTTCGATTCCCAGTATCCCATATGGTCCCCTGAGCACTGCCAGGAGTAATTCCTGAGTGTAGAGCCAGGAATAACCCCTGTGTATTGCCAGATGTGACCCAAAAAGAAAAAAAAAACAACAGTAGTATCGGGGTGAGAGCTATAGTACAGTAGGCAGGGACTTGCGCGCGGCTGACCCGGGTTCGATTGATTCCCAGCATCTCATAGGGTCCCCTGAGCACTGCCAGGAGTAATTCCTGGGTGCAGAGCCAGGAGAAACCCCTGAGTATCGCCGGGTGTGACCCAAAAAGCAAAATAATAATAAAAAAGTATTGATGAGTCAACACTGAACCCTCAACCCTCTCCTCCACCCCCGGGGGCCCCTAACCTGCTTTCCAGGGCACTGCTGGAGCCCCAGTGAGAGCCCACCCTGACGGCTGCAGGAAGCCCCCCCACCTCTGCTGGTACAAATCACCACTTCATCACCACGAGACAACCTGGGTGCAGAGACATTTATTGATCAAGTGCCTGGGCAGGGAGGGCAGGGGCCCTGCTCCCGTGAGCGGTCTCGCCGGGAACAAGCGGCATAGAAAAGGCTTCTTCTCTTCACATGATGGGTCACTGTCACAGTGACAGGTGCAGGCCTATGGCTTGATTCCTCCTGAGACGACCCTGGAACTATACGCCAGAAGGGAAAGGCGTGCACGGGACACAGGATACTGACGGTTTATACCCCCATGAAGCGGCCACGGGAACCGTGTCGAGACAGTGCAGGAAGCTATTTCCTGCAAAACTTGCACAGTAAAATAAGCTCCATCAGATCCTACGAATCCCAGCACAAGACGCGCTCGCTCGGGACCAGGGTCGGGCCACCGGGAGGGTTCTGCAGAGCGCAGCCATGCCGTTTCTCGGTTTGTTTTTTTAAAGCTTCTTAAAGACTCGCAGCATCTGTGGCTCATTAAAATTTAGTAAAAACTGTCTTTAAGGTATCTAAAAAGGCAAATAAATGTCTCTATTCCCCACATAACTTAAGCACGGAGTTCAGAGTCCGAAGCGCTGAGCCAGGAAGGGGCACACATTTTGGTGATCGGCCTAAGAACTCAGGAGCGGGGCAGGCCCACGGGCCACCCCAGGAGGGGCCTAATTAGGGGAACAGTCAAAGGAGCAATTATCTTGATTACACTGGCAATACCTTTGAGGAAAACAACCTATGTTTATATCAAATAACCCCTATCACCCATCTTATTGAGATCAAAGTGCCTTCTGAACTTACACTCAAGAGATTATTTTGTCATTAAAAGAAAAAAAAACTCACGTCAGAGGGAAGCTCATTTAACCTCCACAATAAGCACCTCAGAGCGGTGGGCAGGAACGCCTCGGGCCGCGTCCAGGCCCTCTCTGGCCACCACCTGCCTATGACAAAACAGAACGCCGAGCTGCGACTTCAAAGCCCGGTCAGCTCCGGCAAAGGGAGCCATTCCCTGTCCACTGGGCTGCACTGACCGGGCACGCAGTGCCCAAGCTCTCCGGCGTGGAAGGGCCTTTTCCTTTCAGCCACTCACTGCACTCCTCCCAGCCCTGCAGACAGCATGGAGCTCCACCTGCTATGGCTTCAACTGGCAAGTTTGAGTTTCCACAGGGCTCTGAAGGGGAGGGTGTGACAGGTGCAGGGGAGAGGGGGGACAGGTGTGGGATGTGCAGAGGTGGGGCAAGTGTAGGGGAGAGGCATGGCAGGAGCAAGGGAGAGAATGAGCAGGTGCAGGGGAGAGGTGGGACAGGGCAAGAACGGGATGTGTAGAAGCAGGGCAGGTGCAGGGGAGAGGTGGGACAGGGCAAGAACGGGATGTGTAGAAGCAGGGCAAGTGCAGGGGAGAGGGGGACAGTTGTAGGGGTGAGGCGGGCAGGTGCAGGGGAGAGGTGGGACGGGGCAGGTGCGGGATGTGTAGAAGCAAGGCAGGTGCAGGGGAGAGGGGCAGGTGCAGGGGAGAGGAGAGGCAGGTGCAGAGGAGAGGGGACAGTTACAGGGGTAAGGTGGGGCAGGTGCAGGGGAGGCGAGCCGAGGAAGGTGTGGGACGTGGAGGGGGGCTGGGGCCTGAGAAGGTTCAGGATCAGGCTCTGGGGACTCCAGAGTGGCTTTTCACTGACTGACCCTGCGGCTGGGGTCAGCACAGAGAAGACGGAAGGTATTGCCCTCCCTGGGGTCACCGGCTTGAGACCCGGCCCCTTCCTGCATGCACCTGGGGTTGTTTTTAATTCAAGTGCTCCAGAGTCCGGCATGACCAAAGGCTGCCAAAAGGGTTTTCCTTGGCATCTCTGTTCACAGGTAGGAAAGAATGTTAACAAAATGACTCCAACACCAAAGCACATGTAGAGTCTAGGAGAGGCCGATGTTCTGACAGGCCTTAATATTCTCGAAACAAGCCAATACAGAGGACTAAGAAGTCACATTCTCGGGGCTGGAGCAATAGCACAGCGGGTAGGGCGTTTGCCTTGCATGCAGCCGACTCGGGTTCGATTCCCAGCATCCCACATGTCCCCTGAGCACCGCCAGGAGTAGGAGGTAACCCCTGTGCATTGCCGGGTGTGACCCAAAAAGCAAAAAAAAAAAGAACTTTACAATCCAGAGAGAAACGCTATCCTGATAAAGGAGTTTTCAGCGTGTACAGGACAGGGACTCCTGCTGGCAGCCGTCTCTCTAAGGCGGGCGGGCGTGAGAGCTAAGCCCGGGACTGTTTCCTCACCAGGAGACTGGGGCAGGGGTGAGGAGGTGAGGAAATGCGGGAAGACACTGAGAATAAAGGCACTTGCTGCTCTGCTGGTCCTGGTCTGACCCTGGGAGGCTGGAGCTGGCCAGGCCCAGGGGCGCGGTCCAGGGCCCGAGGCCCGAGGGCGCAGCCGCACATCACACCCGTGTGTCCTCAGAGGCGTGGAGGTGCGGCCGGGAGGGCGGCCGGGCAGGGGAGCGGGCGACAGGGGCGCTTCTCAGCCTCAGCCGCCGTCGGTCGCTGTCCCGCGCTGGCCTCCGCTGGCCTCTCCCCGGCTCCGTCAGAGGCCCAGCCTGCTTTGCTCCTGACGATGGTTTCGAGGGAACAACTCGGGTTTCCCACGTGGTCTCAGAGTCCCGGGACCCGGGAGCTCTGACAGCCGCATCAGGTGCCCTTCTAACGGCCCCCCTAGGACAAACGTGTCCCCAAAATCACATTATCGTTTATTTTTAAAAGCCTCAACACAAATAGAATTCAAGGTATAATGTGGTCACGCTGCATTCACATGTATTACTCTACCGGCAGGGACCTGTCTGTGAGCGCCGAGTTTTTAAAAAGTAATTTCCAATGTGGAACAAACTTACAAAACGGGTGTGCAAAGTTCACTGTAAAAGGGGAATACTTTAAGAAACAAGCTACCTTCTCTGTTTACACTCCCTTACTCTTAATATAAACTGGAGACTTATACTATTTTAAAATAACACTTTTTAAATAGTAAAATATACAAGAGATTCCTGAGCATAACAAAAATATCTTGAAAATATGTGGCCATCTGAAGTATAAAACAGCAAGTGTAAGGACAGCGTGATGTAAAACTACCATTTGAAGGCTTATAAACGGTACAAAATAGTTTACGTCTTTTCTGAGTGCATAATTATATGTTAGTGCAAACAAAAACATCTTAAAATTTAATGGCAACAAATCTCAGAGATTTGCACAGGTGCGCAGGACGTGGCATTTCTTTAACGTCATCCGGATGGAGCCCAGCTCTCGGTTGACCCTCTCCAGCCGCTCCTCCAAGGCCTCCTGGGTGGGGAGATGGAAACACTTCGTTAGAATCCCGCAGCAGGTCCCAGCTCCACAAGCGCCACCAAACTGGCCTTGCGTTCGGCAAAAGCACAAGCACAAGTGGCGAACATCCTTCCCCCCTTCCTTCCCGCAGCGGCTGGGCTGAGCCCGGGGTCACACACACACACAGACTCCGGGGGAGCGTCCCGGCCCGGAGAGAGAGCGGGAGTGCGCGGGCAGGACCCAGTGGGTAGGCTTGGCCTTGGCACCGGCTCAATCCCTGGCACTGCGAGATCCCGAGAACGCCAGGCGTGACCTCTGAGCACCACACTGGGAGTCCCGAGCACTGCCAAGATGTGGCTCGACTCCTGGCCCCAACAAAAGAAAAGTTTCCACTGAACTTTCTTGTTACGAAACAGGCCCTGACATCTTAAGCCACTTTGCAACACTCCATCATACGCGCCAGAGTTAAACAATTATCTTTTCATCTAAATTCGGGTTGTCTGGAACTTGGACTCCTGTAAACAACGGTGCGTGGTTCCAAACATATCTCTTTGCTCCTATAAACATCACGTTAGGAAGCTTCCCAGCAGAAAGACGGGCGGGCCACAGACAGGCCGACCTCGGAGCTCTGGCCCCACTCTCGTGGCATTCCATAAACAACTCTCCTCCCAGGAGCCGCACCAACAGGCCGGCGGGGAGGGCGTGTGCCCTGCGTTCAACTGACCAGGGTTTGATCCCGGCATTCCATCAGCTCCCCAGAAACTGCCAGGGGTGACCCCTGAGACAAAGCCATCAGGAAGCCTTAGCACCACTGGGTGTGGCTCAAAACAAAACAAACACCCCCCAAAAACACCAAATTTTTATTTTTTGTTTGTTTTCTTTGGGCGACACATCGGTGCTCAGGGGTCACTCCTGACCATGTGGGAGCAGGGGACTGAGTCTGGGTCAGCCTCGAGCTAGACAAGCACCCTGCCTGCCCCACTCTCTGCCTGGCCCCACAATTTCCCTTCCACTGGTGGTGATGAGAACGGACTCCCAGCCCGAGAACGATTCCTTCAGAAACACCAGCCTGGGCTGGAGAGGGGCGGTCAAGGCGCATCTCAGGAGTAGGAGGTAACCCTAAAAACATGAATGCCCTAAAAACATGAAATCAGGGGCTGGAGCGATAGCACAGCGGGTAGGGCGTTTGCCTTGCACGCGGCCAACCCGGGTTCGAATCCCAGCATCCCATATGGTCCCTGAGCACTGCCAGGAGTAATTCCTGAGTGCAGAGCCAGGAGTAACCCCTGTGCATCGACAGGTGTGATCCAAAAAGCAAAAAAAAACCAAAACCAAAAACAAAAAAAAACCCATGAAATCAAACAAAATAAAAATACCTGCGTTGGGGGCTGGAGAGCCCAGCGGGCAGTCACTCTCTTGCACACCGCTGGCCTGGGTCCCGTCCGGCAGCCCAGATGGCTCCCCAGCCCTCCCGGGAGGAAGGCCTGAGACCACTGGGCTCGGTCCCAAAGCAAAGCAAAATGAACCAAGCACACCACCACGCCTGCCCCGGGCAGGGCAACAGCTCGGGGTTAGGGACTCGCCTCGGGTGGCAGACCCGGGCCAAACGCTGCCAGGAGTAGCCCCTGAGCACCAAAAAGGTGCGGCCCAACAACCCCCCAAAACTAGGTGAAGAGCTGCCAGGGACTGGGATGACAGTCAGTCCCTGCACACCCCAACGCCAGCCGCTGTCCCGGGGCCAACACCAGCCGCTGTCCGGGGCCCAGGCCCGAGCCCCACGCCAGGGCCTGCTGCCAGGGCAGCGCTGCAGGCCTGCAGTTCCCCTTCTTCATGACACGCCTCCCGCCACTGTCACCATTTGGAAATGAGACGCCTCTGAGTATCTTTCACTAGTGACGCATAAGCATTTTTCAACTTTTTTGCCCATTTTTACTTTACTTACTAAATTTTCTTGGCCCTTTTCTGCTGCCATTTAAACAAATACTGGACCAGAATAGCTCTGATATAAACAGAAACTCCTGCCCTGGGAAATTTATTTTGCATGCTGTTATCATAGTAAAAAAAAATGTATTAAGCAGACGTTTCAAGAGATTGATATTGTGTCAGAGTAGCCACAAGTTTTCATTCCTCTTTTCCAGTGAACTCTTTCCTTCTTATTTTTGGTTTCTGGGCCACACCCGGCAGTGCTCAGGGTTTACTCCCAGCTCTGTGCTCTCACTCCTGGTGGGCTCAGGGCGCCTCTGGGGTACTGGGAATTGAACCCAGCCAGCCACACGCAAGGCAGATGCCCTCGCCGCTGTACTAGCGCCCCAGGCCCATCCCTGTATACTGTTCTCAGAAACAGTCTTACCAGTCACTGCATGAAAACCATAGAAAAGACAATAATAAAGGAGAAGCAGCTTGGGGCCCAGTCCTGGCCACAGGCGCTTCTGCTTCCTCTCTGCCTCCTTTCGGCTCATAAAAGTCAGTCAGAATAGGCACTGCTCCTGCCAAGAGGGCACAAAACTACCAAAACATTCAGTCACGGGAGACATACTTGCAAGTATGCTGAAAAAACGTTACAGAAAGAGCAGATGGCGGAGCTGGAGCGCTAGTCCAACAGGGAAGGCGTTTGCCTTGCATGTGGCTGACCTGGGTTCGATCCCCAGCATCCCTCACAGACCCCCGAGCACTGCTAGGAGTAACCCGAGCATCGGCAGTGTGGCCCAAAAAGAAAACAGAGCAGATTGAAGGGCCTGCATGCGGCTCGTCCGTTTGCCACCCCGGAGAGCACCCAGAGGTGCGCACTGGCCAAGTCAGCCGCTCTGCCTCCGGCAGCGACCACGGGAGACTCGCCCTCCAGCCTCTTAGCCCACCTAGATGCACGACGTCCCGGGCAGACCAAACGGAAAAGGGCTCAAAAATAATTACTGAATGAGGGGGGAGGGGGAGCTCTAATGCAAAAGCATTAACTGAATGTAAACTCTACGCCGAGAGACTGCAGTGAGAGGGCGCTCGCCTGGCATGCAGCCAGCCCGGGTTTAACCTCGAGCATCCCATACGGTCCCCCAAGCACATCCGGGAGTGGTCTCTGGGCACCACCACGTGTGTCCCCAACAACAACAACAATAACAAGAAGAATGTGAATCTCTTACAAAGGCGTGTTGAACGACGGATGTAGTTCTGTGGCAGAGCACTTCCCGGCACGCGTGAGTTTAGTTCCCCGCACCGCTTAAGGGAGAGGGTATATGCAAAACACACCGCAAGAGCCCGCTGTGCGGAAGCACCTCTCGAAGACCAGATCGGAGGGCGGGAGGCCAAGGGGACACCGTGAAACACCGTCTGCCTGAGTAACTGCAATTTCAGGGACTAAACTATAAGACAAGAGTCTGCTGTGCCCGCTGAGCACTGGCACCGGTGTGCAGGCGCCTGCCCAGCGTGAAGCTGGCGCTGGCTTAACCCCATATCCCAGGGGTCTCCTGAGCCCCCGGGAGGAAGCCCTGAGCACTGCCAGGTGTGGCCCAGAAAACAAATTCAATAACTAAGAGTCCCCTGAGGGGACCGGCGAGGCGGGCGAGGTGGGCGAGGGGGCACCCCAGGGCTCCGCAGGGGCGCCTGCTCCCGAGTGAGCTTCCTGAAGCACAAAGGCAGGAGTCCCTCCTCCCTGCAGTGGGGGGAGGATCAGTTTCCACTCCTGAAAACCAGCCCGCAGATATAAAATCACTCTGAGCAAGTGCTTCCTGCAGAAGGCTCAATTCTCTGCGCAACGGCCGTAACTGAAAGGGTCATTCAGGAAAACTGGAGCCTGGACCAGCACCCTGGAACGTCAGTCATGCCGAGACCTTTCACCTGGTTTAACCTCGCCTGCAGAGTGACCCGTCCTCCAGAAGGCATCCGGCTCAGCGCCGCCTCAATCTGTGAACACAAGGGGGTTCACCGTGAGAACAGAGGATCTGCGCCTGGCGGGAAGCTCCTGGGGAGACCCCGGCCAGGCCGGCTGACTCCCCCCGCCCCCTCCTCGGACCCACCGCTCGGCTCCGAGAGATCTTTACCTGATCCTTTTCTTTTGTAAGTTCATCAAAAAAACGTTCTGTCTCGGCAAGAGTCCTCATTTTTGCCGTATATTCAAAGTCACCTTCTGGCCGGGCGGCTGCGGCAGGCGGGCCCGGGCCCAGGCTGGCTGTGGGGGGCGTCACTGCCCTCGGCGCGGGCTCGGGAGGAGGGCCGCACGCGGGGGCTTCCCACGACTGTTCTTCTGTCAGAGAAGAAAGCGTCTCTAACCCACGGCTGTGACTCATCACTCAGTGCTCTGTCACCCACCTTCACCTCCGGGACTGGCCGCGCAGAGCGCCCCCGCCCCCAGCAAGCACCTCCAGCCACCACAGCCACAGAGCGCCGGAGAGGACACCAGTGACCAGTCGGGTCACCCCCAGGATCCTCAGTCTGCAGCCTGCCCTGAGCCTGACAGTCCTCACAACCTCTCGGAACCAACGTACGCGAACTTTCTGGGAACTTAAATGAACTTTAAGTAAACTCCGAGCAAAGAAGAATAAACCTTATTCCCTGTGGTACCGGGGACTGACACAGCCTCATGCGCGTGAAGCCCGAGAAAGCCCGGCAGAAGCACTGAGGAAGCAGGCGGGAGGGAGGAGGGCGGGAAGAAAGCGCCTGTCTCACGCGAGCTAACCCTGAGCTGATCCAGCACCAACTACTGAGGGTCCCAGGCAACTGAGAGAGCTGGGCGTGACCCAAACCAGAACAGGAAGCTCATAAGCAGAACCTGCCGAGACGTGATACTACGGTGAGGCTCTGAGCGCGTGGCCGAGCCACTTCACCAGTATCATCCTCTACCTTTATTCCAAACCTACAATGTAAGTGAGAAAAAAGGAAAAATTCGTCCCAAGCCTACACTGTGCATCAACTCCAGGGGCTGCAGGGAGCTCGCCTGCATGCGGCCAGCCCGGTTCAATCCCTGGCACCACGTCCTGCCCACTGAGCACCGCCAGGATTGCCTGAGGACACGGGCAGAGCCACGCGCGCCATCGGCTGTGGCCCCCCACGCCCAACATAGTAAGCGAGACCTCAGGCGAGTGGGGCGCCCAGCCCACGCCCTCTCGCAGGCCACCTGGACGCTCGGCTCGAGCAGCATGAACGCTGTGCTCAAGGTCCTGGGGCAGAAAACTACTGAAGCGCGTGATGGTCTAAATTCAGAACCCTGGAAGCCAGCAGAGACTCACGGAACCCGGTGAGAGTTGTCTTAGGGGGGCTACCTTCCGCGTCAGCTGGAGGAAGGAGCTGGAGCTGCCTCCGGGGGCCGGCGTGGGGCGCTGCATCTAAATCATCCAAAAGTATATCAGATCTATTGGACGAAGCAAGCGACCGTGAGGACAGAGGGGACGACTTGCCCTGTCTCCCGGAGAAAGACGAGCGGGCGTCGGTCAGCGCGCATCTTTGCGTGTTTGGTCCCAAAGCTGGTCACACGCCTTTCTCGAGCTGGAACGCACTGGCCCTTGGCGCAGAACCGCAACGCGCCACTCGCCACTGGCTCTCCAGGCCGGCAGGACCCGGCAGGAGCGGAGGGGCTGTGTCCCCAGCCCCGAGGCACATGCCGCCCGCAGGCAGAGCCCACGGCCAGGCCACCCTCTTCAACAAATGGCTCAAAATGTCCCTGCATCACATAATAAAAGTCACCTTTTCGGGAAAACAAAGAATGGACCAGTGCCCATCCCCACGCTGGAGGGAGTTCTAGAGTAATTAATTTACACGGATAAAATGACCGTCAGCGATGACAGCACTTTTACTTCGAATACGATACTTAAGTGATCTAAGTCCAGAGACAATGGGAAAACCAGACGTTTACAAGCCAACAGTCTGGTGCTGAAGCTACAAGGCCTGGGACTTACCGCGTGGAGCTGCTCTCGCCTCTGCTGAGCAGGTGGCTGAACCCGGGGGACAGGTTCTCCCTGGGGGAGCGCTTTGGGCTGTACGTCGCGGTCAGCGCTGTCAGCATGATCTCTCTTCTCGCTGCAGGAAAAAGAGGGAATATTCTTTTCCTCCTAGTTAATAATGTTATACACTGGCAGAAGATACTTTCTCAGCTGATATTTTTTTACCTTAAAAGAAACAGTTTCACTGTGAAGCATCTTAGAAACCAAGAGCAGCAGAATACAAGGGTCCCAGCTACACCAGGAGGCCCCCGCCGCGGGCACCTCACTCCCCAGCGGCAGCTCCCGCTCTCACTCAAAACAGGTTTTTCAGGATTTTAGCAGCAGACTGGCAGTCGAGTGGAAACACCAGCGTGCTGACGGCCACTCCTGCGTGTGCCCAGACCAGGCTCTGCCCCATGAGAAACTGTGGGCCTGGGCACGAGCAGAGTGGGGAGGGCATGCGACTCCCGGCATCCCACTTGGTGCCTGTGCACCTCCGGGAGGACCCCTGAGCACTGCTTCTGGGCCTCCCCCCGCCCCGCTCCACCCAAAACTAAAAATGAAATGAAAATCAAGAATCCAGAAAGCCAGTTCTCCAGGCACACACTGGCGGTCTCAGGGTCAGCCCTGGCGGGGCTTGGGAGACGGCAGGCGGTAGCGGGGACTGAACCAGGCTGGCCACCAGCACGGCAAGTGCCTTGAGCCTGTGCTATCTCCCCAGGGCCAGGGTCCCCACTTTCCAATCGAGAACTGGCTAGAACGATGCTGGGCCCAGGGCCGTGGTTCGAGGGCTTTGAGCACCCCCCGGCGGGGCCTGGACTGGGCTGACCGGGCCGGGCCGTGTGCAGAGAGCCCAGACCGGCCAGGCAGGCGCTACCTGGAGGGCTCGAGCGGCGGCTGGAGGGTGGTAGAGAGGACGAGCGCTGGGCAGCAGAGCTCTGGCGCTTGGGTCTCTGCGGGGGGCATTTCTCGGGGGACCGACCCGCACCGACAGGAGTTCCAGGTAGATGAGAACTGACTGGTTCTGTAACAGGAAAACGAAATGTTAATTACCCTCCCAAATAAAACAAAACACCACGCTTCAATTATCTGCTTTTATTAACAGACGGTTGTATTCAGCAAGCAATTGTTTTTATTACCTACATTATAATTATTTGCAAATGTGTAACAATTTCATAATCAAAATGCTTATGAAAAACGTGGGAGTGTAAAATTAATTTATTCTGCTTCTCTCTTTACAACTGGTATTCCAGGTGATTCCTCAAGAGCTCACTCTGAGGAAGCCGGGCACTGACGCGCGTCCCGGAGGCACCTGCCGGGGGCTGACGAGCAGGGAGGGCACTCGGCACTGCACTGCTGAGGAGACCCCCAAGTGTGAGAGACAAGCGGACATGTCCCAGACGGTCAGGGTCAGGGCTTGGCCAGCGGCGGCTGCAGCCGAGACCCAGGTCTGAATCCGGGCGTGGCGCAGTGCCGCCCAGCCCCACCCGCGTGGCTCCCGAGCACCGTCTGCCGTGGCCAAACGCCAGAGTAAAGGACAGTCCCACCCAGGGCTGGGGACCCGCTCAGCAACAGAGAACACGCAGGAGGCCCTGGTTCAGCTCCTGCCCAGCCCCCCGGAACTACATGTTATACATGATATGATAAATTATCAACAGTCATTATCTAAAAAATGGGGCTGATGAAACAGTGAAATAAAAAATGTTTTTGGTTACTCGAGGACTACTTTCTACAAAAGATACCTGGAGGGGCCAGGCGGCAGGTGGGGGTGGCCCCAGGCCCAGAACACTAACGAAGACTCACTATTTGAGGGATCCTCTGTCTGTGTGCCCAGATTCTTCAGTGTTTTTTCTTCCTCCAACTGTTTAAGTGCCTTCACTATTGGGGCGTCTGCAGTGTCTCTCGGCTCTGGTGTGGGCGGGCTTCCAGGCCGGGGGTCCCTGTGGGGAAACAGCCCTGAAGGGGTGGCCAGGCACCGGGTGGCACAGGCTGGCCCCTGCGTGGGACCTGGGCCAATGAGGTTGGGATGAGGTCACGGTGGGGGCGCCCAGGACGGGGTGAGGGCCCCGACAGGACGAGGGACAGAGCCCAGGTCCCTATGCAGGACACCAGGGCAGGGCCGGAGGCCAGAGTCAGCCTCTGCAGTCACAGGGCCGAGGCCCGCGTCACCCGTCCCGGCACGGCAGTCACCAGAGCAGCAACTGGAATTTCACAGAACATAACAAGCTCCCAAGTGCCATCAGTGACGAAAATTTTCTTTTCTTTCTCATTTGTTTGTAAGTGGTACCAGGAATCAAACCTTGGGAAGGCGAGTGCTCTAACCACTGAGCCATATCCCTGGCCCCACTGACGAAGTCTTCTTACCCAGGGACAGAGACTTTCTCCAGCGGGTTCTCCACTCTCCGATCCTGGAGGGCCAGAGGCTGGCCGGTGAAGATCGAGTACTCGGCCCCGGGAATCAGCCACTTGCGCCTGCTGACGTCTGAGGTGGCGAGGGTGTGCGAGGCGGGGAGACCGGTCCTGGGTGTGAGGAGACGCGGGAAGACGCTGAGTGGAGCAGGGGCAGGAGGGAGCACCCGCACACCTCACAGGACGCTGAGGCCGACCACGCTCGCTCAGGCGTGACAACGCTGGGCCTCGAGGCTCGACTGAAGCTGCCTCAGTCTCGGGGGACAGGGTATCCTCTCACACGGCCGCCACCCGCCCGCCCGTGCCCACTCTGCCCCTCTGGGCGGAGGCAGGGAGAGCAGGGCGGGCACTGCCTTTCCGGCAGACAGCGGGCAGCGTCCACGGCCGTGCGGGAGCCCTGGACGCGGGCCCTGCTGCGTTTCCTACCCCCACCCCCCCCGGCCCTCGAGCCTGGCTGACCGCGGGCTGCGGGCAGGTGGTGTGGACGGCGCCGCTTCTCCTGGGGCAGCACGTGCCGGGGCCGAGCCTCGGGCTGTCCTGCTCGGGGCCCGCAGCCCTCCTGGCCAGCCGCAGTGGAGGGTTTACAGCGCACAGGCTCCGGCTCCTGCCCGGCCACCGCAGAGCAGCAGCTGGGGGACAGCGCCGGGCTAGAACCCCTGGGGCCACAGGGGTCACCCGAGCAGTGACGAGACGGCCCGAGCACCGCTGGGTGTGTCCCAACCATCCCGCCCCAGAAAGAAACTCGGTCCCTAAACACATCAAGACAAATGCTCTAACATAGGAAACTAGTTTCAAACTGTGACAATCCCAAAGAGAGAACTCAGTCCCTACTAAGTCCCCCGACTCGGGGTCACTTTTCCTCGCCTCCACTTTCCAGTAAGCCTCGACTTCCTGCTCTGGAAAGAGTGAGACCACACAACGTAACAAAGAAACGATACTCATCAGTTTTTAAGAAGGAAAAAATATTTTCGGGAAGTTTAGCACTAAAAGATCTTTTCAGGGGCTGGAGTGCTAGCACAGCGGGTAGGGCGTTTGCCTTGCACGTGGCCCGACCCGGGTTCGATTCCCAGCATCCCATATGGTCCCCTGAGCACCGCCAGGGGTAATTCCTGAGTGCAGAGCCAGGAGTGACCCCTGTGTATCGCCAGGTGTGACCCAAAAAGCAAAAAAAAACAAAAAATAAAAAAAAGATCTTTCCAGATAATTCAGCTACAAAATATTAACAATTTGACTACAGTTACACAGTTGGTCTGAACAGAACCAAAACCAAACCCACAAATTCTTAGCACTTTTCTGAGAGGGGAGGCCGCTCCCGGGCCCAGGTCACTCGGGACCCACTGGGCTGGCCACGTCCAGGGCAAGGCCCTGGTGTCGCTTTGTATCTGAGGCGTACAGGAGAGGCCCCCTGGCTTCCCATGAGCTGGACCCAGAAGGACACCCCGACCCGACTTACTCGGTGCAGGAGGGTCTCGCGGGGGCGCGGAGGTGGCGGCGGAGACCCACCAGGCTCTCATGCTCCACCTGCTTGATCTGAGCCTCCAGTTTTGAAATTGTTCTAATTGGAAAGCAAAAAGGTAAATCAAGTGTATTTTAGCAGGTGTAAAGCGTAGATCAATGGTCCCAGGGGACAGCACAGCGGGTAGGGCGTCTGCCCTGCACGCGGCCGACCTGGGTTGGATCCCCAGCATCCCATATGGTCCCCCGAGCACCACCAGGAGTAATTCCTGAGAGCAGAGCCAGGAGGAAACCCTGAGCATCACTGGGTGGGACCAAAAAAGCAATTTAAAAAAAAAAGTGTAGATCAACTTTTATGATATACGTAAGTGGCCCTTCTAGAAGGGCTGACAGAAGACTCTTCCTTAGCCCCTCCCTGGGTGGGGGCAGGAGCATCTCTCTTCCTCCGTGCACTGAGCCCTCTGCGGACCAGCGCCCAGAACTCCCAAAGGGGGCACAAGAGACGCAGAGCCACTGACCCCACAGGCAGCAGGGCGGACCCCAAGCAGCACGCTGAAGTATTTTCAAGAATCTGACTATAGATCAAACACACGGGCCATACATAAAATCCAAATACCGTAAGGCTCTAAGAAGACGGTGGCCCTGACCTGCCTCACTCTGGCGGGCCTCACATCCACCTGCGGGAGGCCCGGGTCGCACCTCCACAGGGAGGCAGGTTTAATGTCCCAAAACAAAGCCATTAACAAGGAACCCTAAATCCCTTTGAGAAATTGCTAAATCCCTGCAGAAAGCTAAGCTCTTCCGAAACACCTCCTACAGGCAGCCTTGCTAATTGCCGCCATACTTGAAATATAACTATGCATTTTAAAGTTCACCCACAAAAGGTACAGGCACTTCTGGCCAACCAGCGCCCTCCTGCCCCTACCCGCTGAGCGCCTTCACCTCAGCCCATCCTGTCTGGTCTGCTGCGGTGCGCAGGGCTGACTCCCGGCTCTGTGCTCGGGGAGCAGCTGACAAGACATGGTCACTGCGGGGATGGACTCCGGCCCTGCTCATTCCTGGCTCTCTGCTGTCACGCTGGTGACTGACGCCAGCGGGTGAGGACGCCGACACAGGCGAGACAGGTGAGCTGGGTCCCTGCTCGCCCGCCCAGAGGGTTGGCATCACCCCCCCCAGGGCGCTGCGACAGGCCTGCCGTGGGCACGAGGACCGTTCATCGGGGGCTCTGCTCCCACCCACCCAATTAAGCAAATTACCTCATGAACGTGACGGCCAAAGCACATCTTTTGGAAAAAGGGCGGTGGGGCGGGAGACGGTGAGCGGGCAAGGTGCCCAAGGCAAGTGCTCTTACGCAGGGGCCAGGCCGGGCACACCACCACGCGGCCCCTGAGCAACACTAGGAACGACCCAGAAACCAAACATAATCTAAAAGATCCAGCTGACAGGAATGAATGCTGCATTCTTCCTGGAACCTGAGCAGTTCCGAGTCACAAGAACAGTGACAGCTGTCCCATAGCATTCATTCTAATGACGTATCGTTTATGTTTGCCCTTTTCTGGGAAGTATATACCGCCAGGGACACGGCCGGACTCCAGGCACAACTCGAGTATAATCGAGTCACGCAAAGCCCTCTGCTTAGGGATGGTCCCCAGGAGTGATCCCTGAGTGCAGAGCCAGGAAAAAGCCCTAAGTACCTAAGCTACCGCCAGGTGTGACCCAAAAACAAAACAAAACAAAACAAAAAAAGGATTTTATCACAGGCAAAGGTTGTTTGTTTTTGGGCCACACCCGGTAGTGCTCAGGGATCACTCCTGTGGGCTCGGGGACCACGTGGGGTGCTGGGGATTAAAACTGGGTCTCCCACATGCAAGGCGAGCGCCCTCCCTGCTGTGCTACCGCTCTGGGCCCTAAAACGTATTTTCGTGTCAGGGAAAGGTTAGGGTGAAATCAGTCTCAAGGCTAGGGAGACCGTTCATGGGGCGAGGGGTGCACCCCTGGCATGCAGAGACCCCAGAACTGTGTGACCCCAGAGGTCACTGAGCAGCCTGGGCTCTGCCCCCACTGAGTGCGAGACTCCCCCGCCTAGACCCTCCCCCGCCCAGACCCTCCCCAGCGTGAGCGAACCCTCGCCCGCGGGACACTTTACCTTTTTAAATCGGAAATCTGGGTGCGGGCGTCAAGCAGTTTGTTCTCGGTTGTGTTTAATGTTTCCTAGGAAAACAAAGCAAAGGTGCCAATGACTGAAGATAAATGTCTACACGTTCGTTTGCCCTCAAATGCACGAAACAATCCTAAGGCTACAGCAGAGGGCTAAAAAAGGTTATTACTAGGTGTGGGATCAAAAACAGGCACCAGGGGCCGGAGCGATAGCACAGCGGGTAGGGCGTTTGCCTTGCACGCGGCCGACCCGGGTTCGATCCCCGGCATCCCATATGGTCCCCCGAGCACTGCCAGGAGTAATTCCTGAGTGCAGAACCAGGAGTAACCCCTGAGCATCGCTGGGTGTGATCCAAAAAGAAAAAAAAAAAAAAAAAAACAGGCACCAGAGGTGACTCAAGAGGAAATGAGAGCAAGACGGGCCCCGGAGCGCAGGGCGGAGCCTGAGCACACGGCCCTGGCCGAGGCCTCGGGGCTGTGCTGGGTCATGGGCGCTCGGCAAAGTGGCCCACACTTCGGAGGGGCCATGGCACAGCGGGACGGGCGTTTGCCTCGCATGCAGCAGACCCGGCTTCAATCCCGGCACCCCACATGGTCCCCGGAGAACCAGTAGGGGGTGAGTGCAGAGCCAGAAGGAACCTCTGTGTATTGCCGGGTGTGACCCAAAAAAGCAAAAAAGCAAAAAAAAAAAAAAAAGGAACTACATTAAAATGGTCCACACTGACCTCTGACCTACAGAGGGGAGCGTGAAGGATGGAGGGGCTCGGCCATTGGTCGTGGTCACCGGCCCTGCAAGCATCTGACTAGCCGCAAACAGCCCCAAATTCCTGGACCTGTTTATGCGGTTTCACAGAATTCAAATACGTGATTCTCAGTTTTAAGTAAGAATTCACACGTAGTAACATCAAACCCAACCTTACAGGTTAACGCTTCAAAACACGTTAACACAAAACTTCCTTTTTGAACAGTATTTGATCTCAATTTTCCTCTCCGTGGCCGCCCTTATGCTCAAATAGCCATTCCATAATTCAAAAACTTATTCAAAACATTCTGCAAGTTAGGCCAGAGCGGCAGCGGAGCAGGCGCCTGCCCGCACACGGCTGCCCCGCTCAGTCCCCGGCACCCGCACGTCCCCCCGAGTACCGCCGGGCGTGACCCCAGAGCAGAAACAAGGCACATGCCAGCTGGATGGGCAGACACCCGGGTGTCCGGGAGGGACAGCAGCGCGGGCCTTCTACACGCCCAGGGCCACCCCGGCCCCAGGGCCAGCCCGCCCCAGACTGCTCCTTACCTTCACCCGCTCGTGCTCCTTCCCAAGAGACTCATATTCTAACAGAAGCTACGGGAAAAAACAAAGACCGCACCACGAGATTAAAGACCAAGGCAGGGCTGAGGGGTGGCCTGACAGAGAAGGGCCGAGAGGGAGGTGGCCCCGAAGGCTGGGCGAGGCCCCACGGCACCGCCCGCACCATGCCCTCCCGAGAGCTGCCGGTTTGTCCTGGCACCCCAGAGCGAACAGACGGGCAAATAAATAAACGATCAGAGAGGGTAAACTGAGGCTGGATCCCAGCCTGGTGGGGGGAAAGATACCAAAACGGACCGGCTGGGTCAGGGACTCAGCCCCACGTGGCACCCCTGCGATGTCTTTCCCGGCCCCAGGCGGAGCGGAAAGGGTGTGTGAATGGGGGAGGTAAAGGAAACAGCGAACGCAGAAAAACACCTGGTCTGGGCTTTTGCGCCTGCAGATGACGCCCCCCCATCTGGAGGTCGCTCCCAGCAGCTCTGGGGCCACGTGGTGTCAGCCTGAGCCCGGGGGCAAGTGCTCCACCTGGAGGCAACCTCAACCCTCAGAGCAAGATGCAAACAGCTGGCGAATCCCGGGCAAAGTGAGTGGGGCAAGGCGCGTGCATCCACACTTTGTAGTTCTGTAGGCTAGAGAGGGCCAGGGCAAGGGCACGGCGGGGAGGCATTCCCGCTGGATCCCGGCATCCCAAAGGCTCCCCCGAGCACTGCCAGGAGTAATCCCTGAGAGCAGAGCCAAGAGGGACCCTGAACCCCTGAGCATCATTGGGTGTGACAAGAAAAGAAAAAAAAGAAATAAAGGGCTGTAGTGACTGCACAGCAGGGAGGGCATCTGCCTTGCACGAGACCAACCCGGGTTCAATTCCCAGCGTCCCATATGGTCCCCCAAGCACCGCTGGGAGTAATTCCTGAGTGCAGAGCCAGGAGTAACCCCTGTGCATCGCTGGGTGTGACCCAAAAAGCAAAATAATAATAAAAAAAGAAATAAAAGTTCTTAAGTGAGCCAATAATACCCCCAAGTAAACAGTATTTGAGTGGATGAGAACTAACTGCTGAATGCTACTTTTTACCAAGCAAACTGTAAAGACAAACCCTGAATAAGGTAACAGATCAGAACACACACACGGTGAAGCTGGCGAGAGTGACCGACCCCCTATGGCTTCCGATACACGGGAGCGAACCCTGAGTGCAGCCGGGGTGGCCCCAACCCAAAGAGGTAGAATGAGACGATCAGAGAGGGGCGCCAGGCCCGAGGGGCACGGTGGAAGCGCCCGCCCGCGCCCGGCACTCACGTCCTGGAACATCTTGGCCTCCTGCCGGAGCCGGGCCTCCTTGTCGTCGGAGAGGCGGTACGCGCTCTCGAACGCCTCCTCCACGTCCTGCAGCCGGGCCTGCAGCCGCAGGATGGTGCCGTCCTTCTCCTTGCTGCTCGCCCGCATCTCCTCGATCCGCTCCTGCAGCACCGCCGAGGCGCTGCTGGCTGCGCGGAAGCGGTCTCGAAGGTCACTCTACGAGGGGGAAGAGGCAATGGGCTGTTTCAATTTAAAAAAGAAGATGCCTCAAGAAGGTGCCAAGCTGCAGGACTAAGATCCCAGGCAGCATCGTAACACAAGGCATACCCACAAAACTCAGCAACAAAACAGGTCGCGGTGCCGGGGATGGGACCCCGTGCGTGCAGGGACACCCCACCAGCGTTCCAGACCCGGCTGCTGGGATCTCCGAGTGGTGCCACGAGCCTCGAGAGCGTCTCAGTGAAGAAAACCACCCCCCCACCCGCCAGCAGCTGCTGCTCCTGAGCAGAGCCAGGACAGCGTCTGGCCCTGCTGGGTGTGCCCCAAACCTCAAATCAAATTAAAAAATTTTTGAATGAGGGGGCTGGAGCGATAGCACAGCAGGGAGGGCATTTGCCTTGCATGCGGCGACCCGGGTTCTAATTCCAGCATCCCATATGGTCCCCTGAGCACCGCCAGGGATAATTCCTGAGTGAAGAGCCAGGAGTAACCCCTGTGCATCGCCGGGTGTGACCCAAAAACAAAAAAAAACAAAAAAAAATTTTGAATGAGGTGAAGGGCCAGAGAGCAAGTCCAGCGGTGAGACACTTGCCTTGCACACAGCCCGCCGGCTTGAGCCCCGGCATGCAGGGGGTCGCCCAGACTGCATCAGTGTGACCCCTGAGCCCAGAGGCAGAGGAAATCCCGAGACAGAATGAGTGGGGCAAGGTCAGGGAGACCGTTCATGGGGCGAGAGGCGCACCCCACGGGAGAGGCCAGAGAACACACAGCCCGCCCGTGCGGGAGCCCCAGGCTCGGCCCGTGCACTACACGCCTGGAAGCCGACACCCGTGTTAAAGACTTCACTTCCGGGGCTGGAGTGATAGCACAGCGGGTAGGGCGTTTGCCTTGCACGCGGCCGACCCGGGTTCGATTCCCAGCATCCCATATGGTCCCCTGAGCACCGCCAGGGGTAATTCCTGAGTGCAGAGCCAGGAGTGACCCTTGTGCATCGCCAGGTGTGACCCAAAAAGCAAAAAAAAAAAAAAAAAAAAAAAAAAAAAAAAAGACTTCACTTCCTCTGTCAGGGCGACACCCCGCAGCGGTCACTACCGGGACAGAACCCGATTCCCCATCAACGTCCCGCACCTGAGCTCTCGCAGGGCCCAGACCTGCCTGTTCAATTAAGACCATGCCAAACAGCAGCAACAGAAGGCGAAGGACTCACCACTTCTATTTCCAGTAAGTTGTTCCTATTTTCGAGGGTTCTCACACGACCAGTGGCTTCGCTCAGAGCACTATCTAACTGGCCACATCTAAAAACCACAGAAATGAAAACAAAATAATTAAAGGCATTTCTGAGGCTAGAGGGAGAGTACAGAGGCTGTGGAGGGCAACTGCCTGCGGCCCCCCCAGGTTTGATCCCCGGCATCCTACATAGTCTCCTGAGCACCACCAGGAGTCATTCCTGAGCACAGAGCCAGGCCCGGTGTGGCCCCAAAATAAACAAACACACAGGGGCTGGCTCGATAGCACAGTGGGTAGGGCATTTGCCTTGCACGCAGCCATCCTGGATTCAATTCCCAGCATTCCATATGGTCTCCAGAACACTGCCAGGAGTAATTCCTGAGTGTAGAGCCAAGAGTAACCCCTGAGTTGGGGCCGGAGCGATAGCACAGCGGGTAGGGCGTTTGCCTTGCATGCGGCCGACCCGGGTTCGATCCCCGACATCCCATATGGTCCCCCAAGCACTGCCAGGAGTAATTCCTGAGTGCAGAGCCAGGAGTAACCCCTGAGCATCGCCGGGTGTGACCCAAAAAGCAAAACAATAAAATAAATAAGCAAACACACAAAGCATTTCTCTCAAAAGTATTACATAAACCTGACGTTCTCTACAAGAGCCAAAGGCCAGAAGCAGGCCCGAGGGACGCGGGGGGCAGGGTACTTGCCCTGCACTCAGCAAACCCAAGTTCGATTCCCAGCAGCAAATGCGGCTCCCTGAGTGACCCCAAACAGCCAGAGCCACGGGCGACCCTGAGCACAGCTGCACGTGGCCCGAAGACCAGGCAAAGAAAGCTGGAAAGCCGCCTCGTGCCAGGGGTCTCCAGAGACGCCAACTGCCAAAGCGCTCAGGTACACGGGGGGGGGGGGGGGGGCTCAGGCTGCTGCGACCCTCCGCCTGGGGGAGAACAGTTCCCACTGTGAGGAAGCAGAGGCACAGTCTCAACAGAAGGCTTGGTCCTTAGGCATTGGGGCCTGGGTCCCCAGGGACAAAAGAAAGCATTAGGCAGTTCCTGCTAAAGTTTTCAAATCTAAAGCCCATGTTTTCAAAGTGTCCTGTCAGGGGCCAGAGGATAGCCCAGGGGGGAGAACGTTTGCTTGGCACGCAGCCAGCCTGGGATCCAACCTGGCATCCCATGGGGTCCCCTGAGCACCACCAGGGGTGATTCCTGAGTGCAGAGCCAGGTTAAACCCTGAGCATCACCCGGTGAGACCCAAAAATAAAAATAAAATCAAAGTATCCTATCATCACAACGTCAGGACAACATTGTCAAGTTTTACCTGTTCCGAGGGCTGGAATGACAGCACAGCAGGGAGGGTACCCACCTTGCACGCGGCAAAGCCAGGTTCGACCCCCCCTTACCCCGACAAAAGTGAGCCCTGAGTGTAGAGCAGGAGTTATCACTGAGCACCGTCCCCTTGGCTTTAAAATTAAACAAAGTTTTACCTATCTATAAGAATTTGATTGGTTTTCTTCCAATTTTCAGCTGCACAGATTTCCTTTGCCTCCAGTTTCTGTTTCAAACTATTTATTTCCGATTCGTAGTAAGCGCGAAGATCTGCAACGTGCCGAGCGTGCTTCTCCTTCAGGGTCTGCCTGATCCTGCGGGAAAGAACAACCTCACAGCTGTCCCCGAGGACCCCGACTCCACAGTCACTCACAAGAAAAGTAGAGCCGTTTTTCTCTGCACGTTCACTGAACGTACCATAGATTAATAGGCAACAGGCTCACGATACACATTTGCTAGATTCCAGATGCTACACATTAAAAATTCTCTCTTAGGAGCGATAGTACAGCAGGGAGGACGTTTGCCTTGCACCAACCCAGGTTCTGTCCCCGGCATCCCATAGCGTCCCCTGAGCACCACCAGGAGTAATTCCTGAGTGCAGAGGCAGGAGGATCCCCTGAGCATCGCTGGGCTTGGCCCAAAATCAAAACAAGTGCTGACTTGCACGAGGCCAACCCGGGTTTGATTCCCAGCATCCCATATGGTTCCCTGAGCACTGCCAGGGGTAATTCCTGAGTGCAGAGCCAGGAGTAACCCCTGTGCATCGCCGGGTGGGATCCAAAAAGAAAAAAAAAAAAGTGCTGAGATTTTACATCTTACTCAAGAAGCTCAATAAAAATCACTTCCGTCCTGGAAGCACCCTTGGCGGCCGGCCCGTGAGGTACGTACTGAGACATGAGCACAGGGTCCCCGGGGGGCGCAGAAGAGATGCGCTCGGAGCCAGAGCTGGCCACAGCCGGGATCGGGGGCTGGCGGGCGGAGACCGACGGGACGGTGGCTGTGGCGGCTCCCTCCACGGTATTCACTGAGACGTCGCTGCTCGCGGCGGAGTACACGGAAGCGAAGGAGGAGCTGGTCCTGCTCTCGTGAGGGAAGGGGCGGCTTTCCCAGGGGTCCCCGGGCGAGGCTTTCGAGTGGGAAGGAGACTTGGGGAATCCGGACAGCTGGGACGTGACGTGACTTGCTTGTGAGAACGAGTCAGTGTCCGAGTGGCTGGACAGAGCGGGCCCCAGCACCGAGTCGGGCGAGGAGGACACCGGGTCCTCGAGGGTGCCGCGGGGGCTGGGCTTCCTGTGAGCCGCGGGGTCCAGAGTCAGCACCTGCAGCAAGACAGGGCACCGGTGTCGCCCTCACGCCCGAGAGCATTGTCTCCTGGGAAACAGGGCTGGGAAGGGCTGCGGCCCTCCGCAGAGGGACCACAGCTTACCTCTGGCGGGTGATCTGGGTGGGACGCGCAAGTGAGATCCCTCTCCGGAAACGGCTTGCTCTCCCGTTGTTTCTTACGGTAAATATCCTTCAGTGATGGTGGCTTCATCTCATTACTAGCATTAAACTTAGAAAATATGAAACAGAATGAAATGGTATAATCAAGGAGAAAAGTTTACTGATACTGAGGTCAGCACTTAAAACGATTTTGTAAGGTTTTAGTAAAACAAAACTCTCAGCTGTCAACTTGGCAACCAAGCCAGGACGCCAGAGTCCGTGCCTGTCCCTGAGATGAGACATTGTTCCACTCTAACAGCAAAAACTAAGGGAATAAATTAAACATAATTTATCAAGCAACCTGGGAAGTTTCCAAAATTAGACCCCTGGGAGCCCCTGTCCAAAATAAGAACTAAGAACTGAGTTAAGAGGAGAGTCGAGGGGCTGGATCAATAGCACAGCGGGTAGGGCGTTTGCCTTGCACGCGGCTGACCCAGGTTCGATTCCCAGCATCCCATATGGTCCCCTGAGCACCGCCAGGGGTGATTCCTGAGTGCAGAGCCAGGAGTGACCCCTGTACATTGCTGGGTGTGACCCAAAAAAGCAAAAAAAAAAAAAAAAAAAAGAGGAGAGTCGACAGTGAAAGCCCGAAGCAGGAGAAAACAGCTGGGTAGATGACTGTCACGGGACCCAGAGGGAAGGTTAAGAGCTGGGGCCCTGATGCAGGAGGGAGGGGGGCAGGGCTGGGGTCCTGATGCGGGAGGGAGGGGGCAGGGCTGGGGCCCTGATGCGGGAGGGAGGGGGGCAGGGCTGGGGCCCTGATGCGGGAGGGAGGGGGGCAGGGCTGGGGCCCTGATGCGGGAGGGAGGGGGGCAGGGCTGGGGTCCTAATGCGGGAGGGAGGGGGGCAGGGCTGGGGTCCTGATGCGGGAGGGAGGCGGGCAGCCTTCCCCGCTGTGCTGTGGCCCCAGCTCCATACACTGATTCTGAAAGCAGGTAACTATAACTGTAAGCCCATGTCTCAATATACAAAAAATAGAAAATAGCAAGATTTAAGAAGAAATAGCATGCTTAACTCTAAGTGTAATACAAATTCACATATAAATGTGTTTTCTCTTACTGAATTTTATTATTGCATCTGTGCGTGCAGGGTGCTGAAGATACAGGCTTTTCTTGTGTGTAGGGTGTGTGTGTGTGTGTGTGTGTGCTGAGGATGTATGTGTGCACGCATGTATTGTGTATGCATGTTTTGTATGCGTGTGCATGCGTGTGTTGTGTGTGCATGCATTGTGCTTTGTGTGGTGTGTGTGCATGTTTGTGTGTGCATGTGTATGCGTGTGCATTGTGTGTGTGCGTGCAGGGGGCTGAAGATACTGTGTGTGGGCAGGGGAGTGTACATTGTGTGTGTGTGTGTGTGTGTGTGTATGTGTGTGTGTGTGTGCGCGCATGCGCGCGCAGGCAGGGGGCTAAAAATACTGACTTTCTGTGTGTGGGCGGGGGTGTGCGCATGTGCGCGCGTGTGTGTGCATGTGTGCGTGTGCTTGTGCAGCATGTGGAGGACTGAGACCGGGGCCTCACACATGAGACTGCTCCACGGGACACTTATTTGTCTCTTCACTTATTTCCGGTTTCAGAGCCTCGGTCAGCGGCCCGGGTTCCGGCGCACCGGCCCCGAGCCACGTCGTTGCCACAGCGCGTGCCCCAATTACCTGGCTTGGGCGCCGAGCTGTGGGGGGTGCGAGGGAGGTGTCGAAAGCCTCGGGCAGAGAGTGGTACATGTCCTTCTCCTCCAGCTTCCAGTACAGCAGCCCTGACGGGGCAGAGAGAACAAAGACGCTCCCTAGAGCCACGCCCAGGGCCAGGCCGAGGCCAGGCCGGCACCTGCCTCGCACACAGCTGAGCCCCGTTCAAATCCGGCCCACCTGGTAACCTGAGCACTGCCAGGAGGAGCCTCTGAGCACTGTCAGGCCTGGGCAATGCCCAAATAAACAAAGCAACATTAAATATAGACAGAAAGTAGGTTTTGCTACGGGACACAAAAGTTGAAATCTTGAGAAGATTCTCGGAAATGCCTTGCTAATTAATGACTCCGATACGCAAAGCACAAACACTGTGTAATTAAAAGTAAAGATAAATGAGGACAATGAAAACGTTTCCAGATACGGCCATTTCCTCAGGAACAGCGTACAGAAACAGCATCAAGGCAAAGTGGTTCAAACCTACTCGAGGCTCTTGCGGCGGGCTGGTGCCGAGACCACTGGGGGGCGTGGGAGCCTGTGCAGTCCCGAGTGCAGAGCCGGGAGCGGCCCCTGAGCACTGACAGGTGTGGCCCCAAACAGAACCAGGAGAGGAGAGTCCTGCGCACTCCGGGATGGCCGGCCTGCAGCACCTACCTGCTCCCTCGGCGGACAGCCACGAGTCCGGGAGCTCCTCCGGCTTGCTGAGGTAAAACGCAGGAGGACGAGCCACGGCGGGGAGGTCAGACTACAACCCGAGAGAGAGCACGGTCAGCAGGCAGCAGGCAGCGGGCAGCGGGGAGGGAAGTGGGCACTGGACAAGGGATCGGATGAGGCGTGACTTTGCACTCTCACGGTGACTCATAGAAACAAGTACATTTGTTAAAATGTTAAACGAAGAAAACCCTGCTGGCCCAGAAAATGTGAGCCGGCTACCAGGCAGGGCAGAGGCCTCCAGAGGGTCCTTGAGGAAGTGGGTTCCCCGCCGACAGGAAGGCCAATGGTGTGGGCCCGACTCCTCCTGAGTCATTCTCAAAAGATTCAAAGGGCCGGAGCAATGGCACAGCGGGGAGAGTGTTTGCCTTGCACACAGCTGACCTGGGTTCCATCCCCGGCATCCCACAGGGTCCCCCGAGCACCGCCAGGAGTGATGCCTGAGCGCAGAGCCAGGAGGAACCTCTGAGATCGCCAGGTGTGACCCAAAAATTAATAAATGAACTAAATAAGCCGTCAATTCCCAGGAGAGGAGAGGGGAGGGACCGGCCCAAGGGTGGAAGCCACAGGTGGGGGTCCGAGGGGCAGGCTGCAGGGCTGAGATGAGGGCCTGGCCTGGACCCACGCTCCCTGCAGGGAGACCCTCACAAACAGCTTCGCAGGGCAGTGACCAGGGCTCCCTGGCTGAGTCCAGGACGGGGCCTCAGCCACGGAGCCCAGCTGCAATGTTCTGGGCTTTCCTCAACAGCGTCACACGCGTCACTGCCGAGACTGTGACCTTCACCCGGTGCCAGGCCCCCTACTGAGGAGCTGACTCTCAGGGCAGATCACCGTGTCCCACCAGGGGGGCCCAGGGAACCAGCTTCCAGCACAGCACAGCTGCCGTCCCGGCTGCAGGGTACAGGCACGCACGCACGCATGCACACACATGTGCACACACACATGGACATACATATACACACAGGAATGGACACACACACATGCATACGTGCACACACAAACACACAGGTGGGCACACACACAAACAACATACAAGCACATCACATGCACACACGAGTGCACACATACGTACATACACAGGCACCCGCGAGCAGTCACACGCACACACTCCCCCACCTCGAGCGCACGGGTCAGCAGAGGCCCGGCTACCTGCTGGCTGGCCTGCGCTGGCCGGGAACAATCCTCTCCCGAGTGTATTCGCTTTGGCTGGTTCTGCTTCAGCTTTTGTGCCCATGATGTTATAGCTTTATTACTGAAAAAGAAAAAAAAAATAATCTCTTGCAGGCCGTCCTTGAAACGCACACGGAAGAGCAGCGGCTCCCGTGTCAGAGGAAGATGCTCTAAGGGCTGGGGGGGGGGGGGGGGCGGAATCTTACTGACTCACAGGGCGTTCGGGGCTTATTAGGGGAAAAAAAAGACTGGGGCTGGAGCGACAGCACAGCGGGGAGGGCGTTTGCCTTGCACTCGGCCGACCCGGGTTCGATTTCCAGCATCCCGTATGGTCCTACGAGCACCGCCAGGAGTAATTCCTGAGTGCAGAGCCAGGAGTAACCCCTGAGCATCGCCGGGTGTGACCCAAAAAAAGCCAAAAAAAAAAAAAAAAGGAAACAAAAAGACTACAGTAATTCACCATGCACAGCCTGGAACCGTGGCATTGCCAAGACCTCATCCAGCACAAAATAAATCCTTGCCGAGAAAGTGTTTATTTACATGGCTTGTGGTCACTAATGATCATGCTTGCTAGAGGGAATTACTTCAGGAGACATGAGCATCAGGGCAAACTACACTCAAAGGCGACCTGTTTACACCAAGCTCACCACTCACTGAAAGGCCCAAACGGGCCGGAGCAACAGTCAGGACAGCGGGGAGGGCGTCTGCCTTGTACACGGCCGTGCGGGTTCCATCCCCGGCATCCCTTAGGGCCCCCCGAACAATGCCAGGGGTGAATCCTGAGTGCAGAGCCAGGAGTCACTCCTGAGCACTGTTCGGTGTGAAGCTCAAACAAAACTAACCGAAAGCTTCTTTATCTCATAAATTAAATTTCCTTGACATAACAGAAAAAACCTACTCACCCATTTTTTTCCCCACTGTATACTTCTGAAATTTGACTTTTTCCAAGAAAATCACCTTCCAGGTCCCCAGGAAAGAGAGAGGCGTCTTCGGAGAGGCCCTGGGCGGCCTGCGGGCGGCCACTCCTGCTGTGTCCACAGTCCGAGTGCGGCTCGAGGGGCTCGGCCTGGCCCCCCGGCACCCCGCAGGGTCCCACAGGCTCGGCCTCGCGCTCCATGAAGTGGCCCGAGTCCCCGGCCTTGCAGGCGCTTAACTCGGAGGCGCAGGTGCCATAGCCGCTGCTCACACAGCTGCCCTCGGCGCTGCAGTCGGGCTGCGAGCTGGACGCGTCCTGCTGCATGTCGGGCTGGTCGGGCGCAGGGCGGCTGAGGATCGCGTCATTTCTCTCACTGGGCTCCGCGAAAAAACCCATTTGACTTTCTGCGGGTGCCTGTGCGCTTACAGCACTATCGCAAGCCGCCCATGAAGCATTGTTGGTCTGCAACTTGACTAAATTTTTTATCTCCTCCTGTATTCGCTGAAAACAAAGTTAAAGATCTGGGTAAGGATAACGGTACTACGCGTGAGATAGAAAGCAGCTATCGGCAGCTCAGGGGCAGAGCACGTGTTCTGCACGTATGAGCCCCTGGAATGCTTCCTACACCCAAAGAAAAACAAATTACTCAAAGGCTGCCCACTATCTTCTTTTATAAACTAAAGTTCATACGTGTGAAGCACTAAGTTATGAAGTGTTAGTCAGGCCCTCTGCAAATCTTATCAAATAATCAAGTCCAGAAAAACCACCTGTAATCTGTAATGTAAGAACTAACACCACAGCCGCCTCAACTGCGTAAGTATAAATCAAACTCACTTGGATCTGGTTGTGGAATTGTTCCTGCTGGGCCACTATCTGCTCTTCACACTGTTTCTCCACCAAGTTGAACAGCTGCAACCACCTGGTCTATTAATTATAAAGGATGAGTTAAAAATAACAGATACTTCACAGAGAATTTCCCTCAGCGCGACAGGGCACTGGGGAGGGGGCGGGGGTCCCACTCGGCAGTGCTCAGAGCTCGGGGGCTCAGGCCTCCTGCACACATGTGTGCGTTTGAGCTGTGAGACTACGTTCAAGGGACGAAGAGTCAGGACAGAGGCATAGAACTTGCCTTCCATGTGGCCCTCTTGGTCGGGCCGTGGCTTGGTCCCTGGCACTGCATCTGGTCCCCTCTGCACGGCCAGGGGTCACCAGAGCACCCGGCCAGAAACAGCCCTGGAGCACTGCTGGGTAAGCCCCCTCTCGAGAAAAAAAAAAAAGACTATATATATATATATATTTTTTTTTTTGCTTTTTGGATCACACCTGGCGATGCACAGGAGTTACTCCTGGCTCTGCACTCAGGAATTACCCCTGGCCGTGCTCAGGGGACCATATGGTATGCTGGGATTTGAACCCGGGTCGGCCGCGTGCAAGGCAAACACCCTACCCGCTGTGCTATCTCTCCAGCCCCCCCCCAAAAAAAAGACTATATTTAATGCAAAAGCACAAAAACATAGGCTTAAGTACCTCTTTAAAATTTTTTTATTCTTTTTGGGTTACACCTGGCAATGCTCAGGAGTTACTCTGGCTCTGCGCTCAGGAGTCACCCCTGGCGGTGCCTGGGGATGCCTATGGGATGCCGGGGACGGAGCCCAGGTCAGTCGTGTGCAAGGTCAGCGGCCTCCCCGCTGTCTGGTCTCCCTGGCCCCCGGAGAGAGCAACTCTTCAGCACGGCTTGGGAAGCTGGGCCGAGAGCCTCAAGGAAGGAGCCACATCAAGGGCGAGGGGAAGTTTCCCAGACAGAGGGACGGGGTGAGGGGGAGGCAGGTGTGGCAGTCAGGGCCAGCCTCGGACGCTGCCCACGCCCGCCGCTCCTCACCGGCTCAGCCCTGCACCATTCGGCCTACTCCATCCTGCCCCTCGCCG